>NW_006793445.1:1042205-1052314 GCF_000442215.2 Lipotes vexillifer
TACCTCAGCATGCTAAAATTTACCTTCTCTGCCTGTAAAAGAGGAATAGAGATAATACCCACAAAAAAAAAAAAAAAAAAAAAAAAACCCACGAGATCTTCTAAAGGTAGGCATGAAGACATGTAATACAATTTCAATACTGTCATTTACGCAGGACACGACTCCTTTCTGTTCGAACATGTTCAATAATATGAATTCTTACATCCACGAGGATCATGAAATTCATAAAAAATAATTTCACAAAGATCCAAAGAGCTTTGTGAACTCTGTTACATAATACTGTGCGGATGAATTTACAACTATTCCACATCCACGGAAATCCAACTGAACTTGTTTTAAACGTTCACGCCTCTACTCACAATAACCAAACGTGTCTCGTTCGAAGATCCAAACAAACACCAGCTATAGGTCTATTCGAGCTCTGAGTTCCAGGGGCAGCTGCCAGAAAACCACCCACCTTTGAAAGTGTCCCGACACTAAATGCACAGCCCTGCCTGGGTGTGTGTTCGGCACTGGGTCCCGGAACACGGCTCTGGAATATTCGCCTCTTTATGGTTCTGTCCAATGGATTTAAGAGTGGGCAGGGGCGGGCGCTGTCTGGCTGATTTCGCTGCAGCCGTAGAGCTGCACGTTGGAGGTCTTAGCCTCACGGGGGCACCAGGCTGGTCCACGGAGGGGGCTCCACAGGAAAGGAGGTGGGGGCTGTGACCACCAGCTAATCAGTAGCAGCACTTCCAACCATAAGAAAGGGCCTCTGCCCTGGGCCCGCCCAAGGGTGTGGCACTCTCCTCAGCCACTCTTAGCGGTCAAGCTGTGGGACCCAGCGGGCTGCCTACCAAAGGTGCATGTGGTGGCCATACGACGCAGGGAAAGGACCCGCCCTGGAGACAGGCCAGCCTCTGCCCCCAGCTCCTGTGTGGCCTGGACTGGCGGCCTCCCCTCACTGTCTATAAGTTGGGGGCCCAAATGATACCACCTACACAGGAGGGCTGCAGGAAACCAGCCTTCATGCCCTGATCCCCAGGTAAACCGAACCATGAACAGAGCACTTCATCTGTGTCTGGGGGCAGGGTGGGGGGACTTAATCAGGTTGCCCTTTACCTGTAGGGGCACTGTGTTGCTTACTCCTGGGAGCTACTGGGAAGCAGACACCGACTGCAGTATGTCTGAGGCATATGTAGCGCTAGGCATTTGGAAGCAAACACGGAGAAGAGGCACGTGGCAGCTCTTATCACGAAGCTCTGTCTAGCACTGTGTCCCCTGCAGCTGGCCGGGCTGGGGTGAGGAACCTCAGACTCGGGATGGTAAGTAAGGCTTCTCCCTTGCCCTCTCTTCATCCTCGCGCTCCAGAACCGAGTCCGCGCCAAGGCCCCCGGGGCGCATTCAGAAAGACGGTGGGGACCACGCAGCCTCCTTTCTGTCTGTCCCCATGGACGTGAAAGTTCAACCCGACCTCACACATTGGAGCAGCCCCCCAGCCCCCGGAAAACCACTCCAGTAAAATCAAGCCTGGAATTCTGAAAAGCTGCCCCAAGATGGAAACACAGCCGGGACCCGGGGACAGTCAGGTGTCAGCAAGTCCGGTGGCCCTTCTTTCCTCCCCGGTGTCCCAGCAAGCAGAGCTGAGATCTGACCTAAGTTAGCTCCGCTCCTTCCCTCTGAGTTTCTAGTTTGAACAAACAAGTAACTTCGGACAATTCTCCCCTTGACTGCTTCAAGTCAATTTTTAAAACCACAAAACTTTATAGTGAACCCTAAATTCTAAATTACAACAGGACTAGAAAAGAAGCTGGCTCTGCGTTAGGAGGAATGTCAGTCCCGGGCTGGCTGTAAACCTGCCTCCCCACCGCCGCCTCCTGGCTGGGGCCCCGGAGGGAATGGATGGTGGCCGAGCATCAGTCCCGCGCTGGGCACCGAGTCAACAGCACGGCCGCTCCGGGCTACCCGTCACACGCTCGGGCAGAAGGGGTGCACGGGGCCAGGCCCCGGATGGACCCCCTGAACGGAACGTGCGGTGCAGAGCCCCCGCCCCGCCTTCATCGGCCTCAGCGACCTCGGACCTCAGCATTTTGTTTTCAATAACAAGGGGCCTCCGCACCCTCGTGAGGGGCAGCAGCGGTCGGCGCCCACCCTGTGCCCCTTGCGTCCCCGTGCCCCCCGCAATCAGTGCCTCCGAGCTCTGCCACTCGCCGTCGCTAATCTCTAACCACTGCCCGGGTCCGCAGGAACGGGGGCCAGGGAGCCCGAGCCCCCCGGGAAGCAGCAGTGCCAGCAGAAAACAGCAGACTCCGCCCGATCCTGTCCTGCTTTGACAGTTGATCTTTATTACTATCCATCTCCCCGCGGTCCTGCTGGCCGCCTCTTAACGACCTCCCTCCATCACCCCTTTCGTTAAATACTGAACATCTGGTCCTCCTACCCGCGTCGAGAACACCGACCACAGGGACCAGGTGTCAGAACCGCCCACGGGCCCAGGGAGGCCGCCACCCGACCCCAGACGCAGGGCCAGGCCCCCTGCTGCGGAGCTGTGTCCACCCGCCCCGCCCGTCACAACGGGCTGTCCTCTGGGGGCACTGGGCCCACCTCCCCCGCTACTCCACCGCTGGAGAGCCACGGGGGCCGCGCTGCGTCAGCGGGTGGTCGTCAAGCCGTCAGGACCAAAGCGGAGAAGGAAACGTGTGCGTGTGTGTGAACCACACTCACCGGCGGGGACACGGACTCCACAGGGCACGTGCCACGTGTGGACCACATCCTCGGCTGCAGAGCCACAAGTGGATTTTACACGCTGGAGGCCTTGTCCTGGCCTTTAAGACAGAATCCAAAACCTACTGAGGAGGTGCCTTTCCAGAAGGGCCCACAAGGCCGGCAATGGGACTTCAGGTCGCAGGCCTGCCCGTCTGCGAAGAGAAAGTCTGGAAAATCTTCATGACACTGTCGCCGGCTACAGACCTAAAGCTGGTCAGTCCGAGCAAGCGGCAGGCCCGAGTCCAGGCTCTCATTCTCCAGGTCCCCCCTCGGCCCCATCCCCAGGAGAGCCAGCGAGCCCGGGCGGGAGCGGGCAGCTCGTGGGCCCACGTGGGGTGCTGGCCAGGCCGCCTGCCATGCAGGATCCCTGTTACACACCGGCTCCCTGAATCCCCCTTAGGGTCTGCTCTTCGGGCCCGGCCCACGGCCTTCGGGTCAAGACATGAACCAAGTCGCTCTCTTCCTCAACGGGGCCCATTAAAATGACAAAATCGAGAACTGGATACACATGATCCTCAATCGGGACACAAATCCCACCCTCGGTGAGTTCAAAGCACAGGCAGGAAGTCAGTCATTCACTGAGAAAATGACCGAAGGTGGGTGAACTGTCTGCCAGGGTTGGGACAAAAAAGGGAAAAAAAATCAGCCCCGGGCACGGCGACCACAGAGACAAGTCCTCATTCCAGTGAGGGGCAGAGGCCTCCGTGTGGATGAGACGTCCTCCCTCAGACCTAAAACCTTTCTGAATCTGCAAGGGTAATGGATTGGTAGAAACCAGCATCAACCCACCTTTAAGAAGCTTAAACTGTGAGGGGGCTAAAGAGCTGCCATCAGTGCCCTTTAATTTTCCAAAGATCACCTGCCAAGCTGGGCATCTCGCCAACTCCCTGTTACAGCTGCAGCGTTTTACAAGCCAAACTATTTAAGAGATATAATTATTCAACTTTTCAACTAAGTTTCTCTTTAATAAATTAAGTACTTAGTAAGGATGGGACCTATTGCTTTTGAAACCATGCTGTTCTCTAAAAAGCGACAGGGCAATTTATTAAATCAAGGGATTATTTCAGTTTAAGAACAGAAACATCTCACGTCCCCTTTGGAGTAGACGTAACAGGAAGCTGCTTCTCACAGACCCAATAATGTTACAGAAAAAATTTAATTTTAAGTTTAATCTATTCTTAATAATTTTTTAGACAGTAAAAGAACACATGTTATAGATTAACTCAAAACAGAAAACTGATCTGAACCAGTGAATCAGCAGAATGCAGTTTCTGGAGGAAAATTTCACATAAAATGCTTTAATTGCTATTCCTCATTAACGCACTTAGGAGAAAGCCACGTGGCTTTATCGTATTGTTAAACAAACACCATTATGAACTATATTATTTGAAAGTATTGCCAAATAAACATAACTTTTTTTTTTTTTTTTGCGGTACGCGGGCCTCTCACTGCTGTGGCCTCTCCCGTTGCGGAGCACAGGCTCCGGACGCGCAGGCTCAGCGGCCACGGCTCACGGGCCCAGCCGCTCCGCGGCATGTGGGATCCTCCCGGACCGGGGCACGAACCCACGTCCCCTGCATCGGCAGGAGGACTCTCAACCACTGCGCCACCAGGGAAGCCCTAGACATAACTTTTATGATATTCTGTTTCATTACAGAATTTCTTGTTCTAAGACAAATATCAGATTTTCTTCTCTGGAGCGATAATCACCACTCTGGCCCCTCTTGACAAGCACACACTAAACAAAACATAAAGCCCAAATGAATCCTCACATTCAAGTATTTAAATTTTAATAAAACTTACCACTGCCAATTACTTAAAAGAAAAAAAACCCCTCCTGCCAAAGGTACATTTTCCATTAAAATTTAATCAGCACTTAGGTTTCAATAAGTCTTCCCATGACCCTGATAAGGTCCTTATCGTTGATTTAAAAAAAACATGTTCCCAAAAAAGCAAGATATACAATATCAAATGTGGAATAAACTACTTAAAATTGCTCTTAAATCAGTTTCTGTTTGGGAAGATGAAAAAGTTCTAGAAAGGGATGGAGGTGATGTGAATGTTCTTAGAGCCACTGAACTATACACTCACTTCGAAATGGTCAAAATGGTAAGTCTTAGGGATATTTCACCCCAATAACAAAAAAACTGTCCATAAACCAACCTACCGTATATTCACTCAATAAGTCAATGCATCTTTATAATGTTAAACCATCTTAATTTAGCTATTATGTAACATTTTCCTCATTTGGCCATATAATTTTTAAAAGTTGTTTTAGAGTATATGGTTGATTTACAACGTCGTGTTAGTTTCAGAAGCACAGTGCAGTGAATCAGTTACACAGATACACACGTCCGCTCTCTTTTTAGGTTCTTTTCCCACGTAGGTCATCAGAGTATTGAGTGGAGTTCCCTGTGCCCTACAGTGGGTCCATATAATTTTAAAACAAACTGAAACCTTTATCAAAGGCAACATATATAACATAGTCCATATTTTAAGCAATGAAATTTGCGGGCCCCCCCCCCGCCACCGCCCTCGGGCCTGCCGCCCTGGGCTGGCCTCTGGCCTCCATCCTGCCCAGAACCATCCTGTCTCCCCCTCCCAGACCTGGCTCCTGTCACACCCCCCGCCCCATGACCCCCCTCCCCGGCTCATGTCTGTCCGCGGCCCTTCCCGACACCTAGCCTACTGTGTGCTTATTTATTTTGTCATATACCACCCAAATGCAGTCTCCAGGGGCGCCCGGGGTGTCTGTGTATTCTGCCCTGCCGCAGAATCCCTTCAGCAAGTGTCAATAAACATGTGGTGAACAGCCGATGCCGAGCACCTAGTGTGTACCGAGTGCAATGCACGCCTTCCTCTGCTGGAATCTTACTAGCTTTTTCCCACACGTGTTCTTCAGTGCCAAGAGTTTCCATAGCTTATTCCCATTTTACCACAGAAAAATGGTGAAGTGAGTTGAACATCAGAAGTGAGGACTCAGACCCTAACCACAAGATGGTCACCCCAACTTTCTAACACGCGTGGCTTTCAGGTTTATATCCAACTGAAAAAAATGCACGCACATGCCTCATGGTTATAGCTACCATTTTAATGCTCTGCCTAAATTTATCCGAGTCAAAACAACTGTTTCCGTACACTTTCTAAACAGAAAACGTAATGTAAATTATTCCACATGCATATATCTGTCACTTTCAGATATTTTATCAGATATTTCACCTGAAAGTGACAGATAAATCTAGGTCTGTTTTACCCTCATATGACATCTCTTCCACACCAATGATCACCCCATGATTTTGTTCCATGGAATGACTTTAAATTAATTCCATGATTTAAAAACTCATGTTTTGTGGGCAGTCCCCGAGGCCGTCCTGAAAAATCACACAGAAATCCGGATGACGTTCCAATGGCCGCCCTTCACTGTCCCTAATCCTTTGCTGAAAACAGGGTGGAAGAGATCCTCTTTTCTCTGAAGGGGGGAGATTAGGTAACGGCTAGGATGGCCGACTCCATCCTGGCAGCCGGGGGTCTGTCCGGAGAGGAGGGAGGGGCAGTCGGCCCCCTGTCTGGGAGCAGGTCCAAGGGAGCGAGGCCAACATGCCAGGCCAGAGTCAGACGCACACGGCCCAGGTACGAACTCGACCTTCAGGAAGCAGAGCCCGTCATTCTGCACAGACAGTTCAGACGGGACAGTACAGGGAGGTGGGAGAGCTCCTCAGGGTCCTGTGGCTTTAACTAGTGTCACAGCATCAGACGGGGTGAGCGACCAGCCTCACAGCAACAGCAGAGGCCATCCAAGGTCCTAATCATATGATGAATAATGCTTTAGGATCATTTCCGACGCGGGCTAACAACAGCGTAAGCAAATTTTTAATAAAAGACAACGAGGCTGTGATTACAGAGAAACCTAAGAGGGAAAGGTCCACAGCAGCTGGCTTGGGAACTTATACGCACTACCGCGAAAGCCCATGATGTGTGGGCGACAGGGTGACACCATGCTCTGGATGTGCAGAGAAGTCACGTCCCTGTCACCCTAATGACAGCTCGGGGTCACCCTCCAACCATCACTTTCCGATTCTGCCAAAGGTAAGAGGTCACCCTGTACAGAGCAGATCGACAGCGTGGAGTCCCTAAAACCCAACCCCACTGACTAGGAGAATCGGCTCGTTACGCAGTGGCCTCCCAGCTTCCGAAGCAGACACGTGCGCCCAATCCAGTTACGCGGCAGATACCGTGACATCTGTCCTGTCACCAAGCCAGATGCTGTGGATTTAGGTTATAACACAAAACCCAAAACAACACTTTATAGTCTTGTCTTAATACCAACCACCATTCTCCTACCAATCCTCCTACGGGGGGGAAAAAGAAGCAACAGGAAGAGAAGAAAAAGATATAAATACACACAACCTTAGATCTGATCAAATGATGGAACCTGTGGTCTGTCAGAGGTAACAACGGCCTAAAACTGCTCCACAGTTGAAAAAGTAACCCATCCCACTACACGTTTATTTTATTTTAGTCTTCCCAGATTCTGTGGAACATTTTTTTTTGTATTTGTTTGATAAAACAGTCAGCAAACGATGCACTGTTTCAAACTGCCTCCTTTGAGGTTCTATACCTGTGTGAATGTTTACAACCCAAACAGTGCCTCCTTTAATAGTATACAGCCTTGAACTGAACTGTGTCCCCCTGAATTCACATGTTGAACCCCTAACCCCCAATGTGATTAGAGTTGGAGATAGGGATTTGGGGAGGTAATTAAGATGAAATGAGGTCATAAGGGTGGACTCGTAATCTGATAGGATTGGTGTCCTTACAAGAGGAGAGAGGAGATCACTTGCTCTGCTTCCCTCCCTCCTTCCTTCCCTCCCTGGGCACCAGAGGCAGCTGAGGGGAGGGAAGGCTGCCATCTGCAAGCCAGGAGGAGGCCCCTCACAGGAACCCACTTGCAGGCCCCAGGTCTTGCACTTCCGCCCCGAGGCTGAGAATCTGAGCTCTGCACTGGGCACCAGCCCTGCCTGCGGTGAGCAGACCAGGACACGCCCAGGCCTGTCACAGCTTCGTATTTTAGATGCTGGCACTTAAACACAACATTAAAGTTCACAGACCCGCCATGAGCATCTCAGAGAACAACCCCAGAAACAATGTCAGCTTTTCGCCATCAAGACCACTCCTTCCTCAGCCACATTCTTGGCATCAACGTCCTCAATAATCAAACGTGTGTGTTGACGTGATCGGCATCTCAGAGTCGTGCTGGCTGGTCTCTGACCTAAGACCCAGGAAAGAGGCGTGAGGAAGGGCGCTGAAAGGTCAAGGCAAAGGGCACAACGTCCACGCTTGCTGGGAAGCCCCTCACCCAACGCAGACGAGGGGACGGAGGGGTGGTGAGCTGCCCCCGGGGAACACAGCCGGGAAGAGCAGACTGGACGAGCCAGGCCCCCGTCCACCGTGTTCACAGAAAGATTCGTGAGCCCTAAGGAAACTCGCGAAGAGCGTTCGCATCTTCTCAGGCGCATGCACTCACGGGCTCCAGCGGGACACCACGCCCACACGGGCAGCATCCCATCCACCCGCGTGCCCAGCGGCGGGAGGGGCTCCTGGAGCGGACGCAGGTCCCCCAGCAGGTAACGTATGAAGGAAACGGTGCAGAAGACGGTAACTCTGGCCTCTACCCATCAAGGAACCCGTGAAACAGGCACTGGTGTGAGCACAGCAGAAACAGAGTGAGTGGAAGTTAAAAGCCTTTTTGCCACTGGCAGCCCACCTTTGCGAAAATGTTTTATCCGCAAATCACACACAATGGACGGGGCAAATTTCTCAAGGGCCACCAACCCTGACAGGTGCAGCCAACTAATGTGGGCTCAAGTCCGTGCCGAGCGGGGGCCGATTTTGATGCCGGGGGACGCGGGGCACGCTGCTGCCTCCCAGGAAAACTGACTTCTGCTGCTGCCTACATAGAGGTGCTCTGAGAGGTGCTCCGACACTGAAACCCACCAAAGATAAAATCAAAACCACAGAAAAAAGGGAAACATTTTGCCCACATAAACCAAGAGGGTGGGAGGTGGTTAAACATTTCTGGACCAGGAATTTGGAAATCCATCCGAGTGACTTTTCTCCTCAGAGGATGACTAACTCCTCAAGTCAGGAGTGACGGAAACATAGATGGGAAGGACACCTGAAAATGTGTGTAAATATGTTACCAACAAACTCCTCGCTGAGAGCGTGGGGAAAGGAGGACTCGGGGGAAATGACTTTCCTCCCGTTCCACTTAAAAATGGGGGAAATATGTAAAGGTTTGGTCTGAAGAGGCAGCTAATGATTAACTCACCCGCAGAGCTCACCTGGTCCGGTCTGGCCTTCGCCCAGGTGACAGAGGTAACGTTAACTGAGGGGGCCTAAAATCCTCTCCTGACTCTCGACCCAATGGCGGGATTTTTCCGGGTCCACACGCAGCATGAGCGAGCCCCCCACCCCTGCAGATACTGCTGGATAGCCCCCCCCGGCACCGCCCCCCAGCACCCAGCACACACACCGGGGGACACGGAGCCCACCCCTCTGTTCTCGGTGGCCAGTCACACGGCTGTCTTCTAAACTACCTACAGACGCAGCTTGCTTTGGGCTCAAAGGTACACCCGAACTGGAGGAGCCTGTATCCTGGGGTGGTGATGACAGGGCAGCCACCGGACAGGGCGCTGAACCCTCCGTGAGGGGCAGCTGTGGTCCCGGGAAGCCACCCAACGCAGCACTGCCAGATCACACCATTTATGAAAAGGCAAGGAAACCTGGATACTTGCTCACACTCACGCATGTTGAAATGTTGGCCAGACACTCAGGTAGCTCTGACACAACCACATCAGAGGGACCAGAGGGCCGGTTCCCTACCTGCGTCTTCAGACAAGGTTCTCGGTCTTCAGACAAGGTTCTCGGCCTTCACTGGGGCAGGCACTCCTTTGCAAACCTAGCAAATCTGGGAAACCCCTGCCCAGAAAACAAAAAGCATCCACGCAAAAAGTTCTGCGCTCTGTGCGATGGGGGTCCAGGCCTCACAGGGGACCAGCTAAGAATGCTCGTTCGTGACGAGGCTCCGGGAGAGGGTCCTTTCCAGGCCCGGGGTCCACAGGACGGATGCAAGAAAAGAGGAGACACATCCCGGGAGCCCAGTGTTCAGAGGACCAGCCCTCGAGCCACAGACAGAGCACGGTGGAAGCTACCACTGGGTCAGGGTCCACACCGGAGGTGTGGGGGCCGTGGGCTGTGACCCTGGGGGCTTAACTTCTTTCCGTTTAGTGTTTATTAAGTGAGGGGGCGGCACCGGACGCCTTCCCCGTCTTTTCCCACATTGTTAAGACCCTGTGAAATGTACC
>NW_006793445.1:1052443-1074600 GCF_000442215.2 Lipotes vexillifer
GGGGCGGGGGCGGGAGGAAGGCTGGGCTCCAGAAGGTAACGTGGGATCTGCGGACACAGAGGAGGAATTCCAGGTCTCCCCCAGGCAAGGGAGGGAGAGGGCGCCAACATCAGGTCCCACTGGTGACCCCGGTGAAGGGGCAGCTGACCCGCTGGGCCCTCCTCTCTGCCTGGATGCGCCCGCCAGACGCTGCAGCTCAGCGAACCTCGCGGCCCCAGCTCCAGCACCCACCACTGCCCGGCGCCCTGGGACAGCACTTCTGAGCCCCCCCTGCCCAAGGTAAATGCCACAGGGACAGGGATGGGGGTCCGGCTGTCTGCCCCTTGTCTGGCTCAGGCTGCGTCGGTGAACACACACCAAACATGTGCCACGCCTAAGAAACCCAGCAGGACCCTGTGAGGCCCTCTGGCTACAAATCCTTTCCGGGTCCCCCGTCTCTTGTTCATAGGAAAAACGTTTCAGTGTCCGTGACCTTCCCTGGGTTCCAAAGGGCAGACTCCAACAGCTGCTATCAGGGAAGCGGGGGGATGCAGAGACTCGGGAGGGGTGACAGTGCAGCCTGGGGCCTGGCCCCCCTGGAGGCACGTACATCACCACATCTCAGAGCTCTTCCGCAGGAACCAAGACCCCATCCAGTCGCTTCAGGCTGAGCACAGATTCCTGGAGCCCTGCCCTGCTACCTCGCCACCAGCCAATCAGAAGACAGTCATGCGCCCTGACGCCCTCACCCCCAATTATGCCTTTAAACACTTCTCCCCGAAAACTGTCAGGGGGTTCGGGGTTTTTGAGCACGAGCCCCCCATTCTCCTTGCTCGGCCCTGCCTGCAATAAACCTTTCTCTGCTCCGAGCTCCGACGCTGCGGTGCGTCGGGCACATGAACTTGCACTTGGTAACACCTGCACCAAGTACGCTGAGGTCAGCTGTGAGGGCAGATGACCCCTGGTGGGGCCACCTTGGACACGATGGAGGTGGGGACGGACACACCCACCGGAGGGACACCGAGATGCCACATTACAGAAACGTGGCTGTGAAGGAAAGGGAAGCGGGGAGATCGTGGGAGGGGAACGTGGGGTCAAGAAAGTCTGCTTTTTGGGCTTCCCTGGTGGCGCAGTGGTTGAGAGTCCGCCTGCCGATGCAGGGGACACGGGTTCGTGCCCCGGTCCGGGGAGATCCCACATGCCGCGGAGCGGCTGGGCCCGTGAGCCGTGGCCGCTGAGCCTGCGCGTCCGGAGCCTGTGCTCCGCAGCGGGAGAGGCCACAGCAGTGAGAGGCCCGCGTACCGCAAACAAACAAACAAACAAACAAAGTCTGCTTTTCAAAAAAAAAAGGCGATTTCAAAGCATGGCTGAGTGCCTCGGGGACTGGGTGACGTCACCCTAAAAGGGAGACGTTGCTGATTGAGAAGGAGGGGTGAGGGGCGGGGGACCCCAAGCTGCAGGACAGACCTTTACAGAGCGGGCTCACCTGCCCCGAACCTGAAGGGCGGTAAGAGCACAGACGGGCGTGGGCCGGTGGCAGAGGGGCGTCCCGTCTGAGGACCGCTGTGCTCTCCACCAAGTGCAGGGCAAGCACGGCCCTCCACACCTTCCGCTGGAGGAGGGGGCCAGAGGCTCTCCAGGAAGCAGCAGACGCCGTCCGTCTGAGGAGCTGGGGCTGCCAGCAGCACCAGGCTCACCTTTCAGATAAGGGGCCCCTTGACAGAGCATCTCCCCATGCCACAGCGCCCTGTCCTGGCAGCGCCCCCCAGGGAGCCGCAGTCGGTGCCTCGATTCAAGCAGGAAGACGCCCAAGGCCTCACAGTCAGAGGCCGGGCCAGGTCTCAAGCTGCCTGTTAGGCTCTGACGCTGAACTTTTGACCTCCACAAACAACTCTCTTGTTTCTCAGATACCAGGAGTCAAGTAAAAGCAAAAACAATCCCTTGTTCAATCTTGTTGAGTTTATATTGCTGTAAAAATGGCTTTTTATTGATTTTCCTTGCAAATAAATAGCATTTCTGCCGGCATTTAACTTGGTTAAAAAAGCATCTGTAAGTCTGGGACTTGGGGATCTAAGCATCTCTGATTAGCCCTGTTGCCAGTGGAACATGTGGTCCCGGCACCGAGGAACAGTGCGTCTCTAGGTTTCAAGGCCCAGCACAGCTGTAAACAGAGGCCTTCTGGCGTACTGAGCGACAGCTCAGTGGATTCCAGGTGGTTTTAGCTAACTGTAAACTGAGGACAGTGTGCTCATCCCTAGAAATGCAACTGACTGCAGCAAAACCCAAACACCTAAACTCCCTTTTCCCCTCGGGTTATTAAACCTACCCTCAGGTGTGAAAGAAAAGCATGTCAAGGTCCCTTGTGCAACAGACATTAAGCAGGGTTTGAAAGGACAATGGAAGGAACTGAACTTAACAGCCAGGACACAAAGGCTAAATTATACACCTGGCAGACTGCTTTGAAAGGCCTGTGCAAACAATGTAGCACAGCCCTCGGGCCAGCCTGAGGGGTCACCTACTTCAAACACCTGAAGGCCTCGGTGGTTCCAGTGGCTTAACTTAGTGTCCTGGGGTGTAGACTCGGAGCAGATCCGGAGGCCCCACGTCAGAAGCGCCATTAAGAGGCAACCCTGAGTCAGGCGGCACTGAAAGTTGTTAAAACTAAATCTGCGTCAGATGGATGGGTCCGCCTGTAGGGCAGCATCACTGGGCACTGACGTCCACGGCACACACCATTTGGTGACAAAAAACAAACCAAAGCAGACCCATGTGCATGCATACAAATGGTGAATTTTTAAGAAGGTGTAAAGCATTCTAACACAGCCATGCTTGAGGTTCTCCAGGGATCAATGATGTTTACTAAAAACAAACGCCAGAAACATAACAAACTTAAGCTTTACAGTCAAATCTCCTGAATGTGAGGCATGGATGGAAAGAAAGAGAGAAGTGTCCTGACGAGGTGGGCCTCCTGGCCTGGAAATAATTGTTGTGCTCAAATGTGGCCTGCAGGCTTTTCATTGGGCCTGCAGCATTTTGGCAACCCTCGTTTTAAAATTTCCCGAAGCTGCTCCAGAGCAGGGCACGCAAGGCCCCTGGTGGCCGTACTGACTGGCCTGGCCGGCAACCAACAGAGGTGCTTGCCCTCCCCCGGCCAGTGACCGGGGGGCAAAGTTATGCTAACGGCTAGTCGTGACACGTGTGCTGAGCACTTCCGCAGAGCCGGGCACCGCTCTTAGCTCCTGGCCTGTACTCACTCACTTAATTCTCACGATAACCCTCTGCAACGGGTAGCGCTATTCATCCTCAGATGAGAGAACCGAGGCAGAGAAAAAGCGAAGCCACCTGCCCAGGGTGACACGGCCTCAAAGTGGGCAGAGGCCAGGTCCACATCCAGGTGGGCTCCCGGAGACTCTGCAAGCTCCTCTCAGAACTTAAACTACCTGACCCCGGGCTTCCCACCTCACATCTCTTCTAAGAGGATAACACTAGTCCTCCACCCACTTCGTTAAACATTTCTTTTAAAAGCTCAAGGTACAGAAGCGTTTTGCCATTTACAAGTACAGCGCATCTCTACGTGGCTTATATGCATCCAGGCTCACAAACAACCAGCAACGCAGCTCTGGCATATACCTGGCCTAACCCGGAAGGGAATTCTCTCATTCACTTGCCTATTCTACCTCTCTGGAATTAACCCAGAGTAGAATACTCACAGCAATGGTTTCCAAGGACTCCTTTATCTTTGGCAGCCCTCAGGCATCATCATGAAAAGGTTTCTTTGTCCTAGAAATTCTGACTGTGTGAACAGCAGATGGGAACAGGGTATGACTTTATTCATGCTTATGAAATACGTCATATATGGAAACCACAAGGAAATATGAATATTTAATCCCAGAGCCTTTCTTCGCCCTCTAGCAAAAGCAAGTATAATTAATTCCTGAATATTGAAAGTAATCCAATTATAAGCAAACAAATTGACTGTTTCTGGAAAAAGTCAAATTAGTTTCATAACATAGACATGAGTTTAATGTCATAGAAATGAATGGTTTCGTATGTGAACACGGTGAAGCAGCCAAATGATCAGACTGTTACAAGAAAAAGATGTGGAACGAGAAACAAAGAAAGAATAACAGCATCCCGTAACTGGATTCCAGGGACATTACCAAATATATATGCTGGGAAAGTTCACTGAAGAACATTTACCAGTTAGGTTGGAGAAAAATAAGTCTAATAACACAGCAAAGGGGAATTAAAAAATATAAGGTACACCAACATTTCTATAGATTGATATGCCATGAAACAGCTGAAGGCCTGGAGGAAGTAAGGGAGTAAAAGCACAAAACTCGGACACCTGTCTGCCGGACTCCGCGGACGAAGGGCTCACAGGAGCAGGAGGGAGGGGAAGACCCACCAGGCGGTGGCCCTCGGAGCAGGAGGGTGGTCCGCCCCGCCCTTCACCGCTCCTGGATAGGGACTGGGTATTACCGCTCACAATTCAACTCTGCTTCCTATCACAGAATCTCAGAGCTGGAAGAGAATTGAAGTTAACTGGAAAACCAGTGAGCACATCCGAGGCAAACGCTGGCTCCGAGCTCGTGGGCCATAAGCCTGAGAACAGAACGTCTGGGACCCGTCAAGCGTTTCTCTAAGACATCTGATTACCTACTGCCACTGTTAACCTGATTTTCCAGAACTGACTACTGTAGAGACACCAAAGTGACCCTGACGTTTACACTCACGTTATAAGATGGACTCAAGAATCCCTGAGGGGACAGGGCCCTTCCCACGGGAAGCCTTCCCGGCCCCAACCAGAATCCCAGAGGGGTTCGCCCCACGAACGAACGGGAAGGCAGACCGCCCTCCCAAGGGGAGCTACTGGAAGGTGCCACAAGCTCCCCTGACCCCTGAGTCGCCTGGTGAGCGAGTGGATTCGGGGGAAGGCACTGACTCAACGCTCCCCTTGGATGAACACAAACACTCTCGTATGCGGCCAAGGTCTCTTCGAAGAAAGCACATAAATATGAATGACTGACGAAGGGAATTCCTCAGCCAGAAGAAAACAAGTCCCCACCACCGTTCCCTCTTCTAGCGGAAACCTCAGTGCGCGCGACTTTTCCAACCTGTGACTGGCGGCGGTGCGCGCGGGGGACAGGGGGGCCTTTGTCAGAGACGCGACCAGTTTCCTTCTCCTGCGCGCACCCCCTCTACCCCCGGGGCCGGCGTCAGCGCCGCACGCGGCTCCCCTCGGGCGGATGGGAAACAAACCCAACTTGCCCCTCCGTGCCCCCCTGCCCAAGCCCGGCGTCGCCACGCGCCTCCCGGAGCGAAGACTCCGGGGGAACCCCGAACCGCCGGCCTCAGGTCTGACTCGTTACTTTCGGCACAAAGGTCCCAAACTTCACTTCCGAAACCCCCGGTGCTGTTACCAAACTAACGAGCAAAGCCACCGCCTTCTTCCCTGTGGGTGCCCCTCTCCTTGTCCCTTAACCCTGCGGTAGCGCCAACAGGCGAGGCTAAGCCCGAGCATCCCTCCCCAGCCCGGCCCGCGCCGATCTAAGCAGTCTCTGCCCCGGCAGCTCCGCCCGGCTCCGGGGAGGCGCGCGGCGGGTGGGCGCCCGCGCCGTCGGGGCCCAGGTGCCAGCTCCGAAGGTACCCCGCGTCCTGCCGTCCCCCGGGGCGCGGTCGGCCGCACGAGGCCGCCCAAGCCCTCAGCGCCCCCGGGCCGGCGGCCGCGGCAGGATCGAGGGCGGAGGGCCCGTCCCGCCCGGTCCCGGCCCCGGCCCCGGTCCCGCGCCGGCCGCACTCACGTATCTGTGCACGAGCGTCCGCACGAGGGTGCAGTCCATGGCTCCTCCGGCCGCGCCCGCCCGCTCAGCGCCCCCGAGCCCGGCTCGGCGCGCCCATGGGCCCGGGCCCAAGTGCGGCCGCGCGCCCCGCCCCGGTCACGGCCTGGGCGCGCCGCGCGGTGCGGGGGGCGGCCGCGGCCCCTCCGCGCTCATGCCCGGCCCGGCCCGCGGCGGCCGGCTCGGGGGTGGCCGCTCGGCGCTCGGAGCCCGCGTGCCGAGGTCCGGGCGGTGCGGCTGCGGGCTCGGGGGCGCGGCGGCCGGCGCTCCCGCCGCTGCTCTGCTGCTCGGCTCCTCCTCTCCGCTCCGCGGCTCTGCCCTGCTCTGCTCTGCTCCCGGTCTCCGCCCGCCGCCGTCTCAGCCCGGCCTCCGGCAGGCCGGTCCCCGCGCGCACGTCACGAGCGCGTGTGAGCATGCGCCCCGCGGCCCGCGCCCCCGCCCCGCTCCCGCGCCCCCGCCCCGCTCCCGCGCCCCCGCCCCGCTCCCGCGCCCCCGCCCCGCTCCCGCGCCCTGGCGCTCCGGTGCCCGCCCGCCCCGGCCCTGCCCGCTCCCGGCCTGCCCCCTCCCGGCCTGCCCCCTGGCGCAGGGGCGCCGAGGGGACCCGGGGGCGGAGGGCGGGGCGCGACTCCCTGTTGCTTCCGCTTCGCGGGCAGGGGTGCGGGCCGCGCAGCCGGGGCCTGGACGGCGGGCACTGGGCGCCCAGCCCTGGGTCCGGCCCGAAACGTCTATCTCCCCGCGAAGGCCCGAGGGCAGGCGCGAGATCGCGGGCAGTCGGGGAGGGGGCGGGATCAGGTTGGGCCGGAGACCAGCTAAACCCGGCCTGTGTCTCCCTCGTGCTCGCCGGCCCCACACGCGGCCCGCCTGCTTGGCAGGTGAGGGGGCGCCGAGGTGGGCCCCGCGGGGCTGCCCAGCGTCGCGCAGCTCCTCTGCGCTGGGGCGAAGTTGAGCTCAGCGTCTCCCACCTAGGATCCCTGCTTCTTTCTGAAACCCCGCCGGCTCCCTCGCCCGGGGCCCCTGGCCCAAGGACTCCAGAGCTGCGACAGTCACAGGCACTTGTAGTCCGGCGGGGCTGAGGGGTTGGAATCAGCCTTGAACCTGTTCGGCCAGCCCGAACCCTTCGGTCCCCCTTCGGCCGCCCCCTTCGGTCCTGCCGGTCCAGCTCCTGCCTCCGTCCCTGGCTGTGCCAGGTGGTCACCCGGAGGCTGAGCTGGGCCCGCGGTAAGGAGCTCTGGGCTCCGGGCCTCCAGGCCCCGGGGGGCGCGCGCTCGTGCGTTATCTGGTCACCAGACGGAGAACCCTTGCGTCTCTCAGACACCACGATTTCAATCCCAGGGAATGCTTCTGTTTTCCCAACGTGAAACGAACTATCTCTTCTCAATCACAGTCAGCCTTGAATGAATGGATGCACTTTGTTTCCAGCATCTGTTCTCGCTGCCACGGGCCACCGCTTGTGAAACCAGAGGGGCCTGACAGCGCCCCTGGAGGAACGCCACTGAGTGTCCCCCTGGCTGGTCGTGGAAGAGAAGCTGCTGGACCCTTTGGGGATTAGATACAGAAGCCTGGGATTGAGTGGGAGTGAATGGTGATCATGGCTAAACTATCTGGATTCTGAACTGCTTTTCTTCAGTAAAATGCTCATTTTTGATCACCTAACTCATTGATTCTCCACTTTCCAACCGAATCTACTCTCTCCTGCCTGGCATCCAGGAGGCCCATGGCCAGCATCAGTGGATCATCACCAATGGGGCGCCAGTTGCGAGCTGAGACCAAGCAGAGAGGCTGGGGCCTTTCTTCCCTCGCCTGCACACTGGCCTGGCAGTATCTGTGTCCTTCGGTGACCACAGTGCTTGCCCAGCTTTCTTTTCTGTTGGATCAATTCGTGTCAGGCTCCGAATGAGTGGGTGACAGTTGTCACCCCATGCTTCCTACAGCCAGGCAGCGGTGTCAGCTGGGCCGTGGGGAACAGCACCTCTGTGGGTCTTGGAACCATGCTCACACTGCAGCAGGTGGTCCTGTCGCCATGCGGTCTTCCACATCTCCTCCCAGGAACACCTTCTGCTTTCTGCCAGGACCCTGGCTGCTTGAGACAGATATTGACTGGCCTACCACCTTGCGAACGGTGACATTTGCAGGGGGCGGGTAGAAGGACACAGGCAGAGGTCATACAAGGCCACAGGATAAAGGCTGTGTGCCTTTCAGGGACGCCTGTTTTGTTCAGTGGTCAATGCTAATTTCATCTTGTAGTAAACACTGTGGTGGCCACAGCCATGCCCTCTGTCCTTGCTGGCAGAAACCCACCTTGGTGCAGGTAGCCACCCTCTGCATGGCTAGGGGTAAACTGGTCCATGTAAGCTAATCTCGGTAACTCCATGCCTCTTCCTGTGATTGGTTTTGAAACAAGTTTTAAACCAGTGAATCCTGCTGTTGGGAAAGGTCTCCTCACTCGTAAAAAGCACATAAAGAGGACATGCTCCTCGTTTCCTGCTGGATGTTGTGTGTCTGGATGTGATGTCTGGCGTTTTGCAGCCTTCTTGCATCCGTGATGTGACAGGAACAGCGTCACAGTGGGGATGGCAGCGTGGAGAGATGGGAAGAGCATGGGTCCTTGGTGACACCACTGGGCCACTACCCTAACTTGGATTTCATGCTTTGAGAGATAATAAGTATCCTTATTGAGTTGGATTTTCTGTTGCTAGCGGCTCACAGCATCCTAATTCTAAACCTATGGAAACATGGGATTGATATATACACACTAATATGGATAAAATAGATAACTAATAAGAACCTGCTGTATAAAAATAATAATAATAAAAAATAAACCTATGGAACCAAACCAGGTAGGACTCTATTAAAGTAACATTAAGTCCACCTCACGCTGTGAGTGAGTTATTTATTTCTGTGTAACAGACCACACAAACTTGGGAGCTTAAACACCAGTGAGCTATTATTTCTCAGGACTGTGTTTTGGGGGAAGGTTCCTCTGTTTCACCTGGTCTTGGCTGGGTTTGTTCATGCACCTGCATTCTTTTGGGGGCTTAGCTGGGCCCTGGGGGTTTCCGATGGCTTTAGTCACATGTCTAGTGTCTCGGCTGGGTGAATGGAGAGCTGGGAGCAGGTGGCCTCTCTCTCCGTACTTGGTGGTCAGCCTGAGCTTCTTTACGTGCAGACGGATGCCAAGAGGGTCAAAGTGGACACTGCCCGGCCCCTGAAGGTCTGGGCTTGGAAGTTCCGGATCATCACCTTCCTCTCATTCTACTGGGGAAATTAAGCCCAAGACCATCCTGGATTCAAGGGGGAGGGCCAGAGCCTTGTACATAAAGGATGAGAGAACCTATGAACAGTCATCTTCAGAAATAACCTACCTTACACATCAAACAGATGACTGAGTATGTTGACAGTATCACAGGAAGGCCACAGTGAAAAGGCTGTGGGAACTCCAGGGCCTGTGTGTTTCTTCATTCCCATCCAAGGGGAAAGAGAGTCTCTACTCTGATTGGACCGGCCACATCCTCTGCCCATTCCTGGCCAATCAGTTACTAGGATGGTGGAATGCCATCAGATGATTGGCTTAGGCCTGGGTTAAGCGCAGACGCCTGGCTAGTAGGTGTCCATGGGGGATGGAAGGATCCCAATGAGCTTGGGGCCATCAGGGCCTTCCCCTGACCCACACACAGCATGGCTGCTTCCCGGTGGAGGGTGGTATGAGCAGGTAGGAGGGACAGGCAGGAGGCAAACCCCAAACAAGCCAGATTGTGGATCTGCAGTAGCTGCACACACCCACCCACACCCACGCACAGGCGCGCATACACACCTGCCCTAACCCTCCTCCACTGTGCAGGGACTAGGGTGGGAACCAGGGCTCCTGGTTCTTGGACTCCCACGTGAAGACCTTTGGGAAATAAGGGGGCGGGGCAAAGAAGTGGGGCCTTCCTGTGGAGACAGTCGAAAGCAGTGATTGTTACTGGGACCGCAGATAACAAGCCTGACGCCAAAACTGATAGCTGAAAACACAGAACAGGGAAGTGTGAGTTTTCCACGTTTTGTTTTGTTTTTAGACATCTTTCTTGGAGTATAATTGCTTTACAGTGGTGTGTTAGTTGCTGCTGTATAGCAAAGTGAATCAGTTATACATATACATATATCCCCATATCTCTTCCCTCTTGTGTCTCCCTCCCTCCCACCCTCCCTATCCCACCCTTCTAGGTGGTCACAGAGCACCGAGCTGATCTCCCTGTGCTATGCGGCTGCTTCCCACTGGCTATCTACCTTACGTTTGGGAGTGTATATATGTCCATGCCACTCTCTCATTTCGTCCCAGCTCACCCTTCCCCCTCCCCGTGTCCTCACGTCCATTGTCTACGTCTGCGTGTTTATTCCTGTCCTGCCCCTAGGTTCTTCATATCCTTTTTTTTTTTTTTTAGATTCCACATATATGTGTTAGCATACGGTATTTGTCTTTCTCTTTCTGACTTACTTCACTCTGCATGACAGACTCTAGCTCCATCCATTCATGGTCTTGATATAATAATATCTGACCCTGCTCTAAGCGGGTGAGTTAAGCTTCTGTGTTACATACTCTCTTTTTTAAAAGCAAAAAATCACTAACTGCACTAAACAGAGACCAAAGGAGGATGTTACACGGCTCCCACCATTTCTCCTCAGCCTGCAGACAGACTCCATCGCCCGGGGACATTTGACAAGACCTGCAGACAGTTTTGAGCCTCGTGACCTCGCTACTGGCACCCAGTGGGTGGAGGCTGGGATGCTGCTTAGCACCCTGCAAGGCACCAAGCAGCCCTCATCACCAAACCTTATTCGGTCTGAAATGACAGCATTGAGGCTGAGAATCCCTGTCTCACACTGACCTCCTGGGCAGGAATCAGCTCATCTTCCTGAAGAGTTTTCCCCTCTGGTAGCCCATTTTCAAGGCCAAACAGCAGCATCAGAGGTCAAGGTGGCGGATGTAACATCACCCAGATATGGACACTGGTGACCCTTATCACTTGGGGTGTTACCATGTTTAAGTCTAGAATTATGTGGAACCAATTTTAAGAAAACCAACAGGGTTTAATTTTTTTTTTTGAAAGATGGTTAATATTAGTTCATCTGACTGTTTCCATCCCACAGAAGCGGTGGTGCCTCCCAGGTGCATTCTGGGACTCTGTGGGTCACTCTTGGTCGTCACCATAACCGAAGTGGTCCTTGAGGACCATCCTGGACACTCATGTTACATAGGAACCCAAAGAACTTGTGTGTGGTTTTAACATGCAGATTGTATACTTACGGTTTAAATTCTCATGTTCACCTGTACCACTGTTTTGCCATGTTCTCTACTTTTTGAACAGTATCACTTCTTAACATACTTTTTAAGCATCAAGACTGATACATTAGGGAATTCCCTTGTGGTCCAGTGGTTAGGGCTCCGTGCTTTCACTGACGAGGGCCTGGGTTTAATCCCTGGTTTGGGAACTAAGATCCCACAAGCTGTGTGCCGTGGCCAAAAGAAAAAAAAAAAGAAAAGAAAAAGAAAAGATTGATACATTAAAGTGAGTGAGCCTCTGATTACGTTATCTGAGTACTTTCTGTTTTGCCCTGTGATCCTACCTGAGAACTTACATTCTTACATATGCATTATTTTATCCTAAATTACACTTGGTTTCTCCTTTATATTTCTCTGAGTAGGAATTTGGGTGCTACGGAGATTTTTCTAAAGTGTTTGAGGGCGTTCACACCACGCGCGAATTAACTTCGTCTCAGGCTGGTGACGGTGTTGGTCTGAAGGGCTGAAGTCTGCTGGTCCAGCCTCTGCCCCTTCTGTTTGCTCTGCGGGCTGCAGCCTCCCTGGGTGACCAGGATAGGGCAGGGGGTCCAGGAGAGGGAGGGGGCAGGGGTAAAAGTGGAGAGGCAGATTACAGCACATCTCTCCAGTTTTTCCTTCTATCCCTGTCACATGTGCGTGGTCACTTTTAGACAAAATATCAGGTAAATACGATATCATGTTCTCTCTTATTTCCAAGTATAAAATATATTATCTCAAACTAGTGAATCTAGTCCCATGTGGGGTCCCGATATCTCCATATTTCTGTTATGTGCTAGGGAAATATATAGGTATATACACATAATATGTAATGTGAGGGGACTTCCCTGGTGGCGCGGTGGTTAAGAATCCACCTGCCAATGCAGGGGACACGGTTCGAGCCCTGGTCCGGGAGGATCCCACATGCCATGGAGCAACTAAGCCTGTGCACAACAAATACTGAGCCTGCGCGCCTAGAGCCCATGCTCCGCAACAAGAGAAGCCACCGCAATGAGAAGCCCGTGTACCGCAAAGAGGGGTAGCCCCGCTCGCCGCAACTAGAGAAAAGCCTGCGTGCATCCACAAAGACCCAAAATATATAATGCAGCCAAAAATAAATAGACAATAAAAAAAATTAGTCAACAAACGCTACCCCCAAACCTCACAGCTGAGCCCAGGAGGGGCCTCATGCCCCTCGGTCAGTGGAAACACATGTGCTGTCCCGACCGTGACGTAAACCATCAGAGGGAAGGGAACGTCTTCCCCTGGGGGGACCCAGAGCTTCAGGGAGGGGCCCCATGCCCCGGTCCAGGGCCTGGAGAGGGTCCCTTCTTGCTGTGCTCCCCACCGATCACAACTGAACAGCAGACCCCGCCCCCCAGCTGTCATCTCTCGTCCGGGCTGAGCTGAGAGAAGCAGAGAGCCTAAGTCTCTGCATCACTTCGGCTCCAGTAAATCAAAGCCGACCGCTGTTCGCTAATGAACCAACAGATAGAAGGGTTCACAAATACAGCGTTGTCCCAAATACAGGGCTTTGTGGACAGCAAAGAGGTTATCTGCTTCCCACCCTAACGCTCGGCCCAGACATTAATTCTTGGGTCTTTTTGAGGATAATTCACTATTACTACCGTAGAAAACCTCTGATGTCAGGAGAGTGATTAAATAAATCTATGACTTTCTTTTTCCAGGTTGAAACAGCACAGCGATATTACCCTGTATTTTCAAGGTCAAACCTCGAGAGCAATAAAATGTGCCTTGTGTTTACGGGATGCTTACGTCCTTTCATGCTAAGTTTATTATTGCTAAGTTCTTTTGTGTGAATGATCTCAAACACCCTGCGGGGCTCTCCATTCCGCTCTGGGAGAAACGAGGCTCAGAGAGGTCATGGGACAGGCCAGGGCCCACCCAGTCGGGGCGGAGCCTGGCCGAGTCTGGCTGTGTCCCCTCCGTCCCCCGCCCCCCACCACGTGCAAGGCCTGGCAGACGGCAGCCGCTGAGGGACGGGTCTGAAAGGTTCACATCTTCTCCTAGACTGCTGAACTGATTTTGGCAAAACTACTTACAATCTTGAGTTTTTCCACATCGATATAAGGATATTGATTACTGTGAGGAATGTCTAAGGAGATAGATTAGAAAATATTTGCCTGACATGCATGAAGGGCTTAAACACGGTATCTGAGAATAGAATTTTGTTCTGTGCACAGAGAAAGGTAATAAATCTCTGTAAGCCATTCTAGTCAATAGCACACTGGGATCACTTCAAGTCTAAGTGGCTAGCGATCCATAAATAATGCTTCGAAAATTAAAAGGAGAGAAATAGGAATCACACATTCCCATTCTGCTCTCAGAGTCTCCTATTTTCACTAATTGGCTATCCAAGTTTAAAATATTTTCTCACAGAAATTCAAGACGGGAAACTATTCAGTTGCATTTGGTCACCACTTATAAAACACCTGATTCAGTTTGGCTGTATTCTCCTTGATATTAATGAAAAGATCCTTTTCATCCTGGTAAGCTCGGAAGTAAAACATATAGCGTGAATTCCTGAGCCGACTTGTTCAGAGCACAACCAACCCTGGACACTTGACATGGCAGACAGACCAAACTGGCAACGCCCCTGGAGGGGACTCAGGTCCGTGCCTTAGCAGAGACAGTTTATTTTTAGGCCTTTAGGGCTCTTTTTTTCCTCCCTTCCTCTTATAGAAATAGTGTACATTTCCCTGAGACTACAATCATTAAAGAGCAGGAAGATAGGAAAGAATAAAACAATTTATCCCGTCAGGTAAAAGGAAAGACGCCACCAAAAACTCATTCATGGTATTTAAGATTTGGGGCTAGGCAGAGGCCTGAGCTGCGCCTTCCATCCTAAAGGCCCGGGGGTGCCACGGAGGCAGAGGGACGGACGTCCTCATCGGGACGCGTCACAGTGGCCAGGGTTGTGATGAAGCGTCAGCTCACTGCTTTGCGTGTCTCCGTGCGCCGGTTCACTGCATGTGGATCACTGCCGTCATCTTGCTGGTCGCGGGGACAGCCTAAGGTGCACGAGGGCCGGGCCAGTTCCCAAGAGGTCCTGGGTCCTCAGAGAGACTCACTGCAGAGTGATCTTCCAGTTCTCCCCTGGGGTCCCGAGGCCACACCGGCTTCAAGATCTGCCCCGGGAAATAGCAGGACGGGCCCCCCCACCCCCAGTCACTCTACGTGCATTTTCCGTGCATCCACCGAGTGCCAGGTACCGATCTCGGGTCCTCCTGAGACGGACTCTGCCCCCGTGGACTCACACTCAGCATCTCTTGGTTTGGACATAGACCAAGACGGAGGCCTTGGAAATAAGTAAACAATTGGGAACCCCTTCCAGAAAGCCTACCCAACACTGAATTTGGCAGTCAGGCTCCTGTCTGCCCTGTGCTCTCCTGCTTGAGGCTGCAGAGCTGTAAAGAGACGGTCTTCCCTCCCCTCATTTTACAGAGGTGCGGGGACCTGCCTCGGGGAAGCTGGTGGTGGAGACAAGCAGGCTGGTTGCCCTTCCCACGGAGCAGTGATGCTCTGTGCCCCCAAGAGACCGGGGGAGGGCCGTGCCGCGTCCCTTTCAAGGGGCCCAGAGAACAGTGTTCGCGGGACTGAATGCACTGAAACCGAGACTGAGGTGATTAAAGGTCAAGAAGGGGGTCGATTCTGCACCTCCAGGCAGCCCGGGTCCCTCTGCTTCAGGCACCTGCTGAAGCAGGTGGCTCAGGCCCCCAGGACAGCCGGCCCAGTGCCCCCTCCCCCGGGCGTGCCAGCCGGGATGGGCAGGGACCCACCACGCCTCTGCGGGGACGCAGCAGCCTCAGACTCAGCCCCGCCACCAGCTCCGTCCTCCCCGGAGTCACCCCCTCAACATCCTCATCTTGGCAAACGGGGCCCAGAAGCAGGATGTGCGGGCGCACTTGTTGTCATAGGAAAGAGACTGAAAAATATTTATTAAGTGCTTTTTCATTGTAAGACATGTTCATGTTTGTTTGTTTGTTGGCTGGTTTTTAATGAAAATAATACAGGAAGGTATAAGGTAAAAATTAAAAGCTTGCTTCCAAACCCTGGATCTTTCCCCCCGGGTGTGTGTATACACACACACGTGTGTGTATGTGCATGCGTGTGTGTCCTGTTGTCTCCATAAGACTCTGTAATGGTTTTCTCACTTAAGGAACTGGGCAATTTTCTGCCAACATGTGTAGCTCTCCCTCATTCTGGCCTAAATCGCTGAATTGAATGTTTTTCCGTGGCTGTATCATATTTATTTCTCCAACCGCCTAGTGATAATGTCCCTGGAGGACGACTGCCAGGGGTCCATGGCCAGCGGGGTCCAGTGGGACGACAGCCCAGGGAGCTGGAGCCGCTGCCTTCCCCGGCCCCCCTTCCGGGCAGCCCGCAGCGTCCACAGTCCCCCCCAGGACTCGCCGGCAGCCAGGCTGCTCTGGACGCAGGGTTGTCACCAGAACTCTGATGACTGGCTGTGTGTGTGAAGCCTCCGTCTCCCTCCTTCCCAGGTGAATTGTGCCCAAGTACTTGCATAATACATCTTGTAAATAGCTAGTATAAAAGCAAAGCAATTGCCTTTTTTATGACCCAAATCTCTTGGACAAAAGAATTCTGGGGCTGAGATTGAAGCATATAATATTTCCTTCAAACTAAGTTATTCCTGCTCTGCACCTCAAAGCAGAGCCCAAGGGGGACTTCTTTTTTTTCCACTTTTTTAAAAAAAATTAATTTTATTTATTTTTTATACAGCAGGTTCTTATTAGTTATCTATTTCCTACATGTTAGTGTATACATGTCAACCCCAATCTCCCAATTCATCCACCACCATCCCCCCCTACCACTTTCCCCCCTTGGTGTCCATATGTTTGTTCTCTACATCTGTGTCTCTATTTCTGCCCTGCAGACCAGTTCATCTGTACCATTTTTCTAGGTTCCACATACATGCGTTAATACACGATATTTGTTTTCTCTTTCTGACTTACTTCACTCTGTACGACAGTCTCTAGATCCATCCACGTTTCTACAGAAGACCCAATTTCGTTCCTTCTTATGGCTGAGTAATATTCCATTGCATACATGTACCGCATCTTCTTTATGCATCCGTCTGTCGATGGGCATTTAGGTTGCTTCCATGACCTGGCTATTGTAAATAGTGCTGCAGTGAACATTGGGATGCATGTGTCTTTTTGAATTATCATTTTCTCTGGGTATATGCCCAGTAGTGGAATTGCTGCATCATATGGTAATTCTATTTTTAGTTTTTTAAGTACCCTCCATACTGTTCTCCATAGTGACTATATCAATTTATATTCCCACCAACAGTGCAAGAGGGTTCCCTTTTCTCCACACCCTCTCCAGCATTTACTGTTTCTAGATTTTCTGATGATGCCCATTCTAACCGGTGTGAGGTGATACCTCATTGTAGTTTTGATTTGCATTTCTCTAATAATTAGTGATGTTGAGCAGGTTTTCATGTGCCTCTTGGCCATCTGTATGTCTTCTTTGGAGAAATGTCTATTTAGGTCTTCTGCCCATTTTTGGATTGAGTTGTTTGTTTTTTTAATATTGAGCTGCATGAGCTGTTTCTATATTTTGGAGATTAATCATTTGTTTGTTGATTCGTTTGCAAATATTTTCTCCCATTCTGAGGGCTGTCTTTTCATCTTGTTTGTAGTTTCCTTTGCTTTGCAAAAGGTTTTAAGTTTCATTGGATCCCATTTGTTTATTTTTGTTTTTATTTCCATTACTCTAGGAGGTGGATCAAAAAAGATCTGGCTGTGATTTATGTCATAGAGTGTTCTGCCTATGTTTTCCTCTAAGAGTTTTATAGTGTCTGGTCTTACACTTAGGGCTCTAATCCAGTTTGAGTTTATTTTTGTGTATGGTGTTAAGGAGTGTTCTAATTTCATTCTTTTACATGTAGCTGTCCAGTTTTCCCAGCACCGCTTACCAAGGGGGACTTCTTTTTTTTTTTTTTTGCAGTATGCCGGCCTCTCACTGCTGTGGCCTCTCCCGTTGCGGAGCACACGCTCCGGACGCGCAGGCTCAGCGGCCGTGGCTCACGGGCCCAGCCACTCCGCGGCATGTGGGATCTTCCCAGACCGGGGCACAAACCCGTGTCCCCTGCATCGGCAGGCGGACTCTCAACCACTGCGCCACCAGGGAAGCCCAGGAGGATTTCTTAATTCAGCCAAACGGTCCTGTAAAACCATGAAACACTTTTTCACACGTATAGCCTCCCTTCTAAGTGGTATGTTCCTTATCTTATAGGCTGAGTATAATCAGGAGGCCTGTCTATACCGCGTTTCTCAACATTTATAAGCCAGGCACAATTCTGATAAGTGGCTCAGGATCACCTTCCTAGTGATTTAACAGAAACTACCAGTGAGATGATCTAGTTGAACTTTATTTTCTCTGCTTTACTTGATGAAATGATGGGTGCTTTTTTCTTTCCCCAAATATAAACTTTCGTATTGTGTATCTTTATAGAAAACATTTTTATTGAGGTATAATTCACATACCACAAGATTCACTCCTTTAAAGTATACAATTCCATGGCTTTAATATATTCACATAGTTGTGCAACTGTCACCACGAAGTTTAGAACTTTCCATCACCCCCAGTGAAAATTCCTCCCCATTAGCCCTCACTCTCCCCCCACCTCCGCCAGACCTAGACAGCCACTCATCTACTTTCTGTCTCTGGGATTTGCCAATTCTGGACATTTCATATCAATGGGATCATGCAATACGTGGTCTTTTGTGACTGGCTCTTTCATGTGTTTTCACAATTCACCCACGGTGTGGTATGTGTCACTGCTTCCTTCCTTCTGAGGGCTGAATAATCTTCCATGGTCTGAATACACCACATTTTATTTGTCCATTGGTCAGTGGATGGAGATTTGGGCTCTTTCCACTTGTTGGCTATTGTGAATGATGTTTTTACAAATATTAATATACAAGTCTTTGTGTGGACATATGCTTCCATTGCTCTGGAGCCTATACCTGTGAGTGGAATTGCTGGGTCACATTGTAACTCTGTGTGTAAACTTTTGAGGAACCGCCAGACTGTTTTCCAAAGAGGCTGCACCATTTCACATCCAGCCAGTAATGTATGGGGCTCGTGTCCCCACGTCCCTCCTAGCATTTGTCATTATGTGTCTTTTTATCGTCGCCATCCTAGTGGGTATGAAGTGGTTTCTCACTGTGGTTTGGATTTGCATTTCCCAGTGACTAAAGATGTTGAGCATCTTTGCATGCGCTTATGGGATCCTTGTATGTCTCCTTGGGAGAAATGTCTGTGCAAGTCCATTTCCTTTTAAGATATGGATTGTGTTTTTATTGTTGAATTATGAGGCCTCTTTATATATTCCAGATGCAATTTTCTCATCAGATACATGATTTTCGAATCCTTCTCCCACTCCAGGGGCTTTCTGCTTTCTTAATGGTATTTTCAATACAAAGTTTTAAATTCCAATGAAGTGCAGGTTATTTTTCATGGGTTCACTTTTGGTGTCATATCTGAGAAACCGTGGCCTCATTTTACATTTTAGGTCACGAATGGTCAGAGGGCAGGGATGATGTCTGTCTTGTTCACTATCCCCAAACTTCGCAGTGCACACAGTAGGTTCCCAAACAATACTTGTCGAATGAATACATTTTGCAGCAGAGTCCATGTGCTGGGTGGTCTCTGGAAGTGGACTCTCACCCTGACAACCCCTCACTCACTGCTCTGTGTAGGTTGGAGAGACTTCGCTCCTGGGCGCCTCCCCCTCTTTACGCCAACGAGCTTCTGGCAAAAATGACATTGGGTAGCAAACCCCATCCTGCCAAGACATAAGCAGTGAGTTAGGACATTAGACTCCCGGCCCCTGACCGGGAAGGTGTAGCATGTGTGGGCCTGAGCCAGAATGACCCCCACAAACAACATATGAGGTTGAACTATGTGATCTTACCCCTATATGACCCACTTTACCTAGAAAAATTGCAGCTGCATTTGGTTCAACATAAAAAATTTGAATTAGTTTCCACCAGAGAAAATAAAAATGAATTTAATTAAAAATCTTTGTTTGAAACCTACAAAACTCCCTCCCTCATCCGGGGGTTTCCTCTTTCTCTCTCTCCCTCCATGCAGGGAGCACGTCCAGGCCCAGCTCCCGTTCCACTGAAAGGATGCTGGGACAGGTCCACCCTCTCCCCCGATGGCGCGAGGTGGGCGCTACCCCGCACATGACATGGTGGTGTCTGAAGCAGGACTTCTTTAGCCTCAGACTTAAGTCCCCTGACTATTTCTTACAGGGGAACTTACAGGCAGCTGGTACCAGGCAGGGGCCAAGGACAGAGGACATTCTGTATGCAGCAAACCAATGCCATTAAATGAAGTTCTACATAAGTGATGATCTGTTTTTCTGCATCTACCTGGTGACTAAGGAGAGGAATTTCACTTGGTTGTTTTTTTTTTTTTTAAGTGTTTGTCATATTTTGTTGTTACTTGAATGACTTGGAGTTTTTCCTTTCCTTTTTACTTCACTAAATTTACTTTCCCATTTTCTAAGTCAGACTTGACAAGCATCTTGGATAATACATGATACATTATTCATAAAGAGCTGCTTGAAGTGAGGAAATTTAAGTTAGCCACTTTCCTGAGAAATTCTACTTACAGCACAAAGTTTGTGGTCTAAGTGTTGATGAAGTCCATTCATGAATAAAACATGAATATCAAGGAGGGCATTTTGCAACTGTTTTATATTCCTTTTTGCTTTTCTGACTTTCCTTTTACAATAGTTGTGCTTTTCCTGCGCATCAGGTACAGCCCAAGATTTCAGTAGGACGGGGAAGCTTTACAATCAAGGAGTCTGCATGATAATAAACTTCAAAGGCTGGTGTCCTAAAATTGGAGGTCATGTGAGGTTTTGAACGGCAAAATGCCAATCATTGTTCTAAATGCTCTCCAGGCCTTATCTGCGTGACAAGCGTTAAAATCAAGATTGGCCAGAGTGCTATGTGGCAGGTGACATGGGACCCTGGAAAGTTCAGGAACATTTCAGGACCCAGGGCCTCACAGTGGATGGAGCACAGGGTTTCTTTTTTCTTTGTTTGTTTATTTATTTATTTATTAATTTTTATTTTTGGCTGCTTTGGGTCTTCATTGCTGCCCGCGTGCTTTCTCTAGTTGCAGCGAGCGGGGGCTACTCTTTGTTGCGGTGCACGGGCTTCTCGGTGCGGTTGCTTCTCTTGTTGTGGAGCATGGGCTCAAGGCATGTGCGCTTCAGTAGTTGTGGCATGCAGGCTCAGTAGTTGTGGCTCTCGGGCTTAGTTGCCCCGCGGCATGTGGGATCTTCCCAGACCAGGGCTTGAACCCGTGTCCCCTGCATGGCAGGCAGATTCTTATCCACTGCGCCACCAGGGAAGCCCCACAGGGTCTCTAACACAGCTGGGTGGCGGTCCAACCCGCCGTCTCCCAGATCTCGGTCACAGGGTGTGCCTGTGCGTGTCACTCCATCTTACTGGGTTCCCACTTTTCTTGCTATAAAATGGGAAATTTTGCACCACCTCTCCTTCGAGGGAAACTTGTTCCTTCCCCTGCTTACAGGGCCCGTGTGGTCACTCTGAGCTGCTTTACACGCTTAGCAATGGTGCCTTTGGGTGTCATTGTTATTATCTTGGAGTTCTACCTTGAATTGTTCTTTGAATTTCAAAGCTTTTGAAGAAACACCCTCTGATTTATTTGCCTGGCACAAGGCTCTGCTTGGCCCGGAGAATGTCCGAGGTAGACGATTCACAGGATGAACAGAGAGGTGGGGACTTCAGGTGCGACTTTGCCTGGGATGAGCAAAGGGAGTGGGGAGCTTAGGAAGGAAGATGGCTGGCCAAGAGAAGTTGTGTGAAATGTCTGCTTCATGGCGAGAAATGTGAATTCTCACCCGTGGAATTTTCCGTAAAAATGTTTCTCGTTAATGAACTGGATATTGGGTCTGTCCGTGGGGGAGGGGTGTGGAGGGGGCTGGGAGTGGCCTCAGGGTGGTGGCAGGATGAGAGCTGGGGGCTCTGTTCAGCCGCGGGGGAGGGGCATGCAGCCCCGCCGCTGGCTCTCGCTCGGGAGGCTCAGGAGGGGCCCAAGAAGCGGCAGTGGAGATGCGACCACCGTGGCCACGACGTGCCATCCCGAGGGAAGTGCACGTTTCCAGACCCTGATGGACGGAGAGGAGGCTGCCTACTCAGAGAGCCCCCTACACCCTTGTCCATGTGGACCCCTCACATCTGCAACAAATCTAGAAACCCTGATTCCCCTAATTTTAGACCACACAGTGCTGACAGCGAGCGCCGTGTTATCCTTCACAGGCAAACGGTGGGACCGCCCCCACTCGTCCCCTCCCACCACAAAACTGAGGGTCCAGTGCGTCTGGAAGGACCACGGACTGGCCTGGCTCAGAGTAGGAGGCAGCTCTTGCTTTGGTCGATGCTTGAGAAATATTTGTGGAGCAGAGGGATGAATGAAAGAATGAAGGTGTGAATGGATGAATGAATGAAGGTGTGAAGGTGTGAAGCGTGCTTTCCCGGGCCTGCTGGGCCGACATTTACCACATTCTGTGTTCCACTTGCTTAAACTCCAAAGTCCCAGGCGTTGCAGTGAAGACGCAATTGAATATCTATGCTTCTTAAGTCCTGAAACCCACACATTTAGAGAATCAGATCAAGACCCAGGGCAGAGGGCCTGTGGCCCCTCTCCTCGCCTGACTGGGCCCCTGTCAGCGCCCGCACGCCTTGCCTGTGCTCCTTTCAGGCCCTGATGGTCACGTCCACCCACCGCCACCCCTCACCTCGTGGGCCCGGATCCGTCACCCTTTCCCACACCACTGGATTGTCTAAATCGTCTGACATAAGCTTGGAGGCCAGCACCCTCAGCTCCACCCAGGCCCCAGAACCTTTGTTGGAAGCTCTGAATCCCCGTGGGATCCGAGCTGGGTGTCGGCCCCTCTCCCCTCCAGGCAGGAGTTGGCCCTGGCGGCGGGCGGGGGGGGGGGGGCT
>NW_006793445.1:1074663-1076541 GCF_000442215.2 Lipotes vexillifer
GGGGGGGGGGGGTTCCGTGTCCGCACTGAGACCTGACACGCATCGCTCTCCTGGAATAAAGAAGTCCACCATCTCATTGTACTTGTTGAGAAAAGAAACACAAAAACACTGACCGATAATCTAGGGAACTTCCTGTTGGCAAATCCTTGGAGCAAGATCATTTTCACCTATTCAGCTGTTAAATTCGTAACTTGATCAGGCCTTTTAAGAATTAGGTGAGACCCCCGGAACCGGAGCCTCCCAGAGCCCCGTGCGGAAGCTCAGCGCTGAGGACCAGCAGGGATACGCACATGTGCTGGGTTTGATCCCGAAATCAGAGCGCCCGGTGTGATGCTCTGTGTGGACGCCAAACACAGGTCTCTCCTGCGAAGAGGCGGAGACACAGACGCGAGACGGGTATTTCTGGTTCTTATCTCCCGTGGGGCCATGTAAACAAGCCGTGGGGACCCAGCTTTATGACAGAAACGGCCTCAGAGCTGAGCTCACTTACTTCTAACTGTGTTCAAAACACTGATCAGGTTGATACAAGGGCACAGAAGTAGCATCACCAAAAATCCACTAGGGTCCCTTCAGGGGTTCATCCGATGCTGCTACCAGCTTCCTACGAGGCTTGAACTTAGAAGGGCTGAGCAGAAGAGCCCTCGTCTGGGTCAGCAGGGTGTAGGGACATGAGGTCAGCCCACTTCTGCTCAGAACTTGAGACACCAGGTGAGGCTCTGAGCTGCAGCTCCTCACCCGGTATTTTGTCTGTGATGCTGAGGCACAAACAAAAAGACATTCAAACCCCAGGGTGAGTGAATTAATTATTAAGCGGTCTAGCACAATCCATACAATACTGCTGCTGTGTTTCCTTGTCGATATTTCTGGAGTTTGCTTCAATATTTAATTCAACCCCAAACTGTAGGTCGTTAGAAAATGTATACTCCAGGCTTCCAGAGGGTACAGCTTGTGTTATGTGGTCACCCCACAGAAGGCCTGGAATCCTGGATGCAGATCTTGGGTCTGGTTTTCAAGACCCCCTCGTCCCCCTTCAAGGAAAAGTCAGGAGGCACTTCTCCAGCCTCTTTTCTTCCCTGCCTTTTTTAAAAAATAATTTTTAAAAGTTGAAATGTACTTGATTTACAATGTTGTGTTAGATTCAGGTGTACAGCAAAGTGATTCAGTTATACATATACATGTATCTATTAATTTTCAGATTCTTTCCCCTTATAGGTTATAACAAAGTATTGAGTAGAGTTCCCTGTGCTGTACAGTAGGTCCTTGTTGGCTATGTATTTTATATTTAGTAGTGTGTACCTGTTAATCCCAAACTCCTAATTTATCTCCTCTCTATCCCCTTTGGTAACCGTAAGTTGGTCTTCTATGTCTGTGGGTCTATTTGTGTTTTGGATGTACGTTCATTGGTATCACTTTTTTTAGATTCCACTTATAAGTGGTATCAGATGATATTTGTCTTTCTCTGTCTCTTGACCGCCTATTTAAAAACACAGGAGGGTTTACTTCATTTGCCAATTCTTGAATCACCGAGTTGCCAAAGAGTTTGGCATCGATGGGGTCTTTGTTGAAAAGAGGAAGAAACGGTGTGATTACACCGAACTGCTGTGTCCTGTGTTTCTCCTTATTAGTGTGTATACAATGAGATCAAAGTGGGGGAAAGACTTTTGTGTTTTTGGTGTTACTGAGGATGTGAAGAATCCTGCCCAGGGCGCGTGACTGGACTTGGCTGCATTTTCTATTTGACCCAGAAAAACAACAAGCCAGAAACCCCACACAGTACCTTTCATCCTTTTAAAAGTGATTGAATTGTTCCACTGGATGATGGGGTGAGCTGCCCCATCCCAGGCCGAGCGTCTCCTCAGCGGGGCGGGGGGGGGGGGC
>NW_006793445.1:1077922-1081627 GCF_000442215.2 Lipotes vexillifer
AGGAAGGAAAAAAAAAAAAAAAAAAAAAAAAATTGAAACCAAAAGCTAAAAATGATATTGACATAGAAAAGTTGGTTCAGGATTGTCAATATGTAAGGTATGAAAGCACAGTTTTTTCAAAACTGAATCACAGGAAAGTCAAGGGATATTCACACTGGAAAACAAATTGTGTCCCAGTCCAGGGAATAGGGTTAGGAGTAGGTGGATGGGTTTGATTTGAAGACTTGAGGCCTGGAGAATTTTGCTGCAAAATTGTTCTTTATATCCTAAATTGGTCATGGTCCTTGGGTTGACCATATTCAATATTTTATCAATGCACCTTTTCTTATATTATAGAGAAATGCTATATAGCACTATTTCCAAATCAGATTTGGGCCACTTTGTTCCAGTTGGTGAAAGCCAAGCTCAAACTGGCATACATGGTGCTGCCTGCTGGCCCATAGCTTTATTTCAGAATGTTTCCCACTTTCATGAAAAATACCATCTTTGTTTTCATTTACTTTTTTTTGAGACTATGTTTGGAATTTTACGGCTCAATGTTTTCCAGGATGAAAATTTAGGTGTAGTCCAGCGGAAGGGAGCAGCTGCCAAGATCCTTGCCTCCTCCCCTCCTCCCAACCCCATCTTCTTCCAGGACCCCCCTGCTTACTCCTCCCACTTCAGTTGGAAAAATTTAACATTTTACCTACCTTGGGATTTGAGGTAAATTTTTATTTGAAAGATTGAATGCCGCTACTCAAACACATTTGGAAAATAGTCTTTTATTGCAGTTTGCACATAATGTTTCAAAATAAATAGAACCCAGACAAATTCAGAAGCTAATGCTAGTGCTGAAAATGAGACTTTCCTAAATGTAATATAATTGAGATAAAGATGGCAATCGTTGGGCTTGAAAAGAGGTGACAATTTGAACAGAAATATGAGGTAGGGCTGAGCACAGGGTTTTTAGAGCCAGAATGTCTGGATTTGGATTCAGTGCTGCTAATTACTAGTGATGAGACCTTAGGAAATCACTTACACTTTCTGCCCTCTAGTTCTCAAATATACAACATAGAAATGATCATTGTGGTAGCGACAACCGTAGCTTTGTTCTGTAATTAAATCAAATACGTAAAGGGCTTAGGCAATGCCCCACGCACAGTAAGGGTTATATAAACATTAGCTCTTGTCTTTACCTTCCTCATTTGGCTTAATGCCATGTTCAAGTGTGAATCTGCATGAAATATTGGAAACATTTAATTATTTGGAGTTTTGTGATATGTTTTGGCTTTGGGGGAATTCAATCTCTCTTAGGATATGGAAACAGATTATTCAACTTCTAAACATTTGAATTCTATACACATTGTTCAGGAACACACTAAACAAGACAGGTGAGGCCATTCTGTCCAAATATCTTGGTAAGTTTTTTAAAATTTATTTATTTATTTATTTTTGGCTGCTTTGGGTCCTTGTTGCTGCACGCAGGCTTTCTCTAGCTGCCGCGAGCGGGAGCTACTCTTCGTTGCAGTGTGAGCGCTTTTCATTGCGGTGGCTTCCCTTGTTGCAGAGCATGGGCTTTAGACGCGCGGACTTCAGTAGTTGTGGCACGTGGGCTCAGTAGTTGTGGCTCACGGGCTCTAGAGCGCAGGCTCAGTCATTGTGGCTCACGGGCTCTAGAGCGCAGGCTCAGTCGTTGTGGCTCACGGGCTTAGCCGCTTCGTGACATGTGGGATCTTCCCAGACCTGGGCTTGAACCCGTGTCCCCTGCATTGGCAGGCGGATCCTTAACCATTGCACCACGAGGAAGCCCTGGAATACTTTTCTAGGAGTTCAATTAATGCTGCAGATGGGTCGATGTGGACACCTAGCAAAGTTCAGGGAGGCCTAGAGTGGGAACTTGAAGGATGTCTTTGGCCTCCACAGTATAAGATGTTGATACCATTGGTGTCTGTGTAAAAAAAATTCTGCAGTGGCACCAGTTCTCAGTTCTTTTCAATCAATGTCCCATCAATCAATGTTTCAATCAATGTTCAATCAATCAATCCCCCATAATATTTTCTCATTTCATCTTCCAGATACCACCTCAGTAAGGAAGATTTTGGGGGGCTCAAGCTTTATTCCATTATTTATTATCCATCCATCCATCCATCCATCTACCCATCCATTTATTAATTTACTTAATGTATTATCTATCCCTATCTAACCAGACTCAGGTGTACAAGCCGGATTAGCGCGTTTCATCATTGGCCAATGGATGGTGGGTGAGTTACTCGTTAGATATCTTTGATACTGTAATAAGCATCTATAAACCCACACCCCAAACAAAGCTAGAACTTTTATCATAACCTACCTTGAACTGTGTAATTCCACCTCAACCCTGCCCCATGCCAGCCCCTTCGCTTCCCATCCCAGGCAACCACCGTCCTAAATCTCATGTTCGTTGTTGTCTTGCTTTCATTTTTCTGTGGTTTTGCATTCGTATGTATTCCTAAAAAGTATGTGTGTGAGTGTGCTTGTTTTTAACTTTGTAAAAAGGGTCTTGCCCTTTCCATAGTGTTTCTGGACTTACTTTTTCACATATTAAATTGCTGTTTCCCTGTGTCGCCACGCCTTGTTGTAGTTCTTTTGCCATCATAGGAATACAGCGCCCAGAACTGTGACATGACCAGGTGTTACCCTACTTGCGAGCTTTCATGTTAGCCCGTCGGGTCCACAGATCTGACAGGAGGCAGGAGACCCCCGTCGGGGACAGAGGACTGTGTGACACCTGGCCCTGCAGGCAGCAGAGGCATCGGCGTGACTGTGTGGTCCCTTGGTCCAAGCCCCACGGGGGACACAGGGGCCTGCACACACAGTGGGTCCCTGGGCTCGGGGAACGTGAATCTTTTACTGCAGCAGTCAGCATGCCTGCCCTCCGCTCCAGGGGGGCCCGGCCATTGCTATCCTCCAAGGCCGTCAGCTGCACGGACGCTCTGGAAGAAGTAGTGGGGACAAGGGCAGTTGGCGCCTTGCTTTGCGGGACGTGCAGAAAGTGAGAGATGGTAGGAGATTAACTCTCACATTTTATTTATTTATTTATTTATTTTTATTTATTTATTTTTTTGCGGTATGCGGGCCTCTCACTGCTGTGACCTCTCCCGTCGCGGAGCACAGGCTCCGGACGCACAGGCTCAGGAGCCATGGCTCATGGGCCCAGCCGCTCCGCGGCATGCGGGATCCTCCCGGAACCGGGGCACGAACCCACGTCCCCTGCATCGGCAGGCGGACTGTCAACCACTGCGCCACCAGGGAAGCCCTAACTCTCACATTTTAAGGTCCTCTTGCTAATGGAATAGAGACATCTCTAAGAAAGCAAACATCCTAAGCCTTGGGCATCCATTTATATCTTAAGGAAAATGAATTTATCTGCTTTTTACCACTTTTGGAGGTAAATGAGCTAAGCTTTAGAGTAGGGAACAGGGAGGGGGAGCATTTGGGGTTCCCAAGTTGTGGGAGATGGATGCAGAGTAGAGGCTGCTAATGGGAGGATGGGCTGCTATACCTAATTCTTGTCTCTCGGGTAATTTTATCCGAAGTGACCATGGCCACGTATCTGATGGGACGGATGCCACCTGCCTACCTGGCCATAACATCAAGTAGCAATTAATTGATCTGATTGTGTTTTTATGCTGTGCTGATTCAGCAACAAAGTCAGGATGGACTAGAGGGAAGCTGGTTCTAGGAAAG
>NW_006793445.1:1081651-1107680 GCF_000442215.2 Lipotes vexillifer
GAAAGAGTGAGCTCGGGGCTGCAGCACGGTGCATGGATGTGCTGACATCAAGCTAGGGCGACTCTTCCTTTTCGGGAGCCAGCCCCTCCCGAAACTCCAGCCCCTTAGCAGCACAAGTGGTTTCTGGAGCGGCTGAAGAGGTGGACGTACCAGGAACATCCCATAGGAAGAGTCTGAATGTTCACCTGCCGGGCACAGCGGCTCTTGGGCTCGGCTCCACCTGGGGTTACCTGGGGACAGGTAACAAAGCCCCTGCCAGGCTACGGCCACACCAAGTGCTGCAGAATCCCGGGGCAGCTCGGACCTCACACAGAACTGGGTACAAAATAGGGGTTCGCTGCCTCGGTGCTTCATTGAACTGAGCAGATGCTCCTACCCCAACCTGCAAGACAAAGATCCATAACATGGCTTTTCACCTGTGTTCCCGGCAGAGTCACCAGGATGGACTCAGAAGCCTGGTGGTGGAGCCCCGGCCGAGGCTTGTCTGGAAGGCTCCCCAGGCAAGAACTACAGCCTTGGGGGAAGGAACGAAGACTCGGCCTATACTTGCCATCTGCTCAGGGTCATCACACGGACACAGCGCAGGTCAGGGGCACGGGGGAGCCGTGGCCCGGCCAGCCTCCTCCTCCAGGAACTGACCAGGTCAGGGACTTAGCCGAGGGCTTGTCGTTCTTCCCTGTAATTGAATGAAGTGTTTCAAGAGCTCCCACAGGACTCCACCCGGTGTCTCCTTGAGATTTTGGGGGGTTAACTAGCGGCAGAAGCTTCCTGAAGCAGAGGCGGCTGATGACTCGTCAAGTGTGAGCCGTGCTAGGGGCACTGGGATCTAGCAACTCCTTTGGGGCCTCAAGGCTCCTCTATCTGGGGTTTCTCTGATTCCAGGGCGGCGAGGGGAAAGGCCGGGTCTCTGCAGCTGGCCTGCAGCATCCCTCGTCTGTTGCTACGTGACAGAGCCTGGCTGTGCTGATGGCAGTAGCAGCATTTAATTGTTTCGGCTTCTCCTTTGGGGCCTTGTCCCCATATTTCTTAAGATGCGGTGCTGCTCACTGGAACCGAGCGTGCTAATTGACAGAAGCATCTTAGGCTGAGTATGGTGAAGGGTTTCGGGCTGGTCGTAAAGCTGCTTGAAGCCTCCCGGGCCTCCCCCTGGAGGACTCACACGGGCTCTGGGCCCCTGAGAGGGAGTGGCCACATGAGGCTGGAGGTCCCACATGGGCCCTTGTCATCGACAGACCCCAGAGCACTTGGCCCCTGGTGCCCTGGGAGCAAGTTGGGGCCACAGGCAGACTCCGGGGAGCTCAGAAGGCTGGCGGAGGCAGTATGACAGCATCGTGTGCTGGTCTGTGCCACGTGGGGATGACACGAGTGCATCGCCCCTGTGCACGCACGGACTCGGGAGGGGCAGACCGTGGTCAGCAGTGGGGGAACCAGGCCGCGGGGGGTTCGCACCCCGGCTCTACCCTGAGTCGCTGGATGTCTCCATGTTCCCGGTTTCCTCCCCTGTGACACGGGAATTGTAATAGTTCGTGAGAACCCTGCCTTGGACGGGCTCCTGCACGTGCTAACCGCCACCTTCCCTCCGGGAGGAAACGGGCAGCCCCCAGCCCGGGAGTGGACTGGTCTAGCCGCCGTCCCCGCTGCGGGCAGCCGGGATCCCAGAGCTGGGAAGAGTGGGCGCCGCACACCCAGCTGGCCTCAGACCTGCCCGTGATGCAGCGCCCTCACTTTGGCGGGTTTTTCTCTTCACCGCGGCTGAAAGCATCCTGACGGTACAGCTGCTGCGTCTTTGTGCCATCACAGTCTTAAAATAAAAAGGGAAACCCAGTTCTGCTAATTCTGGATTGGCAACTTAGTCAATTTGCATAACTGGTTGACAAACTGTGAGCACAGGCTTGACAGAGACAGCTAGCGGGGTGCACAGATGAGAAACGAACGCTATAGACAGAAAGGGACCCACTTAAAAGGATGGGAATTTAAATGCTAAATTAAGGAAAACAGGATCTGATCTTTGAAACAGATGTTGATTTTTTTTCTATCAGAAAAACTTAAGGACAGAGTGTATTTGGAATCCCCCTGGAGCGAATAACCAGTATCAGCTAGATCAATTCTCCTTTCAAACATGTGATCCTTAAACATTTTTTTTACTTTAAAAAAGGCACTCATGTTCTGTTGTCATAATCCAAAATGCTTCCAGGGTTTTCATTTTTCCTTTGAAGATTTCCAAATTCTGAAATATTTGGATTTAGCCCAGCATTCAGATAGCCTGAAAGTGCTTACATGTTACCTAAAAACGGGTTTTGGAGGTTTTCATCTATCAGAGGCCCCACAGTTCTACCTGGTCTTTCAGACAAGCCCAGAGCAAGGTGTGCATTTCTCGCCGCTCAGTCAGTGACCCCCGGACGCAGAGACCACAGGGCAGTGACGGGGACCACTGTGCAGCCCTTCAGCTTTCTCCGGACCCTTGGCCCCTGGGAATGGCACTGTCGGTGCTGCCTCCCTGGGCCTGGGGTGGGAGTTATGGGATCCCTGAAGTCCTCTTTCTCTTCCCCCGGACCCCTGTCCTCCCAGGGCAGAAAAGGAAGGCTACACGGAGGCTGCCCAGGGCCTGGGATGAGCCGCCCCTACCTGCAGGCATTGCCCAGCAGCTTGGGGAACGGAAAGAACGTGTGGAAATTCAGGGACAAGTTGGGGGAGACCAGCTAAGGGCTGCTGATGCCCGTGGGTCTGCTTTGCTGGGGGGGGGGCCCAGCCGTGTACGTTCCCCACCCAAACCATCTGCGGCTTTGTGACCAAAGCTCTCCGCTTCCGCGCCCTAAAAGACGGGAAGGCCGGAGACAGGAGACCAGGAGACGAGCAATCCAAAAGCAACGTGTGACCCTGGAAGAGACCCTGTCTTGGAGGGAAAATAGGATGAAGGATGTTATGTGGTCAGTGATACAACTGGAATACAGGCAGTAGATTAGATAAAAACATCGCATTGATGTTGAGTTTACTGACCTTGGCAGCTGCTCTGTGGTTACGTTAGACAAGGTCCTCAGCCTAAGGAAGCCTGCGCTGACGTAGTCAGAGGGTCAGCGACGTAAGCAGCCCCGCTGTCACACAGCTCAGGCGAAGGGACGCAGCCGCTGTCACACAGCTCAGGCGAAGGGACGCGTGTTTACGCGCGACCATACGTGTCAGGGAGAGAGCGAACACAAATGCCAAAGCAGCTGGGGCAAAACGTTAACAATAAGTGACTCTGGACAAAGGATTTATGGACATTCTTTGTGCTGATCCTGCAAATCTGTAAGCTTGCAGGTTTTCCAAGTAAAGTCATTTAGAATCTCTGGATTGAACTTTAATATCTCTCTGAGGACCTCTGCGATGACCGTGTCTATGTACCCCAGTTTCCAGACAGAACAGTTCCAAAATTTTCCAGTTTGCTACGGTCGGAGTCACCCGTCACAGCCTGCACCCCATCCCGGGGTCCCCGACCCCCTGGTTCAGCCTCCCCCTACCCCCTCGGCTGGTGCATCTCTGTGGTGCCCACGCATTGAGTTCTTCTCAGCCCTTTGCAAGGTTATCCGGGTGCGCAGAACTCTCACATCCATTCCTTCGGTCACCTTGCTTACAATCCTAAGTAGGCAGGGCAGGTATCAGCAGCTTCATTTTACACACGATGTTTGGAATGTGAACAGCACAGCCAATACCGTGCAGGAAGGAAACGCCGTAGCTGGGTCTGGACCCAGGTCTTCAGCTCTTCCTGAATGCTGGCCTGCTATTCAGTGTCGTTCTCCACGCTGGAGACGCCCTGCCGCCCCGACAAGACGAAAAAACCAATAGGGTGCAGAATACACGATGTGTACACTCTACTAATGCCCTTTCTCGGGAAGAGCCGTCTCTCCCCTATACCTTTCCTGATATTTGGGGTTAAATGACCTTCCTGTGACAGACTGATGATAAAAACAAATTATAGCATTTTCAAAATATCACTTTTTTGGCAAAATAAGTAGTTGTCAACCCCATGTTGATCCCCTAGGTGATGACTTCATGTTTAACTGTCCTGTGATCCAGCACTCGGGGAATCCTTGCATTCTGTTATGTCCCCTGGGCCAGCCATCTACATGCTGGGAAATTCCTCAGAGACAAGACCCCAGAGGAGGGGCTGCCTGCCAGCTCCACGTGACACTGTGATGTACAATAAAAAGAATCTGAGACGGGCTTCGTGTGGGGAAACTCCCCCCACACAGCCGTCATCCCACCCTTACCCACAATTTTACTTTCCGGGGTTTCAGTTACTGAAAATATGAAGCGGAAAAATTCCAGAAATAAGCAATTCATAAGTTTTAAATTGTAGCCCGTCCTGAGTAGCGTGATGCTTTGTCCTGCCCCGGATGTGAACCACCACTCTGTCCAGCGTATCGACGCCCGTCAGCCACTCGGTAGCCTCGGTTATCAGGTACCGCAGGGCTTGTGCTCCACTGACCCCGATTTTACTGAATAAAGGCCCCAAAGCGTACGAGCAGCAATGCTGGCAACTCGGATACACCAAGAGAAGCCCGTAAAGTGCTTCCTCTAAGTGAAAAGGTGAAAGTTCTTGACTTCATAAGCTAAGAAAAAACCCTGTATGCTAAGGTTGCTAAGGTCTACGGCAAGAATGAATCTTCCACCCGTGAAATTGTGAAGACGGAAAAAGAAATTCGAGCTTGTTTTGCTGCTGCACCTCAAACTGCGAAAGTTACAGCCACAGTGTGTGATAACTGCTTAGCCAAGATGGAAAAGGTATGACATTTGTAAATAAGATATTTTGAGGGGTGGGGGGAGACCACATTCACATGACGTTTATTATAGGGTATTTGTAACCGAGCAAAGGCCAAACTCTTGACGGTGAGAGTCTGCAACAAAGTGCAGGTTTATTGCAGGCGCCAAGCAAGGGGATGGGAGACAAGTTTCAGATCCACTCCTTCTCGGGTGTTGAGTTGCCGGGGTTTTTTTAGGGGAAGAACAAGGAGGCCGAGGTTAATCATCATCTAGTGACATTTCTTAATCTCAGTTTCAGGAGTCAGGATGTCCCTGGTTTACGATTCTCAGGCCAGGTGGTCCCTGGCTCGGGAGTCTGTTCACTCATCTCGCCCTGGAGAGACAACCTGAGTTTGTAGGTAATGATGACGTCTATGGTAGCGGTTTTAGTCTGTTAACAATGTTATCGACGGCAGCGATCTTAGCATCTGACCCTGTTGATTAGTGTTCCGTGAGCACAGGATTGAGGTCAGAGGGCCCAAGACAGGGAGTAAATTTTTGGATGGAGGGATGAATCATAAACTCAGTTAGGGAACAAGGTTCTAGGGGGCTTGGTTTCATAGTTATAATTGTTCTATGTCATTATCAGTTATTGTTGTAAAGATCTTACTGTGTGTAATTTATAGATTGAACTTTACCGTATGGCGGTATGCAGGGGAGAAAACAGAGTGAACATAGGGTTTGGTACCACCCGTGGTGTCAGCAGCCACGGGGAGTCTTGGGATGTACCCCCCGCGGGTGAGGGGCGACTGCACGCACGGCTTTTGTGCAGAGGTGAGGCGGAGGGGATGGGGACACGCAGGAGGTGGTCCCGTTACACCCGTCGCCTCCACGGCCACATTGCTCTCCGGGTCCACGTGGACAATCTTCCACACAAATACTCTTCTTTTTTCACATCTGCAGTCCATGGATGGTCTGTTCTGTTGTTTTTTTAAGGTTAAATTTTTTTCTTGCATGACTTATGTTTACTTCTGTGTCTTACATTGCTGGACCCCCCTCCCAGCATTCTCGGGCCCCTCAAATTTCCCCCCGTCCCCCAAAGCCAAGTCGCCAGCCTCCCCTGCTGCTGCCCCCATGGCCACCTGGCTCCCAGAGTCCTCTGTCTGTAATCTCTGAGCCCAGCCTCAGGCCCCGAGCTTCCCTCTCAGGGTTGTCACTAAGCCCAGGATCCCCATTACAAATCACAGAAGGCTCAGAGGGGGGCCAGGGGGGTTCACTGAGCACCCCCTGCCTGGCGCCGTGCCATACACGATCTATCGATTGATCGATCCATCGGTGGGCGGGTAGGTAGCTATTCACTCATGTCCCTGGTTTAACCTTCACCGTGGCTCAGGGAACACCCACACCTTGTTCGCCCAGGGCAGGCAGGGACCAGGATGCCTGATTAGTTACTCAAGACGCTCTCCCCCATCCCCCTGCCTTTGTCTGTTTCTGGTCAGGGGATGGCTGGTTTGGCAGCCTGGTCTTTTCTTTAGAAAGGCTTCCCCTGTGAGGTGACGTATCAGATGTCCCAGGACAGCAGGTCGGGAATCCTTCTGCCCCAACTCTGGGGAACAGCCTTGGCTCCGCACAGAGAAGAAGGGACTCAACAGCCACCGGCACAGTAACCACGCCACCTGGACACCAGCTTGCTCCTCCACCTGTGACCCCGCCCTGAACTGATGCAGTTGTCAGACCTCCAGTGCCTCGTCAGGTACAGGAGACGGCGGTGGGCGCGAGCCCCCTCTCTCCACCAGGGGTCAAACGCGAGCAAAATTAATGCACCCCAGCCCAGATATCTGCTGGGGCTGCAGAGCCCAGCCGGAAAAGTATGCTGCAGCAGCGTTGGCGCTTTCTATGAGCAATTCTCATTCCAAATGAGTGAAATGCACGTCGGTGCTTCTGGGTACAGACACTGTCCCATCATGGGGCTTATCTGATCCACCAGTAATAAACACCTGGTCCGGGGCTTCCCTGGTGGCGCAGTGGTTAAGAACCCGCCTGCCAATGCAGGGTTCGAGCCCTGGTCTGGGAAGATCCCACGTGCCGCAGAGCAACCAAGCCCGTGCGCCACAACTACTGAGCCTGCGCTCTAGAGCCCGCGAGCCACAACTCCTGAGCCCGAGAGCCCCAGCTACTGAAGCCTGCGTGCCTAGAGCCCGAGCTCTGCAACAAGAGAGGCCACTGCAATGAGAAGCCCACGCACCACAACCAAGAGTAGCCCCCGCTCGCCACAACTAGAGAAAGCCCGTGTGCAGCAACAAAGACCCGACGCGGCCAAAAATAAAATAAAAAAAATAAAAATTAAATTAAATTAAATTAAAAACACCTGGTGCTGGGAGAGGGGACCAGGGCTCACAGGTGTGGTTAAAACATGGCTGGCAGGAGCTAGGGCTGGTAAGCAGCCTATTTCCCACCGATTATTTCCCTTCTGCTCGGTCCTGGGCTACTATTCTCCAAGCAGCAGCCACGCATCGTCTGTTTCAGCTGTGTCCCAATCCAACGCCGGCCAGCGGATCATGCAGGTTCTCTCCTGCTTCCCCTCTCCTAGCCTCTCGTGTTTCCTCTTATCTCTTCTTTCCCCAGCACAAGGAGAATGCTACTGGTTGTTTGCTCTTATCACCCTATCACTTTCCAGCCAGCATCTCAGGCCCTGTCCTGCCACGGCCTACGCATCTAGGTGACGACACCCCTGCACGTGGCCTTCGCAGCTCTGCGTGGGGCTAAAATAACTCGATTTGAATTCCTTGTCATAAATATTCCCACGAGACACTAGGAAATATTCCTTCAAATGTTGGTTGATAGTAAAACCCCTTTGATCTTGAATTTTAGGGTTATGCCCAGAAATCCGGAATGATCAAGCAGTTTCCTCATTAATGACTTGGTTATCCAACATTAGCTCAAGGGATAATTTAATGTAAGCTTTCATCTTCGTTAGAGCCGTGGTGACATTTCATTCTAACACTTTTTTTCGTAAACTTATTTCCATCACACTAGTCAACATCACTAGCTCGATTAGGAAGTCCTGCCGCCACCGAGAGAGATTTTAAAGCCTGACTTTGTGCAGGTACAGCTTCTCCTGGCGAAGGAAAGAAGGAGGCTTTGTGAGAGAAGAGACAGAGTGAGCTTGGGAGAGACTGGCACCCCAGGAGAAGCAGGCACTCAGGCTGCAAAGCCTTCTCCCCAGAGGAAGCACCGGGCAGGACGACTGCGGGGTGAAGCCAGCGCCTGACGTGCAGGGTCCTTGTAGTGGCTGTAAATGGGCTTGTTCCTGTTCCTGAGCAGTGTGTGTGGAAACAGACATATATCCACTAAACGTGGGCAGAGAGAGGATAACAGTGCCGTTCCTCTTTTCTACTGCCTTTGGCTCTTTTCTAGTTATTTGTTGAAAAGCTCCTTGGGCCCCATAAAAGGTGATACACTTAAATCAACAGATAAGAAATTACCATTCTTATTATGTTGAAAATTCTGAAAATATATCATCTGTACAACTCATTTTAGAAATAGGTTCTTTCCCTTCCTCCATTCAGAGTAACTAGAGATCTTAATTCTTCATGAGACTCTTGAAACTTATATTCCTGAGTCAAGGGAATTTATGCATTTATCCATTCATCCCGTATTTATCGGCGTCGGCCCCGGCTCCCAGCAGGCAAGCCTCTGGCACGTCTCTGCAGGAGCGGAGTCTGGCTCCCGCCGCCCCCCGGCGGGGCTGGGTCTGCTCCTCGTGGCTTCTTCTCTAGTCTGCTTCCGCTTTCGGAAGGAGACAGATGGTCCCGCAGGGAGGTGCAGGTCCCTCTGCGTCTCCCCACATCTGGGGGCCTGAGAGAGGAGCTCACACCTGAAGGAGGGGTGGTGGACGTCGTTCAGCCCTGGATAACTTCCAACAAAGGCAGACGGGGCGGGTGGAACGCGGGTGGCCAGCAGGCCCCAGCGGCTGGGCTTGGGTAGGAGGCAGCAGCTCGGCGCCCTGACCTGGCAGAGGGGGAGAGAAATAAGCGCCTGGATTCAGGCTGCAGACGGGAGGTGTCCTGGAAGGAACCACTCTTCAGGACGGGCTCGATGAGTCCAGGTCCCAGGCAGGAGCTGTACTGGCAAGAACCCATCTCTGGGCGAGGACGTGGGGTCACATTCGCTGAAGCACTTTGAAGGGAGGATTCGTTTCCCCCGTCTGGGGCAGGTGAAATCGGTCCTTCCGAGGGGCAGGAAATGGATCCGAGTGATGGTCAAGGTCCTTCCTAGCTCCGTGAGTCCGCGGTCTCGCCACCACTAGAAGTAACGAAGGTACAACTCCGAATGCATTTGGAAAACTGAAAAGCCTGGGCGGGCTTTGCCAGAGCGCGTATGTGATCTGTTTGCACGTGCGGAGGTGATTCAGATGAAGGAAAATGCTCTGTCTCGTCTCTTCTAGACACCGGTCTACGAGAACAGCCAAACCCTGTAGGTCATCCACACAGGTACTGGAGATAGATGTACAACTCCAGCATCCTCTAGGACAAAGCGTGTTAACTCCACTCTAGAAATGCTGGGAAAAGCTCAGACACTGCAGCCCGAGGCACAGAGGAAGCATGAGAAATACTGAGAGAAGACCAGTAGCAGTAGTCACCTCTTGGGGAAAAGTAAGCTGGAAGGGCAGAAACAGGAAGCCTTCAAGGGCAAGACTGAATTCTGTAAAACTGTGAGGGTCAGAGGCAGAGGAAAAAGACTGATTGCTAAGCCCAGATCCCAGAACATGGATGGGGGAAGCTTCCCTTAACTTGGAAGAGACAAATTTACTACTTTTCAAAGAAGGCATTAATTTTTCACAATAAGTAAATTCATGGAACTCCCGATCCTATAATTAACACTAGGAAGGTTTAGAAGGCTTAAAGAGATGAATTGGCGATCGAGACACACAGTTCCACGGAGGAAAGCGGGGTTTTCACCATCTGCTGGTAGCTGTGAGAACGCTGGCATGGCCCACGACGTAGCCCTTGTACCATGACTGTGAGGGCACAGCGCCCTGGGCGGGTGGACCCTGGGGTGCTGTGACGACGACTTTTAAGGGACCTCGTGGGGAGAGGCTGCCTCCTTCTCCAAGGAAACTGCATGCGTTTGAGGCAGATTGAAGGCCTTGTTGATTTGAAGAAATACAATTTTCAAGTTATTGGTTTTTTGCCAAAGTAATGAATATCAGACATCACTTCTGTCATCTCAGGAGGACAAAACGAGGGGTAAAGTTGCCTTTTCTCAGGCTCCTGAAGTGCTTACATATGCTTCCTACTTGGCCCTTCCTCTAAATATTTATGATTCACGAATGGTCTTTCCCCTAAGTGCCTTTTGAATCATATTGAATCAGCGTTCATTTATTTATTCATAGCAAATACTTATTGAAAGGCAATACATTGGTATTGGGACACAGGTATTAATAAAGCGTGGCCTCTGCCCTCCAGGAGCTCCCGGTCCGATGGATGAGCCACACGTTGGGAGGTGAGGGTGCTGTGCAGAGGGCGGGCTCAGCCCCCGCTCCCTCAGCCCTGCGCTGACCGTTCCTGGCACCCGAGACCCCTTCCCGAGGGCTCCTCTGGCGCCCAGAAGCACAACTCCACCCCGGAGCTGGTGGATGGGGGAATGAACATACTCTGTATACATAGATCGTAAAAGCTAAACAAGGACAGAGGGTGAAAACCTGGGCGATCTACTCCTTAAGGGGTGGTTGACGGGGCAGGAACCACTGCAGGAGGCGAGAGCAGGGAGGCGTGAGCTCCACAGACTGGGGTGGGAGGACGGTTGTCCTGACTCCAGAGAAAGAGAGTAGTCCCACTGGGCGAGAACTGAACACGACTGGTGACCTGGGCGACTAGGAGGTGATGGGGGACCCGGACCAGGGTGCCAGAGGACAGGAGGAGCCCTGGGAAAGCATCGCACACGCGGACCCGTCCGTGACAAGCCGCCCTGAGGTCTGTCCGTGGGAGCGGTGGCTGCTACTCAGTGATTCAGCGTCTTAGCACCTGGAAAGCGTTTTGCGGTGATTGTACGGACTACTCATCACAACCCCGTGAGGGAGACCAGGCAGCTGTCCTCCCCAGCTCCACAGAAGTGTCCACAGTACAAAAGAGTGCTGAGTTTTAAAAACTTGCTATCATTTCAGTTGCATTTGGCATTTGTTTTCCCGGTTAAATATCAACCATCTGCCCAGACACTGCAGGGTGAGGTGAAGATGGTGTGACATTTGAGTCTGGCTTCAGCCATCCTGGGGAGGTGTGGGCCTCTGATAGCTAGGGTGTCAGGGCTAAGGACTCGGGGTCAGGGCTGACATCTAGGGAGACCGCACAGCAGGTGCACGCAGACCAGAAGCAGGCAGGCTCTTTAGTGAGACAGGAGTCAGAGATTAAAAAGAAGAATTGAGACCCGGAGGCAGTTAAGAGCACAGCCCTGTGAGGAAGGAAAAGCAGGTGGCGCTGGGCCTCGGCGGAGGATGGGGCTCGTCTCTGTGCTGCCCCAGCGGGGAGGCCGTGGCTGCACACAAAACACCCATCCTGGGCCCAGGCCCCAGAGATCCTGACGGGGTCTCACAGGATTCTTCACACAATTGTGCAGCTGGGATTGGGAACCACAGACTGTGTTGGCTAGCATGTTCTCGGGCATTTCTGGGAAGGTAATTTACATCTACATAAAGCACCTGCGATTAGTAGGTACACGGGCAATTCCGGTTTCCTCTTGTCTCTTTTACCTCTTTCTACATCATTGAAAAATATGACAACGGCTTTTCTTTTCAACCATCTCCCACGTATTCTACAAGACTTGCAAGAAATGCGTCCTTGATTACAATGTTGTGACCTATGAGATCACTGCAGAAGAAAATCATTTTTTAACCATCATTTTATTTATTTTGCCAAAATTGCACTTTTGAGTCTGTTGTTGGCAGGGACCGCAGCACCATTTCTAAGCATTATCACACAGCCGACGCTGGCGAATGGAAACCTGATATAAAACACCCCTTCTATCCTGCTTTGATATTGATTTAATATCAGAGTGCCATTTTCTCTTCATCTCTGCCAGATGCTAAAAGGAACTTGAGGTGGATAGAAAGGACACTTCCTGAGCAAGGTAATGCTCATTAACTTAAAATAAAAGACAGCTTTTTTCCTGCCTTTGAAATATCTTGTCGCATTTTTTTTAATATATATATAGAAAGGAGCTTGTAGCTGTGTGTTGAGACAGCAGGATTCTAAATGATAAAAATAAATCAGAAGGACACATTTTTGCCTCATTTTGTGTATCCTTCATTTTTTCCAGTTTTATTGAGCTATAATGATCAATAATACTGTGTAAATTTAGGGTGTACAACGTGATGAGATACATGCATATATATATAAATGATCATCACATCAAGGTTAGTTAACACATCCATCACGCCACAGAGTTACCTTTTTTTGTGTGTATGTGTGCCAAGAACAATTAAGATCTACTGTGTTAGCAGGTTCCAAATATCCGACACAGTATCGTTAACTTTAGTCCCTATGCCGTACAGCAGATCCGCAGAACTTACTCCTCTTACAACCGAAAGCTTGTATCCTTTGAGCACCACCACCTCCCCACCCCGCTTCCCCTGTCCCCCTGTCCCTGGCAACTACCATTCTTCTCTCTGTTTCCATGAGCTGCACTTTTTTAGATTCCACAAATAAGTGAGATTGTGCAATATATGTCTTTCTCTGTCTTATTTCACTTAGCACAATGCCCTCAAGGTCCATCTATGTTGTTGGAAATGGCAGGATTTCCTTCTTTCTCTTGGCTGAAAAACATCGTCTGTCCACTCATTCAGATGCAGACTTAGTCGTTTCCATGTCTTGGCTATTGTGAATAAGGCTGCATTGAACACGGGGTGCAATATCTCTTTGAGATCCTCATTTCACTTCCTTCGGATATATACCCAGAAGTGGGATTGCTGGATCACGATAGCTCTGTTTTTAATTGTTTAAGGAACCTCCATACCGTTTTCTGTAGTGACTGTACCAATTTGCATTCCCACCCACAGTGCACAAGGGCTCTCTCTTCTTCTGCACACCTGGCAACACTTGTTATTTCTTGTCTCTGTGATGACGGCCATTCTGACAGGCATGAGGGGGTCTCTCATTGTGGTGTTGACTCACATTTCCCTGATGACTAGTGAGCAACTTTTCTTGTATTTGTTGGCCATTTGCATGTCTTCTTTGGAAAAACATCTATTCAGGTCCTTTGCCCACTTTAAAATCAGATTATTTGTGTGTTTTTTGCTATTGAGTTGTAGGAGTTCCTTATATATTTTGCATGACATTTGGTTATACTGGGTTCACGAAACATTCCCTTCTCTGCTGTTTGCTAGAGGCAATCGTGTAGCCATTCTTTAAATGTTTGGTGAAATTTTCTAGTGAAACCATCTGCATCTGGATATCACTTTTTCAGAACTTTTAGTGCAAAGGTCAATTTTTTAAAAAAGGTTATATACCTATTCGACTTATCTATTCCATCTTGGCTGAATTTTGGTAGTTTGTGGTTTTCGAGGAATTGGTCCATCTCTTCTGAGTTGTCATATGTATGAGTGTATGCTGTTCATAGAATTCCCTTTTTATCTTTTAATGACCACAGGATCTGTAGTTATATTTATTGTTTCATACCTGATATTGCGGATTTGTGTATTCTATTTATCTTTCTCAGACTTTCTAGAGGTTTATCAATTTTGTTGATTTTGGGGGGGAAAACTGACTTTGTGTTTCATCGACTTTCTTGATGTTTTTGTTTTTAATTGTATTGATTACTGCCTTTATCGGTTTTTTTTTTTTTCATTTTTCTTTCTTTGGATATATTTCGGCCTTCTTTTTCTAATTTCTTGAGTTGAGAACTTACGTTATTGATTTGAAACTTTTCTTCTTTTCTGATTAAGCGCTTAGATGTCAGCACTGCTTTAGCTGCATTCCACACATTTTGATATGCTGTATGTTCATCTTCCTAGAGTTTACATATTTTCAACATTTCTTTTGAGACTTCCTCTTTGGTCCAAAGATTATGTATATGTGTGTTGTTTAATTTCCACATGTTGGAGATTTTCCTGTTGTCTTTCTGTTATTGATTTCTAGTTTGAATCCATTTGGTCAGAGAACACACTCTGTATGATTTCAATACTTCTAAATTTGTGACTTAGGTTAAGGTTATTGTTTATCTTGGTCCTTGAAAAACTGTGTATTCTGCTGTTATTGGGTGCAGTGTTCTAAAAATGTTAGATTCTGTTGGCTGAAAGTATTTAGTTTTTCTATATCCTCACTGATTTTCTGTCTAGAAATTCTATTTATATCACAGAATAAGGGGTTGAATGAAGTCTCTAACTATAATTTTATTTTTTTTAATATTTCGGCTGACTTTTATTTTTATTTATTTATTTAAAATACATCTTTACTGGAGTATAATTGCTTCACAATGCTGTGCTAGTTTCTGTTGTACAACAAAGTGAATCAGCCATATGTATACATACATCCCCATATCCCCTCTCTCTTCAGCCTCCCTCCCACCCTCCCTATCTCACCCCTCTAGGTGCTCACAAAGCACCGAGCTAATCTCCCTGTGCTATGTGGCTGCTTCCCACTAGCTATCTATTTTACATTTCGTAGTGTATATATGCCCATGCCACTCTCTCACTTCGTCCTAGCTTACCCTTCCCCCTCCCCGTGTCCTCAAGTCCATTCTCTATGTCTGCATCTTTATTCCTGTCCTGCCCCTAGGTTCATCAGAGCCATTTTTTTTTAGATTCCACATATATGTGTTAGCATGTGGTATTTTTTTTTTCTCTTTCTGACTTACTTCACTCTGTATGACAGACTCTAGGTCCATCCACCTCACTACAAATATCTCAATTTTGTTTCTTTTTATGGCTGAGTAATATTCCATTGCATATATGTGCCACATCTTCTTTATCCATTCATCTGTCGATGGACACTTAGGTTGCTTCCATGTGCTGGCTATTGTAAATAGTGCTGCAGTGAACATTGTGATACATGACTCTTTTTGAATTATGGTTTTCTCAGGGTATATGCCCAGTAGTGGGATTGCTGGGTCATATGGTAGTTCTATTTGTAGTTTTTTAAGGAATCTTCATACTGTTCTCCATAGTGGTTTTATCAATTTACATTTCCACCAACAGTGCAGGATGGTTCCCTTTTCTGCACACCCTCTCCCGCATTTATTGTTTCTAGATTTTTTGATAATGGGCATTCTGACCAGTGTGAGGTGGTACCTCATTGTAGTTTTGGTTTGCATTTCTCTAATAATTAGTGATGTTGAGCATCTTTTCATGTGCCTCTTGGCCGTCTGTATGTCTTCTTTGGTGAAATGTCTCTTTAGGTCTTCTGCCCACTTTTTAATTGGGTTGTTTGTTTTTTTGATATTGAGCTCAACGAGCTGTTTGTATATTTTGGAAATTAATCCTTTGCCTGTTGTTTCATTTGCGAATATTTTCTCCCATTCTGAGGGTTGTCTTTTCATCTTGTTTATGGTTTCCTTTGCTGTGCAAAAGCTTTTAAGTTTAGGTAGGTCCCATTTTTTTATTTGTTTTTATTTTCATTACTCTAGGAGGTGGTTCAAAAAAGATCTTGCTGTGGTTTATGTCAGAGAGTGTTTTTCCTATGTTTTCCTCTAAGAGTTTTATAGTGTCTGGTCTTACATTTAGGTCTTTAATCCATTTGGAGTTTATTTTGTGTTTGGTATTAGGTAGTGTTCTAATTTCATTCTTTTACATGTAGCTGTCTAGTTTTCCCAGCACCAGTTATTGAAGAGGCTGTCTGTTCTCCATTGTATGTTCTTGCCTCCTCTGTCATAAATTAGGCGACTATATGTGTGTGGGTTTACCTCTGGGTTTTCTATCTTGTACCATTGATCTACATTTCTGTTTTTGTGCCAGTACCATATTTTCTTGATTACTATAGCTTTGTAGTATAGTTTGAAGTCAGGGAGCCTGATTCCTCCAGCTCCGTTTTTCTTTCTCTAGATTGCTTTGGCTATTTGGGGTCTTTTGTGTTTCCATATGAATTGTAAAATTTTTTGTTCTAATTCTGTGAAGAATACCATTGGTAGTTTGATAGGAATTGCATTGAATCTGTAGATTGCTTTGGGTAGTAGAGTTATTTTCACAATATTTGTTCTTCCAGTCCAAGAACATGGAATATCTCTCCATCTGTTTGTGTCATCTTTGATTTTTTTAATACATTTTATCACCTAATATTCTTTTAAATTTTAAAAAAAATTTTAAATAAATTTTATTTATTTATTTTTGGCTGCGTTGGTTCTTTGTTGATGTGCGAGGGCTTTTCATTGCGGTGGCCTCTCTTGTTGCGGAGCACGGGCTCTAGGCGCATGGGTTTCAGTAGTTGTGGTGAGCAGGCTTCAGTAATTGTGGCACATGGGCTTCAGTAGTTGTGGCTCATGGGCTCTAGAGCGCAGGCTCAGTAGTTGTGATGCACGGGCTTAGTTGCTCCACAGCATGTGGGGTCCTCCTGACCAGGGCTCAAACCTGTGTCCCCTGCATTGGCAGGCGGATTCTTAACCACTGTGTCACCAGGGAAGCCCCTTGTCTTTGATTTCTTTCATCATTATCTTATCTTGATCCTATTCAAGTCTCCTATTTTATCAGGCAGTGCTTCTGGTTATGTTTTGTGTGTAAGGCCTAGGCTGCTTCTGAGACCTGTAATTCCAGTGACAATGTAGTTTTCAGGGCCCTTTCAATGCTATTCTGGTCTGCTTATATTTCAACAAAGTTCAAAATTTTACTAAGCATGTATTCACCTTGTAATTAGAAAAGTGAAAATTCAATGTGGACATGTATTTTCTACCCCATGTATTAGCATGGAAGACACCAAGTCCAAGTTAACAAAGAGTCAAAGGAATGGCCGAGAGTCATGGCCAGGAAAAGAGGAAGCAGATGAGAAGTTCTGGGGTTGGAGGAGAGAGGACAGTTTGACTGTATCCCAGGGAGCAATGGTTTGCTGGGGTGAGGTCTCTGTGGTCACTGGGTTAAGATGTGTCCATCTCAGAGATGCTCTCCAGCATCTGGGAGGAGTTTGCCCAGTGGCCAGACTCAGATTCAAATTTAGGGCTTCAGGCTCTGAGGCCAGAATGCTTTCTTTCAGCAAGTAAGACGAAAGGCAACACAATCTTAAGTAACTGACAAATTAGTTAATTTTCCACATTGAAAACATGGTTATAGGGATTCCACCTTATATATGTGATCTCATTTGTGTCTCACGTGACTCAAGTGGACAGCAGTGCTCTTGACAGTGACCAGCGTACCATGTAGATAAAGTCAATAATCTCTACAGACCAGACCTTTGCTCATTGGTTACGACTATTGAAATAATTTTATATATTTAGGCCTTTGGCTACTTTCAAATTATCTTTGATTAATTTTTAATACATATGTGTAATGCTGAGTTAGTTTCATTTTTAAATAGATTCAATGTGATATAAACGAATCTCTTTGTTGGTCCTTTTAATGTAATCTTGAAAAAATTCAAATACTGAAATCTACTAGTAGACATTCCATAACCTCCCTCACAAACTGTAATTTTCAAATGTTTACCAGGTTTTTTTTTTTTTTTTCTTTTTCGGTACGCGGGCATCTCACTGTTGTGGCCTCTCCTGTTGCGGAGCACAGGCCCTGGACGCGCAGGCTCAGCGGCCATGGCTCACGGGCCCAGCCGCTCCACGACATGCGGGATCTTCCCAGACCGGGGCACGAACCCGCGTCCCCTGCATCGGCAGGTGGAGTCCCAACCACTGTGCCACCAGAGAAGCCCTGGGTTTTTTTTTAACATTAACTTGTTGAATCTTCTCAAGGTCTGTCAAGGTGAATATGTTCATTCTGTTTTGAAAATTAGAAAATTGAAGCTGGAAGAAATAAGTTGCTCGGAGTCACACACCTGGTGGTAGGGTTTGAGCCGCAGTCTTTCTGAAGAATTCTGCAGTATACTTTGATGTCTCCCACTTTCTCTTACTGATGGCAGACGGAACAGTCTCACAAGCATTCTGAAAATGAGACAGGCTCTTCCAACACCATTTTTGAAGATAGCATTTAATTCTTTTGATGCAGAAAAAACACACTCCGGATTCGCTTTTTGCAGTAAGGCAAAGACTGTGGACCAGGATAGAAAAGTTAAGGATACAATGCTTACTAGGTTTATTCTCTAAAACCAGTTGATGGGATTAAGCTGCAATTCCCGGGTCTCAGGAGAGCAATTCGGCCCATCCGGCCAGCAGAGGGCAGCACAAGGCCGGCACTCGGAGGACCGTCCAGCAGTGACCAGCGTCACCTGGCCTCGCTCTCCTGATTGATTACCTGGGTATAGCCCATCCCAGGCCCCTTGAGGGGCACTGGTGACCTGGCGCTAGAAAGTCGTGAAGGGCCTAATGGCAGAAGAGGGGATTCCTCTCTGGTCCTCTGTGGGTTTACAGAATGGAGAGAAGAGCTGAGAAAGTTCTAAACGAAATGCACATTTTCCCCACCTAGTGATCCTGTCAGATTTCTGCATCAAATGTATTGAATGCTATCTTCCAAAATATTTCTCATTGTACTTCTTGCAGCAAGAATTCCAAATGATTTCCTAGGAGCTAGATAACAAGATACAGAGAAACTTAAATTTCCATGTAACCCACCAGGGAATTTGGGGAAGGAAACAGTGTTCACTGGGGAAAAAATAAACCAAAACGTTGCTTTTAAAAAGCGAACAGAGACAGCAGCTCTGACACGGCAGATGTCAACCAGCAAAGATTTTTTTTTTTGGCTGCGCCGCACAGCTTGTGGGATTTTAGTTCCCTGACCAGGGATTGAACCTGGGCCACGGCAATGAAGGCACGGATTCCTCACCACTGGACTGCCAGGGAATTCCTGCAAAGGTTTTTTTAACACACGATTCTGTACTGAGTTTTTATCTCCAAATTTTTTTTAATAAATTTTTATTTATTGTTGGCTGTGTTGGGTCTTTGTTGCTGTGCGTGGACTTCTCATTGCGGTCCCCCTAATTTTTAAATAGTGTTAAAATAAGAAGTAATAATTCATTTTAGGGACTTCCCTGGTGGCCCAGTGGTTAAGACTCTGTGCTGTCAATGCAGGGGACCCAGGTTCGATCCCTGGCCAGGGAACTAAATCCCACATGCATGCCTCAACTAAGAGCTCACATGCCACAACTAAGGAGCCCGCCTGCTGCAGCTAAGACCTGGTGCAACCAAATAAATTTAAAAATTAAAAAAATAAGTATTCATGCATTTTATAGACCATCAATAATCAAATAGAGATTTAAAGACTACATTCTAATTGGTAATCCAAATTTCTATTACAAAGTTACTATTAGGTAGTGCGCTAATAGCAGAAATAGCCTCAGTCTGGAAGAGACATGAATCCTAGCCCCTGCTTGGCCATTTACTGCTGTGTGAGCTTATGCAAAACACTCAACATCTCTGAGCCTCAGGCTCCTTATTTCTAAAATAGGGATCATAACCTCCACTTCAGGGAGGCTTGGTGAGGCAAACTGTCTTATCTGTAGCTCCTGGTTAGGAGCATAGGTATAATGAGACATCGTTCCGTGTCACTAACAGGTTCAGTTTGTGTAGCATTTTGCAGTATGTTTACCTTCGCAGTGTGCCTGCCTCCTCTGTACGGACCAGGAAGCCATGACTCGAGCGTGTCTGTGCCTTTGCGATGGCCACACGGACGGTCGACAGCAGAGCCAGGATGGGAAGCTCTCGTCTGGCTCCAAATCCTGCTCCCTTTCTTCCTCGTGGCACTGCCTGGTCAAACCTGTGAAGGGCCAAGCGGAGGTGGAAAGGCCGGAATCATTCGCAACTTGCTCTAACTTCTGATGAGATGGGCTCAGAGAATGTCATCCTCAAGGAAACAGTTCTGATGAAGACTTAGAGTGCTTGTCTACTCCAAATGGATGCCTTTACAACTGGACTTCAGCCAGTGTTTGGGGTCCAAAGCTGTCTTTATTGGCTTTAATGTTCTTTGCATATAATAACAAAACATTTGCAAACAAACAGGACATCCAGGATCATGAAGAGGGAGATCAATCACATAAATTGTGACACATCCATATGATGGGATATTATGTAGTCATTAATGGTCAGGCTTTAGCCTATTTGATGACACAGAAAAACACAAGATGTGATATTGAGTGAAATTGGAGGTCACAAAATAGTACGTGTAGTACAACTGCATGTATATGGATGTGCACACACACAGAGGGAGACTGGGTGTATAGATGCTAAAACATTAATGGGGAAAAAAATTAATGGGGGCTGTCCCTAGGGGTGCAATTATGCCTGATTTTTATCCTTTAGGTATTTTTGTCGCTTCTCAATTTTTCCACGTACATTTGTTATCTTGGGGGCAGAAAAAAGTTTATTTTTAAATAATTGTGTATATATAACACTGCCATTAAATAAAAACAATTTCGTAAGTTAATATATGGAGGGCATTTCCCCAACTAAAAGATGCCAAAAGAAAACCTTAGTAAGATAAAATGAATGCACAAATTGAAAATAAGAGGTCATAATGCCAAGACACTAAGGAAAATGGGGTAAAACTTAATAAGACCTGGTAGAAATTAGAACAAAGCATTTGAAATTGATTGGATTGCTTTCTCACAGGACAATAAGAAATCCTATCAGTTTACCACCAAAATGCCTTTTGGAATTCTGGAAATAGGGCTTAAGCAGTGACGCGTCTTTGCCCGGAAATCTGCTCTTAAGATCCCAGGGAGGAAAACTGATCTGAAAAGAGAAGGTGGACAGTTAAAGTTACAGTCACAGTTAAAACAAGAGAGTTGGAGTGTCGATTTGAAGCAGAGCCAGCATAACAAAATTCTGGATATAAAGTGAGCAAAGTCAATCTCTTGGGGCTTCCTTGGTGGCGCAGTGGTTAGGAGCCTCCCTGCCAACGCAGGGGACACGGGTTCGAGCCCTGGTCCAGGAAGATCCCACATGCCGCAGAGCAACTAAGCCCGTGCGCCACAACTACTGAGCCTGCGCTCTAGAGCCTGTGGGCCACAACTACTAAGCCCACGTGCCACAACTACTGAAACCCACGCGCCTAGAGCCTGTGCTCCGCAACAAGAGAAGCCACCACCACGAGAAGCCTGCACACCGCAACGAAGAGTAGCCCCCGCTCGCCGCAACTAGAGAAAGCCCACGTGCAGCAACGAAGACCCAACGCAGCCAAAAATAAATAAATAAATTTTAAAAATCTCTTTCCTTTCCTCCCTCTGTTGCGGTCCGGGAGCCACACGCCTGGAGTCGAGTTCCCCGGTAAATGCGACCCGTGTCCCAACCAAGGACACCCGAGAATCACCAACACCAAGTAGAAAGATTAGCAAAGGATTTATATAAGTATAGAAGCTTACACAAACTGTCCGGACAGGGTCCCACTCGGAGAGAAGTGGGTGAGACCCCGACTCACAGTCGGGTGAGGCTTTTATACCCTTCACAGGGCGGGAAGTCCCCAAGGCGGGACGGCGCAGTTTAATTTTGAATCAGCCAATCAGGAACCCGGTTCTTCCCGCCCCAAGCAAGCAAGCAAGTTCCCCCTTTACAGAAGCCAAAGTACACCGTGGGCTCTTCCGTTCCAGGAAGGGTACGCTCCCTTCCTGTTCCTGAGCAAGCAAGCAAAGCAACTTTCTTACACCTCCTTTGCTTTCCTTTATGTACATGTTACCTTTGACCCTACTTTATAAACGAAAGATAAAAAATTAAGCACAATACGTTTGTGGATGTTATTAACATTTAAGATTGTTATACTGAATTCTTAACGGCTTCTGAGTTTAAGAACAAAGCAAAACAAAGCTACCAAACATAGAGAATTAGTAATTAAATAAAATTACCCCCAAAGAAGAAAGACCCGGTTTTAGGGGGAGAAAATTCTGAAACAACCCCCTTATAACACAAAGACAGCCTTGAAAGCTACAAAGATATCGCAGCCGTTCTTGGGATGCAATTTCTGCAAAGGCTGATGGGGGAACCTGAGGTGTCACGGTCAGGCAAGGCCAGAGTGTCCGGGGTGTGATCCACTCCGTTCTTTCAACAAGAATCTGAAATTAATAAAATGCTGCAGTTTTTGTTTTTCAGATCAGAAAGCAGGCAAGAAGAAGTTAGACGATCCGCCCGCATAAGGACCGGGGCCGTCAGATCATCCACCTCTGGTTTTGGTGTTCTTCCTGTGCTTTAGTAAGTCTGCTGCATTTACAAAAAAAATTAATCAATTTTTTTTTTTTATTGAAGTGTAGTTTATTTACAATTTGTGTTAAGTCTGTTGCTTCTAAACTGTAAATTGAGGTTGTGCACAGGGAGACTTTAGAATGCAGACCTTGCCTTGGGAATATCTATGCAGTAATTTTATATTTACATTATACACTGAATGTGAATGGCAGCGAGGGATTGTGGGAGAGTGTAACTGGTATAAATTGAAGAGTTAATGTGTCAGGACAGGGAGGTCAGCTCAGTGCTCTGTGACCACCTGGAGGGGTGGGATAGGGAGGGTGGGAGGGAGAAGCAAGAGGGAGGGGATATGGGGGTATATGTATACGTATAGCTGATTCACTTTGTTACACAGTAGAAACTCGCACACCATTGTAAAGCAATTAGACTCCAATAAAGATGTTAAAAAAAAAAGAGTTAATGTGTAAGACAAAAGATGGGGGGATTTTCTCGGCTTTGCTTCTGTGCTTCATATTATACAGACTCGCCTTGTGTTGATATATTCCAGCTGTGTCTTTAAAAATATATTTAAGCAATTTTTATGTAAAACGAACAAAGTGCTGGTTGCGCATGATGGGTCATGGGTCCATCCCATTGTCGTCTGAGGCACAGCAAATATAAAAACGTGACAAACAGCAAATGTCTTTTTCCACTATGCAGAGATGAGCTGAATTCTGTCTCTGCCAAGGTAACATAGGATAGATATTTATAGAAATAAGCGAGCGGTCCAGTCATTCATGTGCTACAAATCAATCCCTGAGCACAAAGCCCCGAGCCCGGCAGAAAGAGTGTTAGACCTCAGCGGCCACGACGGCTCCTTGAAGAGTTTGTGGCTCACAGAGGCTCCCTATCTGCCCATTGTTCACTCGGCGAAGCATTTGTTCAAGCAAACGGGGACTAAGTGCTCTAATCATCTGGAAAACTAATTAACTTCTTTTTTCAAAGGCGTTATCAGATTTCTCCTTGCAGCGTTCTTCAAATTCCCTAGCACGGAAGGGCCGAAGACCCCGGAGAGCAGCTCAGCGGTGATCACGAGTGTCTGGAGGAGAGGCTGAAACGCACCGTCTCGGGGTCCTGTGACCCGGATTTGAATCATGGGTCTGACGCTGGCCGTGAACTTGGACAAGGGATCGATAACTTCAGCTTGCAACGGGGAGAATCGGACTGGGCTTGTGATGATTAGAGATGGGCTAGTCCACACTGCACACAAAGAGCAGGTCGCGGCAGCTCTGTGACCTATCAATGCTGGGCCAGGTGGCCGTGGTGGCCTGGTGGACATTGTGACCCCCGCAGCCCCTGCGGATGGGCCCTGAGGGCCTGGGAGTGATGAATGGGCAAAGGCGGTCTGGGTCCCAGAAGCTTCACAGACTTTGGGGGCACAGGGTATATATCCTGCCGTGGAATCGAACACCGTACCAGGGCCAGCCAGGGCCGGCGAGGGCTTTAACCCAGGTTTCTCAGCCCCGGCAGGAGAGGAATCCTCAGCCCACCTCATGTGCCTGGGGTGGTGAGGGGCAGGCACAGGGCACGGAGGGACCCACGCAGGAGGCAGCCCGGCTGTCACCTTTAACCTGACTCGAAAAGGGCGTCCAGTCCCTAGTCCCGGAGGCAGGTTCTATCTTCCAAAGATCAGACGCCAGCACCACGTGCCGAGCACTGCAGACGCGACCCACCAGCTACGCGGACAACCTGCCCCACTGTGCACCTTCTCTTTCTTTACTCCTCACAACGGCTCTGCTTAGGCTTGAAGAATCTCTAAAACTCTGTTCAGTCTTCTACCAAGAGAATCCACCTATTCCCAGCCACCCCTAGACAACAGCATAAGAACATTCAACCAGATCATAAGTAAACTGGGAAGGTAAAGTTGGTAAATCCACGGTCAAAGGGGAGAGATGAGGGCAGGATGGAAACACTACTCACAGAATTTTGTACCCACACAAGGATATTTCATCCCCGTTATGAAAAGTCATTTGTATTCTTTTAAAATAGTGTTTTTAAAAATTAATTTAAAATACTTTTAAAATCAAAGAAGCAACGTGCCGGTTGAACACCATACTAAAAAACGTGATACACTTCAAAAACTGTAAATATAGACCTGAGAAGTACGGTAAAAGAACTCTGCCAAAAGCAATGCTAGAAAAGAGGGGAGCAGGGGCTCCTGCTTCCTAAGCTGGGGAGAAGGGCAAAGGTATACTCAGTCCTGGTGGTAATTACAGTAAAGCTGTGTCAGACGTCAGCCGTTGAAAACTGATTACAAGTTTTTAAAAGTACGAGAAGAAACACTGCATACTCACAAAACAAGATACCAGAAAGGACAGTGGCTCAAAAGACTTCTTGACTTCTAAAGTAATTTATCCATCCACTTACTAGGGTTAAATGACATGTTCCTGAAATATATGAGTTTTCAAAGTCTAATTGGAGTTTCTTTCTGTTGATCTGATGTCAGAACAGTAAATTATTATGGTCTCAAAAAAGAATATCAATTTAAAAATTCATTGTAATTTGAAAGACTGTTCACTAGTTTTAGTCAATCAATCATTGCCGGTCTTTATAATCACTGAGTTGGGTACTGAAGGCCCTTAATCACAAAGCTTCCGATTGAGACAACCTGAATGGGTTTTTCCCTATGATATCAAATGTGACATAAGAGATAGAATATGAAAGAATTTTAAACGTAGCCCATATTAAGGAGAAGTGAGACAGAGCAGCAGATCACATGGGGAAGAAGGGAATGCGAATAGCCAGGTGTAGAAACTCTCTGCTGTGGTATCCCACATGACTGCCTCACAGTTTTACAGAAAAGTTGAGACGGGGGCACCTGACCACAGAATTCTCTGTCTTACCACAATAATCCACCGCGCAGAAGCACTGGACTAACATAAACTACAGACTTTAGTTAATAACAACATGTCCATATTGGTTCATTAATTGTAGCAGATATACCACACTCATGCAAAATGTTAATAATAGGGGGAGCTGTGCCTGGGGTGGATGGGTGTATGAGTCTTTCTGTACTATTTACTTAACTTTCTATAAGTTTAAAATGATACTGGGCTTCCCTGGTGGTGCAGTGGTTAAGAATCCGCCTGCCAGTGCAGGGGACATGGGTTTGAGCCCTGGTCCAGAAAGATCCCACCTGCAGCGGAGCAGCTAAGCCCGTGCACCACAACTACTGAGCCTGCACTCGAGAGCCCGCGTGCCTAGAGCCCATGCTCCACAACAAGAGAAGCCACTGCAGTGAGAAGCCCACACACTGCAGCAAATAGTCCCCGCTCGGTGCAACTAGAGAAAGCCCACACACAGCAACAAAGACCCAGTGCAGCCAAAAAAAAAAAAAAAAAAAGATACTAAAAACCATTAAGACTATTCACTATTTTTAAAGAACTCATGGCCATGAGGGAGTGTCCAAGGAGCCAGCTGAAACAGCTCCCAAGAGCCAAGGCTGGAACAATTTGAGCAAGAAAATAAGTGATGCATTATTGGATTATGACCCAAAGTATAAAAATAAATACCCACAAATGCATACTGATATAAGTAAATTGTTGAAAAACAAGCAAATGGGGGAGAATAAACAAATCTCCATGCAGAAAAATTTTACATAAATCTGTGTAGGTACCCCACACTTAGGGAAGGGGACCATAACTATCCACTCCCTAGGTGTGGGCTGCACAGTGACATTCTTCCAAAGAGCAAGAAAGGAAAGAGAAAAAGCAGTAACTGTACGAACACCACTGGAGGGCAGCTGACCAAGGTCCACACCAGCAGGGAGACGTCCAGTCAATAGACTGCAGCCTCGATGGGATGTGATTAGAATTGTTCTTCACCTCTGTGGACTTAGTGCGTTTATATTTAATGTAATTTGTGAGCTACTTTGGTTTCAACATACCATCTTAATATGTTTTCTCTTGTCCCTCCTGTTCTATGTTCATTTTTATTTCTTTTTTTTTCTTTAAGTGGATGAAAATGTTTTATTGTTTTATATTCTACACTATCATCTATCTAGAGTTAGGGAAATAGATTGAGG
>NW_006793445.1:1107692-1110329 GCF_000442215.2 Lipotes vexillifer
GAAAGAGATTGAGTTATTTTAAGGGATTGGCTCACATGAGTGTAGGCATGGCAATTCCACAATCTGCAGGGTGAGCTGTCAGCTGGAGACCCAGGGAATAGCTGATGCTGCAGCTCGAGTCTGAAGGCCGCCTGCTGGCAGAGCTCCCTCATCCTTGGAGAAGGTCAATCTTTTGTTCTATTCAGGCCTTCAACTGATTGGGTGAGGCCCACCCACGCTACGGAGGGCAATCTGCTTTACTCAAAGCCTACTATTTACATGTTAATCTCATCCCAAAACACACTCACAGAAACACCTAGAACAATGTTTGACCACACATCTGGGCACCATGGCCAGTCAAGGTGACAAAAGTCACCCTCAGCATTAAAATCCTGGCGGGGCTGCCACTTGTACCAAGTAGACCCCCAACCTTGGGCTACTGTAGCTGGAGTGTTACCCTGTTCGTTTCCTACCAAGCCCCCTTTAGCTGGTGAGCCATGGCTTTTCACCTCCTGCCCCAAATTGAGCCCACCCCTTCCGGGACCAAAGCTGATGGTTGGGCAGCCACCGTGCACTGGGAGTACCAGGGCTCTCCTGGGTCAAGCTGTGTGGTGGGGACTGGAGCAGCCCTGGCAAGAAGACCACAGATGCACATTTTTCTCCCTAGAAGCTCCATCACTTTTTCAAGACTGAATGCTTTCCAATTTGTGGTCTATCTTTGGTTGATTTCCAGTGCCCTGGCTTGGTTCATCTTGGCAAATTGGTCCAGTTTTCTGCTTTTTTCTTTGGTGAAAAGGAGTTGCTTGCATCCTCACCCATCATCTCTGGAAGTCCCTCCGGCTTCATGTATTTTGAGGGCCTGTCATCAGGCACACACACATTTACAGTTGTCTTCCTAAGGAACTGACCCTTTTATCAGCACGAGATGTCCTTCTCTGTCTCTGGACACTCCCTGTCTCCGAGTCTATTTTACCTGATGTTAATGTGGCCATTCCAGCCTTGCTATCCTCACTGTTTTCTTGGTATATCTTTCCTCCACCCATTTACTGTCTACCAACTTTTTATATTAAAATATGTCTTAACCTGTAATTAGGTCCTGCTTTTTTCCTTCACTCATTCTGGCAATCTTGGCCTTTTAATGGAGCGTTTCATCCATTAACACTTGTTGCCGTCATTAGAGTGGTTGGATTTAGGTACACTGTTTTAAGTTTGTTTTCTGTTGTCCTCTTTGATTTTTTGTTTCTCTGTCCACTCTTTCACTCCTTCTTTTGGATGACTTGAGTCCTCTGGAATTCTGCTTCACTTGCTGCTGAGAAGAGCCAACCTGATTCTTCAGAAAATGGAGGAAGGGCCAGACTCTGCACACACACACACACACATGAGGAGGGGTTTCCTGCTGTGTTTAAGAAGGTTCAGGTGACCTGGGTTTTCACGTTTTACCCAAACGTCTCCATCTCAAACCTTAGGGTCCACTTCTTCTCAATTAACCATCCACCCTTAACAGGAGAGACTTGGAAGGACTGTGTGTTGAACTTGCATCATAACTGGAATCTGGTCCTCAGTTCTGATGACTTAGCAGGTACAAGAATAAGGGATTTCTTTTAGGGCTGTTATAGACGCCCTCTGGTTCTGCCTGTGGCTGAGCCTCTAGCTAGAAATGCAAGGACCCTAGGTTTCCGCATGTACCCCAGCACAGTCCACCCCACCCTGTGCTCTCTGTAGCCATCATTACCCCTAACCGCAGCAGCTGCTTAATTTCCCCAAGTCCGGCCATCAGCCAGCCCTTTTCCCCAGGTAGCCACACGTGACCATGTAACACATTTTGGTGGTCGAGCCTGCCCCCTTCTCTCGCTCTTGTCTGACTGACTAGTTACCTGGGGCTGGGGGTGGGGAGGTGCCAAACAGCACTCTTATGAAAAGCTGGACAATGTGGCCGGTGTCGATGGTCAGCCACGTGTCGAAAATCATAAAACCCTTGTACTTCTATAAACAGACTTCTCCACCCAAAGTGTAAGCAGAACCAATGATCCTTTAAAAAAATATATATGGGACTGTGAAAGCGCTGCAGGGCACCTTCCACTCTTACAGCACGTCAGGGGCCGTCCTGACCCTCTGCTGAGGACGTCTGGGGGTCGGTGCCGTCCTGACCCTCGAGGACACCTGGGGACGTTTGTGGGTCTGAGCACCGCGAGCACCACCGGCTGGGGCGCCTGGTTCCGGAACATTCCTGTCTGAGCCGCAGTTGTCGGGAGGAACCCTTAGGCAGGCGCACCTGCGGCCCCGAGCGACCGGAAGAAGCGGGGCATTGTGGGAGGGGCCCGCGTTTCGGCGGGTTCCGTCAAAATGGCGCCCTTCTCGCCGGCGCTGCCCGCGAGCCCTTAGCCTGTGGGGGACCCGGGAGCCCGCGGGACGCGGGGCGGACGCGGGCGGCCGGGCCTCCGGAGCACGCCAGGCTCGGGGCGGAGCGGGCGAGCGCCGGGGCTTCGCGGGGCTCCCGCGGGCAGCCCCGGACTAGGATGGCGACTCCGGACCAGAAGTCGCCGAACGTCCTGCTGCAGAACCTGTGCTGCCGGATCCTGGGCAAGAGTGAAGGTAGCGGGGCTGGCCGGGCGGCTGGGAGGCGTCCCCGGGGCTGGCGGGGGGCGGGGCAGGCGGGGC
>NW_006793445.1:1110347-1133748 GCF_000442215.2 Lipotes vexillifer
CCTAGGCGGGGGAAGGAGGCCGGTCCCGGGGCGGCTGAGTCACCGCTGCCCGGCGCGGTGCCGGGGTGCAGCCCGGAGGACGGTCAGCCGCCACGCGTCCGCCTCCTCCGGCCGCAGGGCCCGGCGGGCGCTCCCGCGCTTATCCGGATGGAGTGCGCGGCGGGCTGGCCCGGGTCACAAGCCCGTGACTGCGCGGGGGCGACGCCGCGGAGGGGGTCCGCGTGGTGGAGCCACACAGTTTTCCCTTAACGTTAGCAAAGGAGCGGATTTGAGGATGATGCAAAGGTGCCTATGACGGTTACCTGCCACGTTTTCCTTCGATGAAGGGCTGAGGGTTGGTTGCTTTTGATGTAAAACCATTTCTGCGGGGTTCACATGGCGCGTCCTGCTACCAGACCAGTCCCGTGCAGTAGGTCAAGCCATTGTGTAGTCCTGGAACCGTAAAATACGGCACAGTTCGTCGTCTCTCGATGTTTGTTTTGGCGGGAGGGAGGGGGGAAGAGGGGATGCACTACGAAGGGGTCTTTTGGGTAATTGAAGCAACTGGGGTACTTATTCCTTGAGCACCATAATGTGGGAAAGAAAGTGTGCAGTTTTTGCAGGGAGACTTAAAACAAAATTAAAGAATTGAGACTGCATTTTGACCTTTAATGATTAGCGTACATAATTTATTTGATGGTCTTAGGAGCAAAAAGATGAATTTTATTTGGTCAGTCTGCTAAATGACACTGACTTTACACGGTTCTTGCTCCAGTTTTTGAAGTTTCACTCTTTCTCTTTGTTCATCTAAGAAATCTTTGGGCTCCCCCCACCTCCAGGCACTGTGCTAGGTGCTGGTGATGCAGAGGTAGAGACAGGTAATTCCTCTCATAGATCCTACATTCTAGTGGAGGATATGTGATAAAATCAGTAAACTTAGGGGCTTCCCTGGCGGTCCAGTGGTTAAGACTCATGCTTCCAATGCAGGGGCGCAGGTTTGATCCCTGGTCGGGGAAACTAAGATCCCACACACCATGCTGCGCAGCCAAAAATTTAAATAAATAAATAAAAATTACAAACAAGAAGATTTTCTTTCATCGTTAGAGTGGAAGAAACGTTCCTTATTTTTAAAAAAAATCAGTAAACTTATAATGTTGTTTAGTGGTGCTGTGATGAAAAATAAAGTAGGGTAAAGGGATTTTTAAAAAAATTTGTAAGTTATTAGACTAGATTTAATCTTTTTTTAAAATTAATTTATTTTTGGCTGCGTTGGGTCTGCATTGCTGCAAGCGGGGCTACTCTTTGTTACGGTGCACGGGCTTCTCATTGCAGTGGCTTCTCTTGTTGCAGAGCACGGGCTTCAGTAGTTGTGGCACATGGGCTTCAGTAGTTGCAGCACGCAGGCTCAATCGTTGTGGCTCATGGGCTCTAGAGTGCAAGCTCAGTAGTTGTGGCTCACGGGCTTCAGTGGGCTCAGTAGTTGTGGCTCGTGGGCTCTAGAGCAAAGGCTTAGTAGTTGTGGCACATGGGCCTAGTTGATCCACGGCATGTGGGATCTTCCCGGACCAGGGATCGAACCCGTGTCCCCTGCATTGGCAGGCGGATTCTTAACCACTGTGCCACCAGGGAAGCCCAGGGTGAAGGGATATTGAGGGAAAGCTGAGGATACCTAAACAGAGACCTGGGTGGAGTGAGGGAGGGGCCCTGGAACACCTGTGCCAAGGTCTTGAGGAGAGCGGGGCCTGGCTGTTTTCTGTTTTTATCTCCAGCTCTTCTGTGTGTGTCTGAGTTGCCTTTCTGATTTCATGTTCCTGATCATAGGAGACACCAGGGAACTGAGATTGTTGGTCATGATTCACTCATGTTAAAATCAGGGTTTGCGTTACACCCGTGGGCCCTCAGTTTTCCTCCAGGGATAAACCACACATTCATCCGTTTCCATTGTCACAACTAGACTTTGAAGACCATTCATTCATTACGAGGTGTCATCATGTTTCTCAAATTTTTTTTTAACATTTGAGGCTCCTTTTGATTGACTTAGTTTCACCCATTCCAGGAGGTTGAAAAACTTTTCAGAAAGTCCTGCACTGTCCTCTCTCTCCATGTAGAATTGTGTCTAAATTAAGAGTAAATTGGCTCCTGTACACCTTAAATTTATACAGTGATGTATATCAGTTATATCTCAATAAAACTGGAAGGAAAAAAAAAGTAAATAAGCTGTCTGTGAGATCCTGAGGGGTCCTCTCAGAGTAAAATATATCATAAAATCCACTAAAACGATGCTCTCTTTATTCTGTTCTGGACAGCTAGGATTGCCAAACAGTTGTATTCATAATTCCAAATTATGTTACTACTTACTGAAGAATATATGTCTTTAATAGCTTGCCTTGTTCTGTTTTCATTTATTCTTCCTTAGTGAACAAAGGAGCAGTGTTCTTGCTGCCTTTACAGTGTTTGAGATTTTTAAAAAATTTCTTTTCACTGGTGGGTATTTTATCTGTTAACTTAGTAGAACATTTGATGAACTACATTTTCTAGTGAGCTTACAAACAATTGGCCTTATGCTTTTATAATATATTGTTTTATTTCATATGAATCAGTTTTTCATAACGTTTTTTTTTTTTAATTTGTAGTTAGCTTCAAGGGACCTTCAGAAGCAAAGCACCTAGCTATAATGATGCTTGACACTTTTATAAAGTTAGTATAACCATTATTTCCCACCTTTTCCAGCTTATAACACTTGTGAATTTGTTTGAAACACACAGTGCCAGTCAGTGAGAGGATAATTCTCTCTCCACATCCGTGAGCCTCTCCTGGAGAACATTTAACTTATTATTATATCTCTGGATAGTCATTATTTCTGTCTTTGGAAACAGTGTACTTGATGTTATAGTGTTTCAGCTCTGCCAGAGGCCACATTCCTTTTCATACTTTGTAATCCTCTTTCTAACTAGAGATTAAGAAGAAATACAGGAGTTTTTGTTAGGTAAGTGTTTAGCACAGACATTTAGGTAGGACTACAGTAGCCCACATACTGAGGTCAGACGATGACCCTGACTGGGAACGGCCACGTGAGGGCAGCGTGAGCCATGGTGCAGGCAGGGAAAGGATGTCGTCTTGGTGGTTTGTGGACCACAAGTGGTGTTGCTGTGGGTTTATGATTTTTGAAAATTGTGAAGAGTTCTTGATGAAGTTCCAAACAAAGTGTAGTTTTTACCTTGGGAAAATCAATGTGTATTAAATATACATCAAAACATGTGGGAAAAAAACTTATTATGTGTATGTTAAAATGTACACTCAATGTTTATTAATGTGTATATTGAAATTTTAAAGGTTTAGGCTTCATTTGAAAATCGTACTTAATGGGTTTATTATTGCTATTTTAAAATGAATTAGTATTTAAAAATGATCATGGTTTATGTTTCTAATACAGTAAGTATAGATTGATGTAACCCACATAAATAAAAAACTTTTAGGGGTCCTCAATCTTAAAAGTGTAAAGGGGGCTTGAGACCAAAAAGTTTGAGAACCACAAACTAGAGCAATGATTTTTGTTTTTGTTTAGAGCATTGCTTTTCAACTAGCGCTGTGATCAGAGTCATCTGTGATCTCACGAGAACCTGATGACACTGGCTGCTTTGGGGAGAGGAGCTGGTGGCCAGACAGTAGTGGAGGGGGAAGACTTTTTACTGTATTCTTTTCATTTTGAATTCTCTAAATGTGGCACTTATTCACAACTAATATTGTGGGCCCCATCTCCAGAGATACTGGTCCTGGCAGTGTCTGTTGGAGCTTGGCGTCTGGAACACAGTCATTCCGACCTGTTTCTTGGGTGGGGATTGCTGGTTCAGGTTACTGACCTGTCGGCCTGTCCTTTACGAAAGCAGTGTCACACGTGCACAAGCCCACAGGTAGAAGAGCTGCAGGAAGGCAGAAACGTACGACTTCGACGGTTTGTCCTCCGTCACTTTCTGAATCTCTGGGAAGCACACACCTGTAGAGGTTTTGTAATTCCTGGGGACTCGCTTATTTTTGTGCACCTTGAAGTTCAGTGGTTGTCTCTTACCTGAACGTGTGGATGATAACCCTTTCAGGATGCAGAGGCAGCTGTCTTCCGTCTGAAACCTCCTGGGCCCACACCTGCGTGCTCTCTGGGCCTTCGCATGTCAGATTGAGATCCTGTGGTCCCACGGTGTCGCCGGCCCTGGCTTTGCACCTCCTCCCAGTTTCTCTCCCACCCTGCAGCCAGAGGGTCATTTCTAGAAAACAGTTTAATCAGATCTGTTGAAGGCTGATTTTGTTCCCTGTCTGTAACCTACAGGATGAAGACCCCATTATCTTGCGTAAAGTTAAAAACTAGGGGTGCTGTGTTGAGTTGTAGTTTTGATGGCTATGCTAGACAAAATGTACATTTAAATGACATTTTCAGGTTAATAATAATAAAGGTAGCTAACGTTTGTTGAGTCCTTGCTGTGTGCCAGACGCTCTGCGCGCCTTCTGGGAGGTGGCAGTGGTCCCTAGTGGCCTCGTTTTAGAGCCGAGGTCCCTGAGACCTGGAAAGGTGATGTAGCCGGCCCGCTGTCCTCTGGCTGCGGCTGGCAGGGCCACGCCGGGAACCCAGGCCTCTGATCCTGGAGCCTCTTGTCTTGAACTCACTCATTCCTGCTCCTGCCGCTGAGTAGAGGCGGGAAAGCCGTGGCCCTTCCTGTGGGGTGGCCTGTCACCTGCTTGGCTGGAAGTGTGTGTGTCGGCAGCACTGCAGCGGCTCTCTGGCACTCGTGAGGCAGCATATCCTTGAATTCACTGGTGCCATTGCTCCTCAAAGAAATGTCGTGCGAGGCTTGGCGGGGGGTGTACCTCCCCTTCCCCGCTCCTGAAAACCGCCCACCCCTGGCACATACCCAGAGCAGATTGGAGGCGAGAGTGCTCTGGTACTTTGTGGTCCAAAATTTGAATACTCCTATTTTTAGTCTTGGGTTAAGCCAGATCATCACAGAGCTGCCGTGTGGGCCTCCTTGTCTGGGACTCTTGATGGAGTGAGTTTGGCTCTGATGATTTGGATTTTAGAATCCAGTGTCATTGGCCTCCTTTGAGGAACAGTGTCCTGAGTAGCCCTGTGAATCCCACTACTGTGTCCTTTCCACCTGGTTCTCTGGCTTTTCACCTGGCAGGCTCCTACCTATCTTAAAGGTCACTTCCTCGGACAGGCCTTGCTTAGCCAGCCTGTTTCATGAAGTCTTCCCTGTTATTTGCCATCGTAATGTCCTGCTTATTTCTTAGTAGCTCTTGTCACAGTCTGATTACCTTGTGTATTATTTGCCTCAGTTTTTTGTATTCTCACAAAGGCTGCCTTGTTAGCCACTATTTCTTGTCTATTCTATTCTTAGGGCCTGTACTGTTTGGCATGTAGTAGGTGCTTTGGAATTATTCGTTGAATTACTGATTGAGTTTACGTATACTTTAAAAATTGAATGATGTTTTGGGAGTGTTAAAGGAGAAATTTGTAGTTGGCATTGTTTGATATTTTGCATTTTAATCTTTGGTGATAGTCATTATTAAAGAAAGAATAACTGCCTCTGCTAATTTCCTTCATAGTCTGGATTCTATGCATCCAGAAGCACAAGATAGGTAGATTTGGTTTAAGAAATAGCTGATGGGTTTTTCAAATACTTTATCATCAACAAGAAAGATAGACTGGAAATTTGGCTGGCAGGCAGATAGGGAAACTGCAGTGTGGCTGCAGAGGTGGGAGGGATGCAGCTGTACAGAGGTGTGGAGAAGGTGTGCCGGCAAGGAAGAGGAGAGTGTGTCTGGTACTGAGGAGGTTTGCATTTTGGGTGGGAGAAAATTCAAAAGCTTACGGAACTTTTAGAGTGGGGATGTTTCTGTGATGTCCTCGAGTATGTTGTTAACGAACTGTTGTTTGTAGAACTCAGGATCATGGTAATCTAAAAATAATTTTTTACTAAAATAGTTATGGGCCTTCCCTGGTGGTGCAGTGGTTGCGAGTCCGCCTGCCGATGCAGGGGACACGGGTTCGTGCCCCGGTCCGGGAGGATCCCACGTGCCGCGGAGCGGCTGGGCCCGTGAACCACGGCCGCTGAGCCTGCGCGTCCGGAGCCTGTGCTCCGCGACGGGAGAGGCCACGGCAGTGAGAGGCCCGCGTACCGCAAAAATAAAAAAAATAAAAAATAAATAAATAAATAAAACAGTTATACAAGCACTCCTTTTAAATAAGTGATGTTCAGTGACACTTAATATTTATAAAATTAATGTATACTTGGTGTAGAAAATTTTTTAAGTGTGGGAAAACATGAGAAAGCAGGTCTCCCCTCTAATCCTGTGACTCCACAGAAACAGTCTGAGTTACTTGTTTGCTCCTTTCCCCCATGTATATACTCACCTTCTGTGTTGTGGTGCAGTGGTGTTTAAGGAAGACTCCGCACGTGTGTGTGCATGTGTGTGTGTGGGTGTGTGCGTGTGTATGTGTGCTGGAGGTGGGAGGGCGGTCTGAGGAGCTGGCGGGGAGGGTGTGTCAGGGTTCTCAGCTGGACGTGAGTGAGGCGTCCTCAAGGAAGAGCAGGACCGCAGAGCATGGCTGGTGTGTCGTGAGCTGGGCCAGGAGAGGTGGCAGGTGGCACGGGGCCCAGTGTTGTAGGCCTTCCTCAGTATCAGTCTGACTGCGTGTGGGTAATTCACTCCAGGGGCAAAAGGAAGAGTAGGTCACCAGCTACTCAGGAGACTTGTTGAGATGGGCTAGTGGCTATGGAGTGATCATAGTGGGATACACTTTTGGAAGTCGAGCCAGCAGGGTTTACTGATCTGCCTTGTTTTCTTTGCTCTTGTAGGTTTATGCCTTAGAGAAAAAAAGATCCCCTTTTCTCAGTTTAGTGGGGTCTTTGAAGGGCATGGAGGCACATGTCTGTGTTTAAGCCATCCTCTTTACCTGGGAGTGCACACATGGTTCATAACTTATTGCCCATTTTGGTTGCTTGCGGCCACTCCTGGTGTGTGTGTGCACGTGAGCCCTGGCGCTCCTTGTAGGCTCTGCTGAGCAGGTGCCATGGTTTGGGCTGGCACTTTTCCTGCTCCCTTATTTGTTTATCAGTCCAGTCTGTTTTCTGTCTCCTAGGAGTTGTCAGACTTTCTGTTGCTGTCTCCCTCACTTTGTGTTTAAAACTGTCATTCTGCTCATTTAGTCGTTCATTCTGCCTCCTTGTGGCTCTCTGTCCTCTCAGTTCAAGCCCTGGGGAAGGTGGACGGTAGATGCACATGCCCAGTGCACTGTGTTGAACTGGAAGCTTCAGGGGATCACAACGTAACGTGATGGTGATAACTTGCGTCCTTTTATTTACCTTTCAGCCGATGTGGCCCAGCAGTTCCAGTATGCTGTGCGAGTTATTGGCAGCAACTTTGCCCCAACTGTTGAAAGAGATGAATTTCTAGTAGCTGAAAAAATCAAGAAAGAACGTATGTATTTTTCTTAAGTGTTATCATGTATTGCATTCTTAAACTTGTCAAAGCTTAAGTTTATACACACACACACACACACACATACTTGTATATCTCTTTATATATGTATGTATTTCTTTGTATGTGTATGTATATATGTAGTTCCCAAGCACATTTTAGTTATAGGTACTATTACAAATATATAAAAATATATATTAAAAATAAGGATAAGAACATAGTGGAAGGGGGTTGTTTTAAATACTATTATAACAACATAATCTGGGTTAAGAATGTGAGAAAGATAAAAGGACTTCATATAACTTGCTGCCTATCTTGTGATTCGTGAGGTATTTACTCTTATGCACCCTTTGACCAGATACCAGAGGGTATTACCGTGGCAGTTGAAACAATTCAGTGAGCTAACTTGCAGCACTTTAGAGCTTTTTACTGTTGAATGCTTTAATTCTGAGATGATCCTGAAAGCTTTCATACACAGTGTTTGTTACCTTAGAGAAGGAAGCTGTCCACATATTAGCCCCCGGTTAGGAATGGTTGTCCGACTGTGCATCCCAGCAGCATCTGAGGGAGGGGCTCTGAGCACCAGGGCCCACCTGTGAGAGCTGCCTGTGTCCCGGTCGGAGGGTGGTTATTCCCCAGGGGCTGGGTCCCCTTTTCTCACAGTTCTCCAGACTCAAGAGCCTGGCCCCAGCCACCTAAGCAGCAGCCTGGCACCTAAGAAAGCAGGTGCGTTCTCCCTGCAGGCCCGGCTCTCAAGCCGCCCAGGTGAAACGGGCTGTCGCAAGTGGTAATGCCACCTTCTCAGAGGTAGTTCCTCATGGCACCGTTTCCCACCTCAGCTGTTGCATTATTAACTCTTTGGCCAGGGCTCTGGGTGGATGTCCTGTTTCAGAGCTGGGTACCGGAGCTGGGTGGTGTGGCAGCCGGGGGTAGGGTTGAGACCCTGGCGTGTGAGCGGCTTGGTCTGGGGGAGGCTCGGTGAGCAGCACAGGACTGGGATGATTCAGATCTGGGGGTTACCTGGCATGTAGGTACTGTGTAAGGTGGGGGATGGACTACTTAGCATGCTGTAGAGGCTTCTTTTCCTTTCTTGTCTGTAAAACTGAGCCTGAGAACATTGTACTCACTTCTTGATCCCTGGTGATTGTTACATTTTAGATTATTAGTGAGAACCCCAACTACTAGGTACTGCATTTAACAGACCATGCCCTTTATGGATGTACAGATCCAGGCCCGCTGGTGAGAGCACTACACATACTTGGAGTAGCTGAAGATAGTTTGTCCTCAGAGTTACAGGACTGGCAGCCATGTTGTTGAGTGGGTCCTGAAGGATCCTGTTTTAAGAAGAAAACTGTAACCGTGTGCAGTTTATTGTTCTGTGTAGTCTCTGTACCTTTGAAATGGTGTCCGCGGCTGCTCCTGGGCCCTCAGCCCGAGTCCCTAGCCCTGACGTGGCCCAGCTGTGGTTGAGGTGTCAGCGATGGTGCATGGAGTGGTCACCAGTGGTCTGTCATCTTTCATTCATTTTTAGACTTAGTTTTTACATTTTAATATTTTTGAAATTTGGTGATTGTTTTTGGTAAATTAGATTAGCTGAGTTATGGTAGCTCTGCCCTCTGGAATAGCACAAAAATGTTAACTTGCCATTTTATATAAAATGCTAGTATGTTTTATATTGGCACAAATTGCAAAACTCGTGTGTGACAAAATTTCACACCTATTGGTGTCTTCATTTTTCACATTGGTAAGTGAGGTACATTGTAACTCAAGGCTTGTTTTGCTTTATTTAGCAGTCTATTAGATAAAACATCATTTTGGGGGTGAATATTCTGTGTTCATTTTTATTAGTATCATTTACTATATTTTATTGTCCTGTGACTTTTATATCTGAGTTAGCATTAGTCCCATTCTGTAGAAATAACATGTAAAAGTAAATTATATTGAATTTTTAACTGCATTCATTTTGTTGAACGCATTTTGTAATAATGCATTTTAAAGAGAGCTTTACCGTTCTGCACAGGAAGACTTGGAGGTACAGCTTTGATTAGGATGAAGCGGCCTCTGGTATGTCCATACGAGACATGCTGGGCCATACGGTCAGTACATGATACGGGGACCCTTTCCTAGGTGATGAATATGAAAAGGTACTGGCTGTCAAGTCAGTCATTGTCTTTCTAGAGAAGAATTCGAACATTTAAACTAAGTGAGCTTGGCTGATGAGATTTTAAGAAAGCAGTCCTGCTACGCTGGGGTAAATAGACGCAGAGATTCCTGTAAGCCAGCTTCTGAGGGTGGTGCTTTTCTCTCTGCTGTAATGGGATTCCTCTGAGAGGCAGCTGTGCACAGGTGGTGCGCGCAGCATGGTGGATGTGGGTGAGCGTCTCCTCCTAGGCCCACGTCCTCCTTCACGGAGCCGAGCGGACAGCGAGCTTCTCGTTGGTTTCCTTGGCTTCTAGGGAATGTGCTGTGGCTGTGAGCCCTGGGGACACGCAGGCACGGAACGAATTCCTGGGTGAAGACTAGCCCCTTAGCTGTTTTGATTTCGATTTTGAAACAGTAACTGACTATCATATCTTACACCAAAGCAAGATGAAGCATTGCCTACATATTAACAAAAATGCTTAGAAGGTGTGGTTTTAAGTCACACTGTCATGAATGGGGTACTTCTTTGTTATTGCCTTTTGCAGTTAGGATCCCAAAGATGTTTTCACTTCCCATCCCTCCCTCCAGGTGGCCTTTATTAACTAGCTGAACTCGGGGTACTTTGCCTCACTGGGCCGTTTGTTACTATTTATAGATAAGATCTAAAAAATCCCATCATTTCTGTTACTTTAGCTAATTTTCACATAAACTCTTTGATTCCAGCCTAATTTTGTCCGTATTTTACAAATCTCAGATCCAGTGACCTGACGAAATTTATGGAGCTGAAGTGACGTTGCCTGGTTATTTTGATTCTTAAGCTCAAGATTCGTTGCAGACGTCAGTTATCCATTACTGTGAATGGTGAAATAGTATCATAAGAATAAACTTTGATGTGTGTCATTAACATGCTCATTTTCTGACTTTCCAGTTACCCGACAGAGAAGAGAAGCAGATGCTGCATTATTTTCAGAACTCCACAGGAAACTTCACTCACAGGTATCACGCACGTGTCTGAAAGCTGCTCTGCCGTTGGCGAGGCAGTTAGTGTGGCTGGGAGCACGTGGTCACCTTCTCTGTGTTGCGTAGTGGCTTTCAACTCTAGATGGTGTTTGCTTTTCAAAGACGTTCGGTGTTAGAAGTAGGTTCTAGCTGGGTTGAATGTGAAATTGCTTATAAAGATGAATGAAGCTACAGTGAGAAAGCGATCAGACTCGCTGGGCAGTGAGCATGTCACTGAAGCCTTAGTTACGTCCCTGGGAGGAAGCACATCAGCAGAAGCTTTGACGTGTCTACACACGACAGCAGAGGCTTAGCTTGTTGGTGCATCTCATTGTTCATCAGGTGCAATTCCTGCTGTTACTGTGAATAAATTACAGTAAATTACTGTCACAGTAAATAAATAAAAAACTGATTTGAACATTTTGTGCTTGGATGTTGATACTTGCATGTGAGTGGTTTGTCTAACCTGTTATTTTTATGAAAGACTCTGCTGGCCTTTACTCCAGTAAACTAACCGAATCCTAGGGGGAGATTTTTGTGATTCAGACTATAAAGGAAGCTGGACAGCTTGGTAGCCGTCTCCCTTCTCTTACAGAGAAGAAAGTGAAATCCTGAGAAGTTTACTGCTTTGCTCAACAAATACTGGGTTAGTCTCACGATGGTGAAATCACGGAGCAGTGCCTGATGCTGCCAGTAGTAGAACTCGTGGTTCTTTCAAGTCTTCCTCTTTGTTCGTCTGTTGTACCCCTAAAAAGAAGCCTAACCTTATTTGCTGACCATTTTGATTCCTTAATTCAATTGGATTTACTTGGATTCACTGCTTTAAGTATGTTTTTCCATCTTTGATGATATTTATGAAGTTGACCTTGCAAGAGATATGATTTAAAAAGAAAACCTTTCAATATGAATATAATCTAACATTAAATTATAAAATCCAAAAAAAAAAAAAAGAGGAACCTTTTTTTGTACAGTCGTTTCCAGGCAGATAGTTTCAAACTGCTATATTATTTGGTTTTCTTAATCTTTCTCTATTTTTAAAAACAACTTCACTTATGCATTGAAAATTACCAAGATCTGCTTATCAGATGTCACATTCCCGAAGTGCTTATTAGCCTTCCTGAGATCCCCAAAGGGAGATTTCATCAGTAAGAGCTGTTATGTCTGTTAACACTGGCCATTAGGTGACAACATATTTAAGGCGTTTCTAATTTAAATGGCTGTTTCCCACAGTTCAGTTTGGAACACCAAATGCTTATTCCTAAAGCGGTGATGTTTTACATAGTAGCCGGCTTCCTAGGGCTGGAGGCTGAAGCGTGGTGGAAGACGTTAGCGAGCGGCGGGGCCCGTCCCTTCTTGTTGCTGAAATGTTTGCTTCTTTGGAACCACAGCCGTGGTCGGTGTTTTGTCCTCCCTCCCGCCCGGCAGGGCCTTCCAGCAGTGTGCCCGTGGGCACCAGGGCAGGTCCGAGGGGCCCTTTGCCTTTTGCCATTGTGTCCTTAGACCCCAGGCGGGAGTCAGGGAGCAGAGGTGAGGGCAGGGTGTCCTGGGCTAGAAGCTGGACCGAGGCTGGCGGGGCAGAGCTGAAGACCAGGAGGGGCTGCGGGCGGCGGGGGGGGGGGGGCGGGGCCGCCCCCGGGCTGGGGCGCGCCGCTCGAAGTAACTGCGGGCAGCGCTTGCTCCGATGCTCCTCTAGAGCTTACGGGGCCCTGATGAGTGCTTCCACATTTAGAATTCAGGGTGTGCACAGCGTTTGATTTATGTCTGAATTGAGGTCCTTTCAGTTTCAAAGTCTAAGACAACAGGGTCTGAAGTGGTTTAGAATCACCTGAAACGTGTGTGCTGGAGTTGTTGATTCTGGTGGTCCCACCAGCTCTGTTCTCTGCCCCCTTCTGCTGCTTCGGGCTCTGGGGGGCTGACGGGTGTGGATCGCAGCCCCTAGGCTCCCTTGCTTCTGGTTGGCTTCCCCTGGAACAGGCAGGGTAGGGAAGAGTGAGCCCCTCCTGCCGCGCTGCAGGGGCACACGTCTCTGTTTCTGAGAGACGCACGTCTCCTTGAGGGGTCCTTTCGTGAGCCTGGACCAGTGAGCCATCCTCCTGTGTCTGGAAGGGCAGTTCATGATACCAAAGTGTATTTGCCTGAACGTCTGCTTACCACTGGGCTGAGGCCTCAGTCAGGGCTGGCCTCTTTCTTCCTTGCTGTTGTCCCAGCTGGGGAGTTTGCTGTTTCTGAAAAATTCTGTGTGAATCAGTTAAATACCCGGAATGAGCTTATTCTTTAAAGAAACTTTCTAGGAATATTTTATACATATAATGAAGGCCTTGTGCAACGTGAGTAACCGTCCCATAATTTGTTTTGTGAATAAAGTATTTATAGTTTCTAGCCTATGCATAGGAAAGGTAGGAATACAGGAATAGAGTGGAATGTGCTGTAAATTTGGGATAAAACGTATCGAGGGCGGGCTGCTTGCTGTTAACGGTTGTGAATTGGGGGGAGTGTTACGTGTTTGGAAATTAATGAAATCATTATGATTACCTTACATAGAAACCTAGGGATAGTTATCCTGACATCTAAGTGCTTCAGAACCTTGAGTTTCCCAAGAATGCATGATGCTGAGACCTACGTCTTATACTTTGGAATTATTTTCTTTTTTCCTAATACTCTTTTTTTAATGGCTTAAATTGGACTTAAGGCGGGGAAAGCATTCACACATTTTGTGATGGCATTATTCTTATAATCACTGTGTTTGGGAAGTTGGTTATTATAAGAATTATTTCAGGGAGGAAATACCGTTAGACAGGAATAGGGTAATTGAAAAAATGTTCGCGTTGGGACTTTGGAGTTAGATTTCAGGGGGTTAAAGGTTCCAAGGGTCTTGATCTCTTGAGAACATTCTCTTGCCTTCTCATGGATAATACCATGGTAGTGCCTGAAAAATCGACAAACTTAGGTTTGATGTTACTAGGTGAATTTTAAAATGCTTTTCTAATTTGGAAGTAAGGGTAGTTTAGGAGAGAGGAAGATAAAATTGGGAACTAGTACAAAGTTCTTTTAATGTTTTCTTTCTAAACAGGGAGTTTTGAAAAATAAATGGTCAGTTCTCTACCTCTTGCTAAGCCTTAGTGAAGATCCACGCAAGCAGCCTAACAAGGTGAGAGGCTCTATTTTCACAGCTCAATGCCTTTTTAAAGCACAGTTTCTTTTGCTGGGACAGTTATACCAAATTTTGATAGGAATTGGCTTCCATACTTAAGAAAATAGTAGGAGAAAAGCAAAAAAATTTTGTATAGTTTTCTGGGCTGTCATGAGGGTCAAGAGATTTCTTTTTCTTTCTTTCTTTCTTTGTTTTTGTTTTGTTTTTAAGGGCATTTTTAGTCACTATGCTGTGTTTCCTTAAGATGTTTCTGAGAATCATGTTCTTACTTCAAATATAACAATGTCTGGTTAAGTAGAGCATAAGCTATCAGTTTCCAGATTTTTATTGTGTGAAGTTGTTAATATTAGCGCAGCCTCATTATTCTTTGGGTTAGAAGACCTTTTCGGGTTTTCTTGGGTTTTCAGATATCATGATGAGCATTAATTACTCTTTTACCATGAAAAGTTTGTTGTCAGTGGGTTCAGTTTTTGACCCATGTGGTGTTTGAAAGAGCTACTGGGCTGCCGCCCGGAGTCCCAGAGAGTCTGGTGTAATAAGATGCTCGACCACAGAAATTTGAGTGTTTAGAGAGTTGAAGAATGTGGGTGAAAGAGTCATATTTACCTTTAAAGCCTTAGTCTGAGTAATGAGCATTCTTTCATCACATAGTAATGCCAGACTTTTAAAAATATTTGAGTAATTATTTGAGTTTCAGTTTGCTTGGTTTCTGAGTGTTTAGTTTTCAGACCATGTGGGAGTTTTGAGATTCAGAAAACTTTCCAGAACTTTATCAGTTCAGGCATATTTCAAAACTATAATAACTGATTTATCGTTTAATAAATACAGGCACATCTCGTTTTATTGTGCTTCGCAGATACTGCATTTTTTACAAGTTGAAGGTGTGTGGCAACTTTACATTGTCAGACGATGGTTAGCATTTTTAAGCAATAAGGTATTTTTAAATTAAGGTGTGTATATTGCTTTTTAGACATAATGCTATTGCATACTCAATAGGCTACAGTATAGTGTACACATAACTATTATATGCACTGGGAAGCCTGAAAATTCCTGTGACTTGCTTTGTTTCACTACTCATTTTATTGCGGTGGTCTGGAACTGAACCCACAATATCTCTGAGGTCTGCCTGCACAAAATCCAGTTACAAAAATAGAACCAAAGTCTGAATGTAAATTATCTTTGCTGGTGTGGGAAAGCATTCTGTAATTTCATACCCATATTCGTGACACCTTTTATTTTCAGGTTTCTAGCTATGCCACGTTGTTTGCTCAAGCGCTACCCCGAGATGCTCACTCCACGCCCTACTACTATGCCAGGCCTCAGACCCTGCCCCTGAACTACCAGGACCGCAGCGTGCAGCCGGCCCAGAGCTCTGGCAGCCTGGGCAGCAGTGGCGTCAGCAGCATCGGCGTGTGTGCCCTCAGCGGCCCGACCCCGACGCCTCAGCCTCTCCTTCCGGGGTAACCCAGCTTGCGCGGGAGTCCTCACACAGTAGGAGCGGGGGGGTGCTCGGCCTTTAGTCAGCCATTTTGTCTTCACCGAAACTACCTCCAGAGCCTCGTACGTGCCAGGGATGTTCTAGGCGCCGGGTCTGAGGTGCTTTATCTGGGATGTTCCCTTCCAAGCACTCCCTCCATTTCAGATGGGAGCTCTTCCCGCATTTAGTCCTAGCTGACTATGAAGGGTTTGGGCCGACTCCCGCCTGTTAAGGCACAGGCCCATTAGCAGGGGGCCCGCTCACGCGACGGCGTGCAGAGCCTTCTCTGGCCGTAACTGAGCGCCAGGCTCTTGCTGGGCTCTCGTGCGTCTCTCAGTGCACGTTGTCCCCTTCATGGGTGTGCTGTTCTCTTCCTCAGTTATTTAAAACGTCAGGAACGTAAGATAAAGCTGTCTCATCCTCAAGTGCTGAGGTCTTCAGACTGAGGAGTGTGGCACCTTACAGCTTTTACATCAACGTGCTGTCACATCTGGTTACACACAGAGCTCATGGCTGAGAATAAAGCAAGTGCCAGTGCCGGAATGGACTTGGAACTTTGCTCCCCTGTATGTTTTTCCATACACATTCCTAGAAATCACATTAAAGCAGACTATGCTTTAAAATATCAAAAAGTGGATATTTTTCTAGGAGAACAGAGACCAAGCATTTACTATCAAATGATGTTTTCCACGTGAGCGCAATACAGTTATAAGTCATTGTGCGACTTAATCAAATTTTGTTAAAGTTATCAGAAGATAGAATGTGTGTACCACACATGTGGAATAAATGGAGGCTAGTATTTTAGAAAGACAGCACAATACATCCCACAATTTAATCTTAAACTCATATTCTGGCTAAAAGAATAAACAGATGTTCTTATTTTCACCCTTAAAATAAGTACTTGAAATAATTAGTTTCATGATATAAAAAAAGCTGTATAGAGAACTTTGAACTGAAGTGGTCTTTTAGAATTTTTTCTTAATTTTAGGACTATTCAGAAACATAGTTTTAATTTAGTGTTGTTGATGACTTTTCCCCCCCCCGTCAAAAATAGGGAGAAGTCAGGGCCATTTCAGGTTTTTCTTTCCTCTCTTACTCGACCAGTTAAAACCAGAGCTCACCACTTGGAAGCAGTAGTGCCCCTGAGGTCCTCATTTCTGCATTTTGCAGTCCCAGGAAGCGCTATTTTTGTTGCGGTTGTCAAAACATGTCATTGGAAATCAGCTGTCAGCTTCCTACGTCTTCAGGGAGCAGCTTTGACACGTTCTCCAAATTACTAGAAGCTGTCTTGACCTTGGTTGTGCCTTTGCCTTGTATTTTATGTTTGCGCAATTTTAAAACTAATTGCAGATTACGATATTTCTTTTCATATCAAGTGCTGTGAAGACAGAGGGACAGGGAGGATGGAAGGGGGACAGTGTTTCGGATTTTTTTAACTCAACGAATGTCGACTGGATGAAAGATGTTAACTTTCAGGGTAAAACCAGTAGTGGATCTCAAAGTGGTTTTAGCTGGGTGGTGTGTTATGTATTTGTAAAGAAAAGTCCAGTAGGTTGTGACTTGTGTGTTGAGAAGTCTGTGGAGGTGGCAGGGAGAGCCTGAGAGCCACTGCGGGAGCCCAGGAGGCCTTGGGCGTCGTCGCTGGGACACGGGGGCACGGTGGTGGTGTGGCCGCTCGGGCGTCTCAGGTTCTCAGGATTAAGTCACTCAGTATAGCAACTCAAGCAGTGTGTCTTCGGCTGTCTCAGCATCCTCCGTGAAGAGCCGGGCATTTGAAGACACAGACGGTGCCTTCCTCTTTCAGACAGTCTCACCCAGCTCCGGGCGTGGGAGATTGTCTTCGACAGCAGCTGGGCTCACGTCTTGCGTGGACTTTAACTGCAAACCAGCCTTCTTTACAAACCACTACCTCGAAAGGTGTCCCCAGTGCTGTTTCTCGCAACGTGACGAGGCCACGGAGAGAAGGGGATGCAGGTGGTGAGTAGGGATGCACCCCTTGTTTTAAACGCTCACAACCTTGGCCTGGTTTCTCGTTCTCGTGACGGGGTTCAGGAGCCTCAGTCCTCCAGGCTGGCTTTGTCACCCTGTCACCCTGACGGTGCCTCCCCAGAGCCGCCCACTCCTCAGGTCCTTGCCGAGTGCTTTCCTGGGTCTGCTCTCCCTTCCCCAGTGACGATAGGCCCGGTTTGCTGCAGTCTCATATTTACAGACCATTATTGCCACAACTGACTGCAGCCCTGGAGTGGGAGCCTGACCCTGCTGGGCTCTGACTGTGTCTCCTCCCACTGAGACCTTGGGTCTGTGGGCTTTGCCTCTTGTCATGACATTGGGTAATACCTAAATTCTGAGTTAGCTTTTGTTCCAAGGTTTGTGGAAATCATAGATCCCTTTCTGCTGTGTTAACTCCTTTCGTCATGGTGATGGAGATGGAACCAGGTTTGCGTGCTTGCTGTGTAGCCAGTTTTCTAAACATCGTATGAAGTAATTATCCATCCTTTTGTGATTGATTTGTGCTGCTCCTTGATCATATATTAAACTCCCACATATTGCTTTGCCTTTTTAAAAGACTTTCGGAAGAGAAATTATATGACCTCCATGTCATTTTCAGAAAATCCTTTTTTCTTATAACTTCATATTCTTTCTCATCTTAAACTCATTTATTTAGTTTTTAAATTTTGTTCTGGTTGCAAATATATCACCTGGAGCGAATTGTGTTGTGCGATTTATTTCACCTTGTAAAAACCGTGTTACAGGTGCCGTGGAAGTTGCCGAGGCAGCCCTAGTCAGAGATATTCTGTACGTCTTCCAGGGCATAGATGGCAGAAATGTCAAGCTGAGCAACGCTGACAACTGTTACAAAGTGGAGGGAAAGGTACGGTCACTGAAATCCCATCTGAAGTGTTCAGAAGTCAAGACAGATGGCATCAGGAGCAGCAGGCACGGTTGGTTTGTGAGGCAGTGCTAGGGTCACGAGGGCTGGCGTGCAGATTCGGGAGTCCTGGTCAGTCTGCACCACGGAACCCTGGTTTGCGCCCTGGTTTGATCCTCAGCGCGTGGCCCCCTATCCTCCTGTGGCGGTGGTGCCCGAGTTACCTGACGGCCAGGTATCCTGGCATCTTTGCTTCTGTCTTCCAGAACCTGCCTTGCCCACAGCCCTTCTTGTTGACCCTCTGTCCTTTTGCGACTCTTAGCCGAGTCACGAGGCCACTGATGTCACAGACTGTCCCTGCCACGCCGGCACCCCGGCCAGTCCCTCCTGGGGCGGTGGGACCCAAGCCTAACACTTGTTCAGAGGTGTCTTACTTCCCTGCCTGCTCTGTGATGCTTTTTGTTCCCTAGAGTCTCACTGCTCTCACTTTAGTGATGGTGTATTCGTTATCTTTAAGTTTCTTATGTTGAAGCCTAAGAATTTTAAAAGTACAAATGGTTAAAACAATGATAATAATTAAAATCCTAGTGTTAAAAATTTTTTTATTTTAAACTCTGGATATATTTACTTTTTAGGCAAACCTAAATAAATCTTTGAGGGATACGACAGTCAGACTTGCTGAGTTGGGATGGTTACATAATAAAATCAGAAAATACACTGACCAGAGGAGCTTAGACCGTTCATTTGGACTTGTAGGCCAGGTATGTTCTTTGTTACGTGGGGTTTTGGGGTGACAGTCACCTTGGGAAATGCTTAATCTCCTTAGAATCTTATAAGAAAGTCATTCTGAAGAGGGTTCTTTTTACATAAAGAAGGTTTGAAAATGGACTGTGTCAGTCACGGTCAACTCAAGAAAAGAGAAAACGTAGTGGATAGTGACAAAGATAATCAAATATAGCGATTTTTTAAAATGTTTAATGAATACTTAGGAACACTGACCATGTTTGAGTCACTTTACATATTTTAGTGTATTTTCCCTTTGACTTGATTCTCTCAATTCAAAAAACCTTTTTTTAATTGAAGGATAGTTGATTTACAGTGTTGTGTTTCAGGTGTATATCAGAGTGATTTGGTTATACGTATATATGTATATATGTATGTATTTTTATTACCTTCCATTGTAGTTACAAATATTGAATATCGTTGCCTGTGCTATACAGTAAATTCCTATTTATCTATTTTACTATAGTATTGTGCATCTGTTAATCCCATACTCCCAGTTTATCCCTCCCTCCCTTCCCTCCCTTTCTCCTTTGGTAACCATACGTTTGTTTTCTATGTCTGTGAGTCTGTTTCTGTTTTGTAAATAGGTTCATTTGTATTATTTTTAGATTCCGCATTGAAGTGGTATCATATGGTATTTGTCTTGGTCTGACTTACTTCACTTTGTATGGTAATCTCTAGGTCCATCCATGCTTCTGCAAGTGGCATGATTTCATTCTTTTTTACAGCTGAGTAATATTCCATCGCAGATGTGTGTGTGTGTGTGTGTGTGTGTATGTGTATGTACGCACACACACACCCCCATACCACATCTTCTTTATCTAGTCATCTGTTGATAGACACTTAATGTTTCTTTTATGTTCTCTAATGTTCTTCAGTAGTGATATTTTTAAATTGGCAACTCCATGCCAGTTCCCCCCATTTTGGTGAGGGGAGTTGTACCATCCGCATTATTAAAAACTGCCTTGTACCTTCTCAATCTTAAATTCTGAAAAGGTATCAGAAGGATCTTCACATACTCGCGTTACTCTGGAATGAACGCTGGGCGTAAGCCTAGGGCCGTGCAGGAGGAGAGCCTGTGACGGAACCTGCAAAGGGCAGGCGGGCTCCTCACGGGCGTGGAGAACATACTCATGGTTACCAAAGGGAAGGTGGTGGGAGGGATAAATTAGGAGTTTGGAATTAGCAGGTACACGGTACTGTGTGTATATAAAACAGGTAAACAACAAGGACTTACTGTTTAGCACAGGGAACTATATTCGGTGTCCTGTAATAAGCTATAACAGAAAAGAGTCCAAAAAGAGAATATAGATGTATGCATATACGTGTGTGACCGAGTCACCGTGCTGTGCACTGTGCTGTACACCTGGAACCAGCAGTGTTGCAAGTCAGCTACACTTCAGTGAAGAAGTGTCAGCAGGGGCGCGACCTGGAGATGAAGCAGCCGCGTCCAGAGCGGGCGCCCTCCAGCTGCGAAGACTGCCCTGCGCTTCTCCACCCGCCTCCCGCAGAGCTCGTGCTGGGGGCAGCCCCTTCCGGACGCTATGAAATGCGCATATCTGGTGGGCACAGCTGCGTGGGGACTGTGGACGGGAGCAGACTTTCATCTCGCCGACACCCCAACTTTGTCTCAGGGTGTCGTCCTGCGAGGCCCCCGTGTGTTGTGGTGTCGTGAGCGCCGTGTGCAGTGATCGTGTCCTGCTTTAACTGTGCTCCGTCCTTTCTCCACAGAGCTTTTGTGCTGCATTGCACCAGGAACTCAAAGAATACTACCGATTACTCTCTGTTTTACATTCCCAGGTAAATACCTTATTTTTAATTTCTTCAGGATTTGAAGTGTTAGGAAATGCCACTATACAGAATTTTTAAGTTTCTTCATACATTACTTTTAAAAGATAAAAATCTGGTAATCCTGTTGGGAAGGTTTGGATATCTGTAAAGTTTCAGTGTGTCCTAGAGCCAGTTCATTGCTAATTTTCAGGGTCCTGTCTGCCATTGAAACAGACCTCCTTTGTAGCTTGAAGGAACTGTCGCTGTCTCAGAGGGACCTTCTGTTTCATTTTTATGCGGATAATCCTTTCCCCGTGTCTGCTTCACATGGATTAAGACATGCTTGGCCTGTTTGGTGACCTGTACTTACACATTCTGTCTTTCCTGTTTTTCAGCTACAGTTAGAAGATGATCAGGGTGTGAATTTGGGCCTTGAGAGTAGCTTAACGCTCCGGCGTCTCCTGGTTTGGACGTACGACCCCAAGATAAGACTGAAGACCCTGGCGGCCCTGGTGGACCACTGCCAAGGTCATTTTGCTTTATTTCAAAGCAGGTTTTAGGGAATGTCACCGAGGTTTATTTTTGTGCCTGCCCTTTTCTATGCTTAACAGCCAGAAGGATGCTGATTAAATACAAATTAATAGACATGAAATTATAGGGGAGAATAACCAGCTGCCCTGCACAGCCCAGTGTTTATGCTTTGGAGGCTCAGGACTTCGTTGAGGGGAAGGGGGCGGGGTCTAGTTTTCAGAGATTTCGCCTTTTCCTGTGGCCCACGGTGTTCCAGCTGCTTATCTCTGTTCCTCTTTTGTCTTTCAATTAGCAGCCTCTCCTAGTGCTTCACTCCCCCCAGGTTCTGGCCCACGTCTGGCTGGGCTCAGCAGCTGCGTCACGAGTTCCCTTGTTTGCGCGTCTGGGTGGGGCCTCCCCTGGGCTCTCGGCCTGTGTTTCTAGTTGCTTCTCAGCATCTTTCTCACTGTGTGTGCTCCCTTGGCCAGGAAGCCCTTTGTCTCTCCTCACCAGCCCCCACATCTCACCTGGCCCTCCCACCCCGAGGGGGCAGGGCACTGGGGGTCCCTGCCCCCTCGGGGTGGGAGGGCCAGGTGAGATGTGGGGGCTGGTGAGGAGAGACAAAGGGCTTCCTGGCCAAGGGAGCACACACAGTGAGAAAGATGCTGAGAAGCAACTAGAAACACAGGCCGAGAGCCCAGGGGAGGCCCCACCCAGACGCGCAAACAAGGGAACTCGTGACGCAGCTGCTGAGCCCAGCCAGACGTGGGCCAGAACCTGGGGGGAGTGAAGCACTAGGAGAGGCTGCTAATTGAAAGACAAAAGAGGAACAGAGATAAGCAGCTGGAACACCGTGGGCCACAGGAAAAGGCGAAATCTCTGAAAACTAGACCCCGCCCCCTTCCCCTCAACGAAGTCCTGAGCCTCCAAAGCATAAACACTGGGCTGTGCAGGGCAGCTGGTTATTCTCCCCTATAATTTCATGTCTATTAATTTGTATTTAATCAGCATCCTTCTGGCTGTTAAGCATAGAAAAGGGCAGGCACAAAAATAAACCTCGGTGACATTCCCTAAAACCTGCTTTGAAATAAAGCAAAATGACCTTGGCAGTGGTCCACCAGGGCCGCCAGGGTCTTCAGTCTTATCTTGGGGTCGTACGTCCAAACCAGGAGACGCCGGAGCGTTAAGCTACTCTCAAGGCCCAAATTCACACCCTGATCATCTTCTAACTGTAGCTGAAAAACAGGAAAGACAGAATGTGTAAGTACAGGTCACCAAACAGGCCAAGCATGTCTTAATCCATGTGAAGCAGACACGGGGAAAGGATTATCCGCATAAAAATGAAACAGAAGGTCCCTCTGAGACAGCGACAGTTCCTTCAAGCTACAAAGGAGGTCTGTTTCAATGGCAGACAGGACCCTGAAAATTAGCAATGAACTGGCTCTAGGACACACTGAAACTTTACAGATATCCAAACCTTCCCAACAGGATTACCAGATTTTTATCTTTTAAAAGTAATGTATGAAGAAACTTAAAAATTCTGTATAGTGGCATTTCCTAACACTTCAAATCCTGAAGAAATTAAAAATAAGGTATTTACCTGGGAATGTAAAACAGAGAGTAATCGGTAGTATTCTTTGAGTTCCTGGTGCAATGCAGCACAAAAGCTCTGTGGAGAAAGGACGGAGCACAGTTAAAGCAGGACACGATCACTGCACACGGCGCTCACGACACCACAACACACGGGGGCCTCGCAGGACGACACCCTGAGACAAAGTTGGGGTGTCGGCGAGATGAAAGTCTGCTCCCGTCCACAGTCCCCACGCAGCTGTGCCCACCAGATATGCGCATTTCATAGCGTCCGGAAGGGGCTGCCCCCAGCACGAGCTCTGCGGGAGGCGGGTGGAGAAGCGCAGGGCAGTCTTCGCAGCTGGAGGGCGCCCGCTCTGGACGCGGCTGCTTCATCTCCAGGTCGCGCCCCTGCTGACACTTCTTCACTGAAGTGTAGCTGACTTGCAACACTGCTGGTTCCAGGTGTACAGCACAGTGCACAGCACGGTGACTCGGTCACACACGTATATGCATACATCTATATTCTCTTTTTGGACTCTTTTCTGTTATAGCTTATTACAGGACACCGAATATAGTTCCCTGTGCTAAACAGTAAGTCCTTGTTGTTTACCTGTTTTATATACACACAGTACCGTGTACCTGCTAATTCCAAACTCCTAATTTATCCCTCCCACCACCT
>NW_006793445.1:1141325-1141509 GCF_000442215.2 Lipotes vexillifer
GAGATGTGGGGGCTGGTGACCACCCTGCCCTCCTGGCTGCACGTGCGCTGCCCCCTCCCGCGGGATGGTTCTCGGGGCCACTGATTCCAAGGGCACGGTGTGGGGGGCACCTTCCTCAAAAGGAGAAAGAAGTCGAATATGGTGAGTAAATGCCTCCTTTCTCTCCAGCTACTGGCAGCCCCCC
>NW_006793445.1:1141519-1155722 GCF_000442215.2 Lipotes vexillifer
CCTTTCATGGTCCTGGCGCCTCTGGCTCCTCCCTAGGCCCCCAGGCTTTGCCCCCCGGGGGCGCTGGGATCCCCGCTCCGGGCCTTCTTCATGCCCTGTCCTCATAACCTGCCAGCTGGCTCTGTCTCTGTTTGTGCACACGTGCCAAGAGGGATCTCACTAAAGTCAGAGTACCTCAGTCCTTTCCTTAAAATCTGTCCGCAACCCGGAGACGCAGACGTAGAGTGAATGGACTTGAGGGCATGGGGAGTGGGAAGGGTGAGCTGGGACGCAGTGAGGGAGTGGCATGGACATATATACACTCCCAAACGTAAGGTAGATCGCTAGTGGGAAGCAGCCGCACAGCACAGGGAGATCAGCTCAGTGCTTTGCGACCACATAGAAGGGTGGGCTAGGGAGGGTGGGAGGGAGGGAGACGCAAGAGGGAGGGGCTATGGGGATGTATGTATGTGTATAGCTGATTCACTTTGTTATACAGCAGCAACTAACACACCATTGTAAAGCAATTATGCTCCAATAAAGATGTTAAAAAAAAAAAAAACTTTTTGCAATCTAACGAACTCCAGAATTATTCACATGGGAAACTCTTGGTGTGCTTATACTGTTGGATCTGGTTTTTGCCACTCCCAATATTTTATGCTGAGCTGTGCTCCTGGGACACCGGGCACTTTTAACACAGGGCCATGTTTTCAAACTGTAGGGCCACCAGTTAGTTAATGGGTTATGACGTCAGTCTAATGAGTTGAGACCAGTGTATTATACCAAAAGAGAAAAAGGAAAAAATAGAAAATCTTAAAGTGTAAGTATTGTTTGTAAAACTCTTGTTTTCTATATATGCTTATTTGTGTATTGGATTGTGGTATAAAGTGTGAGTCTTGATGTGGGTCTCAGTCAGGAAAAGGTGAAGAATTGTGTTCTCGATCGTATCTCGAGTCACGTTTTCCATAGAGGTCGTGGAGAGTCACGTGAAGCCCAGGTAGGACCTAGGCCTCGGGCTCCTGGTCCGTCACGTGTTGACTGCACGTGTTGACTGCTGCCTCTACGTCCAAACGGTGCTAAGAGAGCAGCCACACTTCATCTCCTTGACTTGGCCATTTGCATTAGTGTTCAGTTGTTGGTTTCTGCTGTGAGTGTCAATGTGGATGTTTTGCTGTGTCCCCAGGAAGGAAGGGAGGTGAGCTGGCTTCAGCCGTCCACGCCTACACCAAGACGGGGGACCCCTCCATGAGGTCCCTGGTGCAGCACATCCTCAGCCTGGTGTCGCACCCCGTCCTGAGCTTCCTTTACCGGTGGATCTACGATGGGGAGCTTGAGGACACGTACCACGAAGTAAGGGACGCGGCCCCTCCTCAGGCGCGGCTTTGAGGAGCATGGGAGCAGTTACCCTTTCTTGATTTTTTTCCAAAAACTATTTCCTCCTCACAGTGGTGCCACCACACTTCATTTGCATGCCTGGCCTATTTTGCCAATTACCTCATTGATCAGAGCTGTATTTGGCTAGTGAGAAATTGTTATCCCCGTTTGAGCGGTGGGAAACTCAGCAAGGTCAGATCGCTTGTCCCTGTTGATCAGCAAGCTGGCGGCAAAGCTTGGACTAGGTGTCCCCAGTCTTAATCCGGTTTTGCTGGCGGGGGCGGGGGGGCGTATTACATGTTCTCATGCTTTGCACCATTACTGTATGAACTGAACTCATTCTGGTTAACTGGTGCTGACAATTTTAATGAGGCAAGTTATCTGTATATGTGTATACGTATATGTACCTATTGAAATACAGTTAGTTCCGCCAGAATGTAACATATTTGTCCCTAAAAATCACTGCTATGCAAAATCATACGGTAAAAACCAGACTTCTGACAAAAAGTAGAGTGAGGGGCACCACACTCAAAAACCTTGTCATTATGTTACATTAAAAAAGGATAGGAGTTAAATGGAAGCTGTAGCACAGTTTTTAACACATACTAAACGGTTAAGGAATGGGCAAATTCTAGAGTAAATATGCCATTGACCTTGACAGAGCCCTAGTATTAGCTTGTGGGCCTGGGTGGAGGCAGGACGGACGGTCCTGGCTGCTGGAACGCGTGGGTGAAGGCGGCAGGGCAGTTTCAGGTGCGCCTGTGGGGATGTTCGTGTGGCCCACGTGGCTGGGCTCCTGTTTTCACCTGGTTTTTCGCGGGTGAAATTGCACGTAAGCAATCATGGAAGCAGATCTGACCGTAGGTGGTACTGTTTTGTGCTTTGGGGACACACACAGCATCCACATGTGCATGTGTGCTGTGGAGGCTCCCAGGGTGCCCTGTAGGCCTCCTGTGCAGGGTTGGGCTTGTAACTGTTGCCGCCTGGACACAGCCCTTTTGCCTAACAGCTCTCCTATCCGAGCAGATTATGTTCTTTTAGTTTTAAATCTTACCCACATTATTAAAGTGAACACCACTTTATGTGCCTCCCTGGGAGTGTTTATGAGCTTCTCTGAAGTCAGTCCTGGGAGATGGGCTGGCTCGGCTGTGGGGAGGGCACAGCTGTAGGTTTGACTCCATCTCGAGCGCTGGGTGGCTTTCCCAGTCCCCACACTCCATGCGCCCCCGTCGGCTTATTCCTCCTTCCTGTGTGCACTTCATGTCACCCACCCTGAGTAAAAGTGGTTTTTTTTTTTTTTTTTTTTTCCTTGCGTTATGCGGGCCTCTCACTGTTGTGGCCTCTCCCATTTGCGGAGCACAGGCTCCGGACGCGCAGGCTCAGCGGCCATGGCTCACGGGCCCAGCCGCTCCGCGGCATGTGGGATCCTCCCGAAACGGGGCATGAACCCGCGTCTCCTGCATCGGCAGGCGGACTCCAAAGCACCGCGCCACCAGGGAAGCCCAGTAAAAGTGTTTTTAATCTAATGCATGAGATGTGGCGTCTCCTGTGGTATTTACGTATTTGTGTTTCACTGGTAACTAGTGAGATTGACCAGCTTTTCATGTGTATCGGTTATTTTTATTTGTCCTACTAATTGCTGTTTGTATTGTTTCCCCATTTGTCCTGTGGATTTGTCTGACTTTTTAAGAGTCGAATCATGGGATGGGTTTATACATTTGGATATCTTGTATCTGTAATTGCACTTTTTTCCTTTAATTATTTTTCTTCAACCATTTGTTTTCACATTATTTCAGACTTAGAGGTGTAAGAATAGTACCGAGAATCATAGGCTTGACGGATGCTTTCCAAATGTTGGTTTTGCCATGTTTTATCGTATACTGAATTCCCATTTACACCCGAGTCTGTTTCTGGACTCTATTTTTTTCTGATTTTTTTTTTTTTTTTTTTTTTTTTTTTTTTTTTTTTTTGGTTTGCTATTTCTTTGTCAGTGATACTTAAGCGTAGCTTTAAAGTTTGATATCTGGTAGGGGCAGCTCTTTTCACAATCGTCCTTGTTTCTGCACATTTCTACTTACATATAGATTTAGAATTAGCTTGTTCATTCTGCCAGATGAAACCTGAGAGAGTTCCTAGAAACACAAACTATCAGACTGACTCATGGGAAATAGAAAATCTAAATAGACCTGTAACAAGTAAAGAGAATAAATCAGTGCTCTAAAAACCTTTCCAGTAAAGAAAAGCCCAGGGCCAGATGGCTTCACTGGCGGATGTGACCAGAGTGGGGCCGGGGCCCTGTCTGCCTGGCGGGGCTCCTGGACCTGCTTTCTCTGGCCCGCCGTCCACTCCTCCCCACTAACTTCCCTGCGTGCAGCTCCTGTCGGTCTTTGTTGGCGGCTCTGCAGAGCTCACTTCCTGTGTAACGTGGCTTCATCCTGTGGTCCCTCCAGGAAGCTCTTTGAAACGCCCATGTTTACCTGGTTCCCGGGAGGCTTTTCTCTCCCCCTCCTGCTGCAGAGCAACTCTCAGTGTCCCACCTTGGCTGCCTCTGGGTTTGACTGACCTGCAGCCCAAGGATGAGTTTTCAGTCCTTTTATCTGGAAGAAAAACTTCCAGGTGGCCTCTGAGCTTTGCTATTTCTGTGGCGTCATTAAAACTGCCTCTGGGTCCACCAGTTGGGATTTTACTTTTATTTTGTTTATTTATTTATTTTAAATTACTTAATTTAAGTTTTGGCTGCGTTGGGTCTTCGTTGCTGTGCGCGGGCTTTCTCTAGTTGCGGTGAACGGGGGCTACTCTTCGTTGCAATGCACGGGCTTCTCATTGCGGTGGCTTCTCTTGTTGCGGAGCATGAGCTCTAGGGCACGCGGGCTTCAGTAGTTGTGTCACATGGGCTCAGTAGTTGTGGCTTGTGGGCTCTAGAGCGTAGGCTCAGTAGTTGTGGCTCACGGGCTTAGTTGCTCCGCGGCACGTGGGATCTTCCCGGACCAGGGCTTGCACCCGTGTCCCCTGCGTTGGCAGGTGGATTCTTAACCACTGCACCACCAGGGAAGGCTGGACTTTTCTTTTAATTATTAAAAAGATATGATCCTTTAGTACAGTGGTGCAAGGATTAGTATCCAGCTTTTGTTTTGTTTATCTTGTATTAGGATGAAGTGCAAAGGCAGGCAAGACTAGAGCCCTGTAAAGATTTACAGATGTCCTCTGGATATAGATATTTTTCCAAAGAAGACATACAGATGGCCAACAGACACATGGAAGGATGCTCAACATCACTAATTATTAGAGAAATGCAAATCAAAACCACAGTGAAATATCACCTCACACCTGTCAGAAATGGCCATCATCAAAAAGACAAGAAATAACAAACGTTGGCGAGGACGTGGAGGAAAGGGAGCCCCGTGCACTGTTGTTGGGAGTGTGAATTGGTGCAGCCACTGTGGAGGGCTCTCAAAATAATTAACAGTAGAACTACCATAGGAGCCGGCAATTCCGCTCCTGGGTATATACCTGAAAAAACGTAAACACTGGATTGAAAAGATACATGCACCCCGATGTTCATAGCAGCATTATTTCCAATTGCCAAGATATGGAAGCAACCTAAGTGTCCATCAACAGATGAATTAATAAAGAAGATGAGGTACATATACACACAATGGAACACGACTCCGCCATAAAAAGAATGGAATTTTGCCATTTGCAACAACGTGGATGGACTTGGAGGGCATTATGCCAAGTGAGATAAGTCAGAGAAAGACCAGTACTGTATGCTATCACTAATATGTGGAACTTAAAAAATACAACAAACTAGTGAATGTAACAAAAGAGCAGCAGACTCAGATGTAGAGAGCAAACTAGTGGTTACCAGTGGGGAGAGGGAAGGGGGAGGGGCAAGATAGGAGTGGACGATTAAGAGGTACAAACGGTCATGTATAAAACAAGCTACAAGGATATACTGTACAGCACAGGGACTATAGCCGGTATTTTATAATAAGTGTAAATGGACTTTTAATCATTGCGAATCAATATGTTGTACACCTCAACTTATATAATAATGTACATCAACTATACCTCAGTTAAAAAAAAGATTTTACCGATGCACTGAATGATTAGTGTAAAAAGTACTTGCAGTGTTTGGGGAGAAGTTTCAAACTATTTTTGGTTCTTACAGAGCAGTACTGTAAAAGAAAGCCAAAGTTTTTCATTTTGCTACAATGACTATCTAGGGAAACTCTATCATGAGACATTTAGTGGCTCACATGGGTTCTCCCCCGTAAACTGAGAGAGGTAAACAAATTATGCCAGTGTGTTCAAGGTAAGAACATGATAGCTCCGTGCTAATTTGTTTTATATTTTTGCCTTTTGGATAAACCTCTCAGAGCTATAAAGGATTGGGGCCTTCAACTAGGAACAGGAAAATAAGGGAAAAGTTAAAAGTCAGCACTCTTGCTTTCAAAATTAGAAAAATTTCAGACAGCAAGATCAAATGTTAGCTGAAATGCTCTGCTGATGCTTCCAAATCTGCATCCTTGGATCGGAAGGTCAGTGCACTAACTAGAGAGAATGCAGGGGCTGCTTTTTGGACTATCTGTGGACGCCTTCAGCACTCTCCTTATTTTGTTCCTCTTACACTTTTGCTAGGAATTACTGGATTTAAAGGTAGACCATGTACCTGTCTTACACTTCGGCACTTTCACGCCCACCCCTGAAAGCTGTCGTCTGCCAGTCTGCCTGATCAGCTCCCTCTGGCCTTCCCCTGGTCCAGAGCCTCTGGCTTCTCTCCGCGTGGCCAGAGGCGAGTCTCTTGGTGGCGGCCTCCCTGTTGACCCGTTGAAGTTGGGGTCCTTTGTGGTCTGAATGAATGGATCTGGTCTGAGAAGATAAGTCGCTTGCTGAGGAAATTACCCTCTTTATTTCTGTTTTTAGCAGGAAGACCTTGGCATTTGTCCAGCACTTCATGAGAAATCATGGTTCAATTATGCTTTATTTTTCCCTCACTTCTTTCTGTGTTTGACATAGTGGTGAAAATTAAAGAACCTTGAGTAGAAAGTGCATCTGTAAAATAAAAGCATATTGCAGTTATATTCTGACCTTGATTCTTTTCCTCTGTAACTCTATTTTTTGCAAGATTAATTATGCCCAGGTCTCTCGGTGTTTGCTTCTAGATGTTTGCTGGTGGGGTGATTGAGTGCTACTTTCCCTCAGATGAAGTGATGCTTTCATAACTTCTAAAGATGACTGAATGCCCGAGTTCTTTATCTTTTAAATTAAATTTTCTTATTGTTCATACTGATAAAAATCCAGCTGTACTCCAACTATCAGGATAAATTAGTGTGTTGTCTGTAGAAACTGGCTCTTCTGTTTAAGTGAATAACAGATAAATAACAATTTATATGCAGTTAATCTAATCTGTTGAATGGCAAGCCGCAGAGCGGACACACTGTGGTGACTGGGTAACCTCTTAGATTGTTCATGGTGAGCTTGTGACATCTTAATTTCTATCAGGGCTGATTTGAGTTTATGTTAAAGTGGTGATAGCCTCATTATAATAGTACTGAAAGCAGTCATTAGTTATGTGTTTAAAATTAGAAAGGGAATATAAATTTAAAAACTAAAAAAAGGAATATCAATAAATACTTTCATAATTTAAATTGATATCTAAAGATAAGAATATGAGTTGGAAATAAATGTAGCAATCTCATCCTCATGATCATAAAAATGTTGGCATTTGTTCAGATGCCTACTTAAAGGAAACTGGCTGTATTTGATCCTAGATGGCTCGATACCATCTAGGATCAAATACAAGGATCAAATATAAGACCTTAACATCATTAGAAATTTTGTTTCCTTAAATAGTTACCCTTGGGAGTAGATTTCTGTGAACAGGAAAAAAAAATCTTTTTAGTTGATCGCCTTGGGAAAACAGTGTTTCTAAAAAAATTCTTACTTGTACCATATGTTCACTCATTGGCTTGAATTACTCAGTTCTTTTGAACAGTATTTTTTTCTGATTAAAAAATGTGCAATTAAAACGTTTTTGAGTATGTAAACACAGAGGGGAAAATTAAAATTTATTGACTCTCATCATGAACCTATAACCTCTGTTAATATTTTTGTATATCCCTTTTTACAGTGTATTCTTTTTTTTTTTTTTTTTTTTGCAGTACGCGGGCCTCTCATTGTTGTGGCCTCTCCCGTTCTGGAGCACAGGCTCCAGCCGCGCAGGCTTAGTGGCCATGGCTCACGGGCACAGCCGCTCTGCGGCATGTGGGATCTTCCCGGACCGGGGCACGAACCCATGTCCCTTGCATCGGCAGGCGGACTCTCAACCACTGCGCCACCAGGGAAGCCCTACAGTGTATTCTTATATATATTTATGTGTGTGTATATCATACCACGCATAGTATTTTGTAACCTCTTTTCTTTAAAAATAAATTGATTTATTTTTGGCTGCGTTGGGTCTTCGTTGCTGCTCACAGGCTTTCTCTAGTTGCTGCGAGCGGGGGCTACTCTTCGTTGCAGTGCATGGGCTTCTCGTTGCGGCGGCTTCTCTTGTTGCGGAGCATGGGCTCTAGGCACGTGGGCTTCGGTAGTTGCGGCACGTGGGCTCAGTAGTTGTGGCTTGCGGTCTCTAGAGTGCAGGCTTGGTAGTTGTGGCACATGGGCTTAGTTGCTCTGTGGCATGTGGGATCTTCCAGACCAGGGCTCAAACCTGTGTCCCCTGCATTGGCAGGCGGATTCTTAACCACTGCACCACCAGGGAAGTCCTGTCACCTCTATTTTTATTTGAAGTAAATAAAGAAAATAATTTCATGCCATTAAACATTATTCTTCTATACCAAGACTTCTTAAAATGTGATCTCTGAAACTCCTGAATAGCACATAAAACTGTGTATTTTGTGGATATAAGCATTTTTTTCCTGGGAAGAAAATCTGTAGTTTTCATCACATTCTCAGAATGGCTTCTGATAGTTAACAAACTTCATTTTAATTAATTAATTAATTAATTTTTTTCCAGCCATGACACGTGGCTCGCGGGACCTTGGTTCCCCAACTAGGGATTGAACCAGGCCACGCAGTGAGAGTGCTGAGTCCTAACCACTGGACTGCCGGGGAATTCCCATACTTCAGTTTTAATGACTACATGATAATACTCTGCAATTCGTTTTTACACATTTAGTGTGTGTTAGAAGGATGTTGTGCCCCGAAATACTTTATTCCAGTAACGCAAGGATAATGTTCACTCAAAGTTTCTTCATCTGTATTCACAAATGAAGGTGGTCTGTAGTTTCCATTTGGGGCATTATTTTGATCAGGATTAGCTTGTGTTAAACGAGATTCATTAAATAAACAGGCGCCGCACGTTGTCCTGTGGCCTTTTCTTACAGTTTAAGGCCCCATGTCTTAGCGATGGCGGCTTACATTTCTGATTTCTTCTGCAGATGCTGCTCTTTTTAGAGTCTTCTCTCTCCCTCCCTCCTCTGTTTCTCAAGCCCCTTCTTTAGGTTTATTTTGGTTATTTACTTTTTGCTAGGAAACTATTAATTTTGTATTGCTATATATTTGCTAAAAATATATTTTTTAATTCTTTAAATCCATTTTGTATCTGCAGACACACCTTTGTAGCCAGGGTTGTGTGTTATTCACCAATTGGTGATTTGGAATTTATGTAAAAATCAACAAAAAGGCATTTAGGTATGTTAGGACTTCAGTGGCTCTTACAGTCCAGTGGGAGGACCGAGCTGCCATGTGTAACGTGGCCGTTGCTGCGTCTCAGACATCCAGCTGCTGACTTAAAGTACTGCCAAGTACTCAGGCTGTGGTCCAAATGCCATTTCTCCCTAAAAGGGACTGGGGCTCCTTGGAGAAGCAGCTGACTCTAGGTCGGGGGAGAAATGAACGCTTAGGAACCTAGAGCCTAGATCAGGCCAGCAGCAGGGAAGGCACCTCGCGTGGAGTCTGAAGGATGCAGCGTCAGCTCAAGGCACTCCACCCTCCCAGGATGGGCAACGGGACACCGGGAGGGTTAGTAACTGAGATGGATCGAAGCACCAGATGCGCTCCAGTCCATCTAACTAGTCGCCGTGGATGGGTGTAAACATACTATCAAGACACTCTTCAGCGTCTCTTGGTGGAGTCACATTTTCCCCTTTTAATCTTTCGATGTAAGTGATTGTAATGATCGCTCCTGGTGAGGACGCTAGCTCAGAGGAAAGGGTGCTGTATTAAATAAGAGGTGCTGGCCTGGCCAGTAAAGAGAAAATGCAGCCCAGAAGGAAACAGACCCCAGTGTCTACTGGGGTAGACAGGGATGGACAGGGTAGGCAGGGATGGAAGATCTAAGGAACGAAAACAGCGCAGCGGTAATACAGCTGTCCCTCGGTATCCATGGGGCATTGTTTCCAGGACCCTCGCAGATAAACGTTTGCAGATGCTCAAGTCCCTTGTGTAAAATGGTGTGGTGCCCACCCTACCCGCATCCCTGGGTTCTGCATCCGTGGATGCACCCACCCATGGATACAGAGGGCCCAGTGTGCTTACTAAAATTGTGGAGAATATTTCCGTAATCTAGGATGGGGAGCTCTTAGGAAGACAGGAGACCCAGAAGCCATAAAGGAAGACAGTCACCAATATGACCCAGAAAGAAAAAGACAAAACATGGAGCAGACCATAAACAGTGGCAGATCATTAATTTGGAAACATTTGTAATTCTTAATGATTCACAAATGGTCACTCTCCCTTATATAACAAAGAGCCTCTGTGTATTGGTAAGAAAAGGACAGTAGAAAGATGGGATGAAGATAGAAAAAGACAATTCACAGGAGAAAATCATGTGGTAATCAGCATTATGAAAATAGGCCCAACTTCCTTTGTTGTCAGTAAAAGAACAATACAAGCAACCGTGATTTTGCCTGATTGGCAAAATTCAAACCGAGCAAGGATGCAGAAATGTAGAGCTTCCTGTGGTGGGAGGGTCAGCTGACAGGGCCGTTTGGAAGGGAGATCTGGCATTGTTTATAAAAATTAGAAATTACTTTGACTCAGCAGTTGTGCTATTAGAGATCGAGTTTATAGAAATAAAAGCACAAGTCTGTTAGGACGCTGACTGCAAAAGGAGAGTGGCCTCAGTGTAGTAGCAAACGAGCTGGAAACCACAGCAGCTTAGTTTTCTCCTTAACACCCGTACCCTTTTGGATGTCAGGGAACAGGCCGGGGGGCGGGGTTAGGGAAGGTGATTAAGTGAACAGGGGAAGCTTCTGAGCGCAGTGGTTCTCGGGGGAGGGCGCCACGCGAAGGTCGCTTCCTGCAGTGCTGCGGGTGGACCTGGGGCCTCTGCAGGCGGTGCACAGCGGCAGGAGGGGACGCTGCTGATTGGTGGAAGGAGGAGAGGAAGACTGAATTGGCTTGAATTGAATATTCAGACGCAGCCCCAGAGGCTTGTGCCTTTCCTGAAGCGGCGGGAAGAGTCCCTGTGGATCAGGCCGGCCTCACACTCAGATCCATGATGTACGCAGCAGAGGCTGTGATTGATATTATATTTACAAGGGCGACCACACGTCTTTAAGAAAAAGCTTATCTTATTTTCACGATATTTTGGTTTTAAAAAGTGGGGAATAAGTGACTCCATTTAGAGAGATCTAACAAAACGCCTCTTAAAACAAGATTTATTGTATAAATGGTAAAAGCCTCCCAACATCTGGAGAATTTTGCTTCCTAGAATTACTTATTTCTTGATGTTGCTGTTAGCTACTATTTCGCCATAAATATCACTTTTTAATGTTTCACTGCCTCTTTCCTTTCAGTTTTTCGTAGCATCAGATCCAACAGTGAAGACAGACCGGCTGTGGCACGACAAGTACACCCTGAGGAAATCGATGATCCCATCCTTCATGACGATGGACCAGTCCAGGAAGGTAGGGTGGGACTGCTGTGACTGTGATGTGCTAATGCTGTATTTACCTCCGGTGACAAAACCGGTCTTCAGTTAAACACAGTTTTGTGGCATTTTAGGATTTACATTCTTGGGGTGAAGCATATGTTAATTGACTGCCTCAACGTATTAATATGTGTTTGTTAATAACAATTTTTTCGGTTCCTGGAATTCACTTGATACTGTCCCGGATGTTCTTATTATTTAGTTTTTAATCAATAGAATAATTTGTTGCTTATGAATATTTGTAGTACTTGGATGTTTGATCGTTTTAATTTTGAATAAAGGTAACTAGAATATTTTCCTTTTTTTAGGTCCTTTTGATAGGAAAATCAATAAATTTCCTGCACCAGGTTTGTCATGACCAGACGCCCACTACAAAGATGATAGCTGTGACCAAGCCTGCAGAATCACCCCAGGACGGTATGATGACGATGATGGTGGTGATAGTGATGGTGGTGATAATGTGATGGCACGATGGTGGTGGTGGTGGTGGTGGTGATAGTGGTGATGTCGGGGTGACGTTGGTGATGGTGCTGGTGACGGTGCTATATATTGCTTGAAGTATGTTTCGTTCAATAGGACTGACAGATTTTCTGAATTATTATCCAAGATACCTTAATACACAGTGTGCTGCATATAAAATATCTATTACTGTGTAAATTTTGAATTTCCTTTCTTATACAGTTAAACAATAACTAGGTGTAGCTATTTCACTCTCCTTGGTAACCTGTGTTACTTTCTTTATGATGCAGTGACAGTATGCCAAAGTAAGGAAATAAAGGAAACACTTGCTAATGAACTCAGAGGCTTGTTCAGAAATCAGCACGGATTCCCAGCGTTTATGTGTTTAGAATGCCGCACCGTGTTAACCGTTCTGTGGTTTTCCCTCATTTACTACTGTCCTCTCTGCCATTTTCCCCATTTGCTGCCTGCCCCATTCTCAGGAATTTCATGTATTCTCTGTGTGGCTGACTTACACGGACAGCTGTCCGGTCTTGGCTACGTTTGTTACTTATACTGTTGTCTTGACTCATTCAAGTTTATTTTGTGTGAGGCGTTGTGGTAGCTATAGGGGAGATGGTATGAATTCACCATGATGATGCTTTTCATGAACTATGATGTAGGAATGGAGATTAAACGTACAAAAAAGTGAAATAATCAATAAGTAGTAAATGGTAGAAAGTGATATACGAAATGAGGTGTACAGATAACGTGCTTGAAGTCCAGGGTGCAGTACTGCTAGCTGTAGGCACTGTGCCATTTGGTATATACACGTCTCCAGAGCTTATGCATCTTGTGTAATCAAAACTTGGTACCCTTGGACCTTCACCTTCCTGTTTCCCCCTCCCCACCGTCCCTGGCAGCCACCATTCTACGCTCTGATTCTATGAGTTTGACTATTTTAGATTCCACATGTAAGTGAGATCATACAGTATTTCTTTTCTCTGTCTGGCTTACTTCACTCAGCATGATGTCATCCAGGTCCATCCACGTTGTCACCAATGGCAGAAGTACCTTCTTTTTTAAGGCTGAATTATGTTCCATTGGATATGTACACTGTATCTTCTTTATCCATTCATATGTCCGTGGACACTTTGGTTGTTTCCGTGTCTTGGCTTTTGTCAGTAATGCTGCAGTGAACACGGAGTGCAGAGATTCCTTTGAGATCCTGACTTCATTTCCTTTTTGGATGTGAATTGCTGGGTCGTATGGTAGTTCTATTCTTAATTTTTTGGGGAACCGCCATACTGTTCTCCACAGTGGCTGCATCAGTTTACATTCCCACTGACGTTGCACTGGGGCTTCCTTCTCTCCACGCCCTCATCAACTCTTGTGATTTCTTGACTTTTTGATGGTGGCCCTTCTGCGAGGCCCGAGGTGGTGTCTCACTGTGGTTTTGATTTGCATTTCCCTGATGATTAGTGATGTTGAGCACCTTCTTGTGTTCCTTTTGGCCCAGCTTGATTTTCAGCATCTGAGAGGACTCACTAGGGGAGATTGCAGAATGTGCTGGAGTTGTACTGAAAATCCAGATCAAGGTCAGGGCTGACGGGAGACGTGGTTGCACCTGTGTCGCCATGCGGTTAAGGCCAGGGCTCCAGGGCTCCAGAGCAAGGCGGCGGCTGCAGCCGCGGGCCAGACACGTCTCCCTCTCACCCCTCTGGCTCCCTGTCTCAGGTGTGTTTGACATGCACTCTTCTGTGTAAACTTTTTAGGGATTCAGAGATGCCAGGTTAGTTCTTAGAATATGGAGGTCCCCGTACAGAGTTTTTGGAAACACCTGTGCTGAAGAGGTAGCAGAAGGAGGAAGAGCCAGGTGAAGAGTTGTTCTGATGCCTTTCGACGCTTCCCTAGTGGCCGGAGAAGATAGCACTTAGGGAGGACAAGTGCCGTGGCCTGCCTGCTGTGGAGACCCGCGGGGGAGGCCAGCACCAGTGAGCGCCCACCGCCCAGCACGTGGCGGGCGTGCAGGAGACCGCTGTGCCTCAGTCGGCGAGTCTTGCCCCCTCCACTGCTACCCTCTGTGGAGCAAGGTTGTTGTGGCTGTCGGTACCGCTGGGAGGATGGGAGATGCGGACTCGGGAGGACTGCTGGTAATGATACAAAAAGCAGTGGGAAAAGTCACACTTATATTTCTCATATGTGAAAAATTTTGGAAATTTAAAAGTGAGCCTAGGGAGTTAAGGATAAATGTTTTCCTGTGGGAGCATACGGAGCAGAGACTGGCCAGCAGGCTCTGGGTCGTGTGTCTTCTGACAGGCGCTTTGGCTGCTATTGGTTGGCATCAGACCTTTTCTTTGGCGTGAAAACCCTTCATGAATCAAACACTAGTACAGTAAGAACACTTCCCGGGGGGGGGGGGAGACTTTTAATTTTTTAAAAATGCGTAGAGAACAAGAAAATATTTGTGCCCCT
>NW_006793445.1:1155967-1163690 GCF_000442215.2 Lipotes vexillifer
GGGGGGGCAGATATTGACATTTTTAAAATGACGTAGATCAACAGAAATGTATGTTGCCCCTCCCCCTCCCCCATCCCCGCAATATGACCGAGGTCAGCTCGGCGCCTGGCGTCCTCACATTACTGCACCATCAGACCTCCCCTTCTACAGAAAACTACATTTTCCTCACTGTGGACACCTTAGTTTCTCCGCAGTAATGTATAATTAGAATAGCAGCAGTACTAAAATAGGTTTTTCTTAATGGGACCGTTATTCTGAAGAACAAACAAGCCCTCCTGACCACAACCCTCGGCCTGTCAGCGAAGCTGTGAGCGGGTGTAGAGTGACTTCTGTGTGTGTGAGTCTCTCATTCCTCCTTCGTAAGATGCAGATTATGTACGTATGTGTACTTTTCCCTTTTGTTCTTTACAGCTGCAGATTTTTTCACAGATTTGGAAAATGCGTTTCAGGGGAAAATTGACACGGCTTATTTTGAGACCAGCAAGTACCTACTGGATGTTCTGAATAAGAAGTACAGCCTGCTGGACCACATGCAGGCCATGCGCCGGTACTTGCTGCTCGGTCAGGGAGACTTCATCAGGCACTTAATGGATTTGCTCAAGTAAGAAGGCTCTTGAGGGTTTTTTTGGTAAACGTGCAGTAGATTTCAGCATGATAAAGAGCTTTACAGTTTCTCTTTAAAAGAATAAGCGACATTAGAGGAAATGTGTTGAATTCTCACAGAACGTTGGGAAGATGAAATCCGAGGAGAAAGTTGTCGCATCATCCAGCCGATGTCCCTTTAGCTCTGCTTGTCCCGTGCTTTGCTCGCAGGGCTGGTGCGCTTCCTGGTCGCCGGCACCGGCCGGCGGCGGGGAGGGGTGCGCGGTGCGGTCGGTAGCTCAGCTGCAGTTTGAGAGTAGTCTGAGAAATAAAATTTATGTTTTAAGATGGAACTTTTTCTTCCATGTTTTTAGTTTACATTATTTCTTGCTAAAAAAACCAAAAAACAAAACAACTTCATAGAGCAAATGCAGCTGCTCCTTCCATTTAGTTCCATGACGTTCCTCCTGGCACTGTCCCTTCTAGAAGGAAGTGTGTGTCCCTCCTTCCTGCCACAGAGACAGGAGGGCCAGCTCTGTAGCGGGCAGCCGAGGGTGGGCACAGCGTGGACTCGGGCACCTAGGACTGGACGTGTGGCTTCTTGGCGCTGCCTTTGGGACACTTCAGTCATGCCTGTGTGAGTCCAGCAGTGTCTTAGGCCTTTGGTCCCCAGACTCCATGTGTGTCGGAATCCCCTCCAGGGATTGTTGGACTGGACGGCCGGGCCTGCCCGCAGAGCCCGGCTCCGTGGCTCTGGGCCGGAGCCAGGACGGTGCGTCCCTAAGAGGGTCCCGGCCGAGGGGAAGCTGCTGGCACGGGGACTGCACTTGAGAAGCCGCTTCAGCCACGGAAACTCCGTAGTTCCACCTGTAACCAGAAGGCCGTCTTTGGGGGCCGTGTTTTGGGGGCACACATAGCAAGCAGGCTCAGGGGTAACCTTGTTTGAGGAATTAGCTCATGAAAGAGTTGATGATCTGCTGAACATGAAGTTTCGGTGGTTGTGCTTCCTGAAGGAGCCTTTCTGCTCCCTGTAAGGAAGGGGGGTCACTGGTGACTTAGGTACTGGTCCCAGGGCAGCACCTGTGGGGAGTGGGTAGAGATGAGTTTTTAGAGGGAGATGTTCTTTCAGTGGCCCAGGGGGCGGGGGGCAAGTGTGCAGGTTTGGGGTGGAGGGGAGCAGGTGTTTCGTGAACGTTTAGAGGCCACGGCCGTGTTGCAGATCTCGCATCATTTAGCTGACTTAGCCGTGTTTGCCTTATGCTGCGTTTTAATAATTAGAGTGTCTCATCCTTGACAGTAAATGAAAACTTTATTTCTTCTCAAAGGCCTGTTTTAAGTTTCCAGTTTTAAAAGGGGAATGTCATCAGTCTCTAGCTTGCCTCAGATTTATTTGAGCGACACTGACGTTGCTGGTCCTTTATCACCCTGCGCACACCTGGGGCGGATCTCGGAAATGTCAGTTTCATATTTAGGAATGCAGATGTCAGTAACCCTTAAATGTTTGCGGTAATACAGTAGTTTTTAGCCTTTAGAATCATGGTGTCCACACAGCCAATTGTTTTGATTTAATCTAGTCCTTTCTGCCCATTGGATCTGTACAGGAAGTTACAGTAGTTCATGCTACTGTAGGCCAGGCGTAAGTTTGAAAACTGTATTTTTTAACATGCGTGGCTCACTTAAGGATTTTCAATTTTAAGCTGAATCAAAATTAATTTTAAAGAAGTGTTTTGCTCCCCAAAATACTTGATGAAATCTTATTTATAGTTAATTCTGTAGCATTCAAATTTTATAGTCATTTTGTTACCGTGTTGTATCAGTTCCATTTGTCCTTTTAGGTTTTGTAATTTGAACTCTTTATAATTTTAAGTTTTTAGAAAGTGCATTAAGAATTCAAGTAACATTCTCTTTTACTTTTATAAAAATCTGTTAAGACCAGAACTTGTCCGTCCGGCTACGACTTTGTACCAACACAACTTGACTGGAATTCTTGAAACAGCTGTCAGAGCCACCAACGCCCAGTTTGACAGCCCTGAGGCCCTCAGAAGACTGGATGTGAGGCTGCTGGAGGTACCGCAGCTCTGGTCCCACCCGGGGCTCCTCGCTGGCGCCCTCCGTGTGGCCTGAGGCCCCGCTGCTCCGCTCTGCTCTGCTCTGCTCTCTTCTCTTCTCTTCGCTGTTCCATGCTGCTCCGCTCTGGTGGGGGGGAGCTGGCCACCGTGTGTCGGAATCCCCGTCTGGTGGCCTGGCGCCGTGTGGCCTCAGACGGGTCCCCGCACCTCAGTGTGTTCTCCTGACAGAGGGCCCCCAGGGCTGCGGGCAGGGGACATGCAGCTCTGTCCTGGGACCTGGCCACGTGGACGCTTAGTCACCACCGCTGCTGCTGCTGGTGACGAGGTGACAGATCGCAATAGCATTGATCACAAACAGAGGTGTTTAGTTTTAGTTGATAGAAGATGACTTTTTTTAGGGGAATGAGTACTTCGTAAACATAATACACTGTTTGCTTACTTATGATGAAGGACCATTAGCAGAACCTGTGGGTTTTTTTTAAGTGTTTACTTTTATGGATTAGGAACACAAAAGGCAGTGGGTTTTTGTCATAAGAAAATGCTGATGAATGTTAAAACTGATTTTACAATATTCATTTAAAATATGCTCGTTATTCCAGAATATTTGCAGGGCACCTCGTATGTGCCTGTCTGTCTAGATGCTGAGGGTACAGGAGTGGACAAAAGATGCCCTCCTCTGCTCTCAGGCAGCTCATGCTCAAAACTGCTGAGTGGTTTTTAAAAATTGGGCTTTATTTTAATGCCTTTCCTTTGAGGACTCGACAGCCTCACAGTGGTGGGAAGCCCTGCAGTTGTGTGTTTGTTTTTGCTCTCAGGTCTCTCCAGGTGACACCGGCTGGGACGTTTTCAGCCTGGATTACCACGTCGATGGGCCCATTGCAACCGTAAGATCCTGCTGGGTGCCGTCCTAGCTGTTTGGGTGGCTGCACATCCTGTTGCTTCAGAGTCGGTTTCTCTCTAGAGCTCCGTGTGAAGTGCTTGCTCACATCCCGGATGCATCCGTTGAATGAATGCTCGAGCCAGAGTCGTGTGTGTGTGCGTGTGCGTGTGTGTGTGCACCAGTCACTAATGAGTGCTGAAGTGCTGGATTATTTTAAGAATTGTTAGTATCAGTTGTTCTTATCATAGGTTTCAGCAAGTACTTAACAAATGGGTTATTCGTTTTGTTCCGTTATTCTTAGGCTGCGGTGACTAATTTAGGATAGTTTGAAGGGACCTATAAAGTGTTGTAGTGGCGTTGTATTTGTACTACTTGGATAAAATTTGATATTTAGTATCCATTTGAGCTGATGAGAAAATCGCTGCGCAGTTGTTCACGGCGCTCTTTCACTGTGTTTAAAGAAAAGCACTGTTTCCTTGGATGGTTCCCAGGTCATAAAGGATTGGCCAGCACGGCTGTCTTGTGTGTCTGCAATTGAAGTGCCCTCTTTAGTGCCCAGTTCTTCTTTATTCAGACTTGAGTGAGCTCCCCTTGACCAGGGCACCTCGTGGAACTTCTCTCAGCCATTTCCACATCTGGGGTACTGAAGAGGGGACATGCCTTTCTTCTCACTCCGGGGAAAGTACTTCGTTAGGAAATAGTGTGAGTGGCTCTACAGTGCCCCCCGCGGCCTCTGCGGGGCCGGCTGTCCGTGGCCGTCCCTCCTGCCCAGGGCCGATGTGGGCCCACCTCCTGCTGGAGAGCCTGCACCGAAGCCGCGCTCTCCTGCGTTCCCCTTGGGCTGACAGCTTTGCCCTGTCTGTGTCCTGTGAGGCGGTAGCTACCGGGGCCGGCTGTTTACACATGAACCCCCAGTGTTTCAGTTTTGCCAGATCAAAGCTACGACATTTTCAGTATATAACTGTGCTCAAACTTAAGTTTTGGTCCTACTCAAATTAGTTTTTTCTCCTTTGATGTATGTCGTAAATAGTTTTAAGTAATTATAATGTACAACGCAGGATAGTTTAACAAATTGTTTATGTTAGAAACTTTCATATTATCTACCTTGTTAATATTGCATATATTACATATTATTCCTTCGTAGTATAAATGATACCGTAGCGAAGGCAGCTGCATCGATTATTTCACCAAATGTCGGTGCCTGGAGTAATAGATACACTGAACATGGTCTGCATACGCGGTTACTTAATTATTGTATGATTTTGCACATCTTACGAGAGTACTGAAGTTAGGCATTGCATACCTTGTGCATAAACAATTGATGACGCAATGTTGTATTTTCAAGATTTTAGAATTTTAAAAGCTCTAGTAGAGTCAAGAAAATAAGTTTATATCGTAGATGTATGTAAAAAGAAATTTAAGATAGATCCCTGCTGTGGCTAGTAGGTGTCAGTCTCCTTGCCGACTCCAGCGGGTTGATGGTCCGACGGGAGAGGCTGGACTGGAAGGAGGAGAGGTCGTGTAATTAATTGGTTGGCGGAGTCTGCCCAGGACTCACACGGGGAGTGGCCTCTTCCCTGTCCGGTCCTTGCCCTCCAGTCCCAGGGTCAGCCTATGTCCTGGGTTGGCATGTTCTCAGTGGAGTGGCTGTACCTGTAGCCATCTTGTTATGCAGCTGCAGATAGTCAGACTAGCATTAGAAACTGAAATGATTTTTAACTATCACATTAAATTCTGTGCAGTTGGATACAGAAGTTACTAGAAAGATAAAAAGAGGGCTATTTTATTTACAAATTGATGGTTTTAGAATCAGATTTTAGAAGCAAATGGATTTCCTGATTTTTCCCTGTTTAATTTACCATATTACTCTGTATTTCCTTTCTATTCTCATTGAGACTGTCATTGTTTGTGTAGCATTTAATTTCACTGGAACGGGTACATACCTCCGTTACATGGCTGCGTCCTCCGTAGCACAGCAGTACCGCAGGTCCCTACAGATTCTGCAAAGAAGGACTTGGAAGGACAGGTGTCATCTTGACAACGGGCAGGATAAAAGCCATTCATTTCTCCCTGACCTCCAGGGCGTTACATGAGGTGTCAGGAGCTTATTTGTTGAATGTCCCTCCGAACCTTATTCTGCAGTAAGTGATGGACTGAGGGGCCACGTCCTGTGGGTGCTGTTTCCCTGTGTGAATGCAGTGGGATGTGAATGTCCCCCCTCAAGACAGTTCATAGTTGTAAGGAATTTCGGTCACACTGAACTTTGTACATCAGGTCTGTTGAATGTGCTCTGACACATAAACAGTCGGCGTGGTTGCTGTGTGATGACGATTTCCTAAAGTGTGCTGTGTTGGTGGCTCACATACTACTTAGAATATGTTAGAGTTGGTTGTGTGTTCTCTGGCTTTTTGTTTAAGGAAAAAAAAAAAACAAGACTGAGCCCTGCCCCGGGAGGACCCTCACCTCACAGGATCCTGTCAGCCTGTGTTCTGCTCTTTCCAGGTGTTCACCCGAGAGTGTATGAGCCACTACCTGAGAGTGTTTAACTTCCTTTGGAGGGCCAAGCGGATGGAGTACATCCTCACTGACATCCGGAAGGGGCACATGTGCAACGCCAAGCTCCTGAGAAATATGCCAGGTAAACCCCGGCGGAGGTCGTGTCCCCGCCTGGCCCTTGGTTTCTAGCAGCTTCGCAAAGACAAAAGTGTTCTTAAAGTAATTGAAAAGTGGCTTCTTGTGCTTTTGGATTTGTCTTTCGTGAAGAGGCTCGTTTGTAATATGCTTATCTTGACTTCAGTGCAAATCAGGAAAAGACATTGAGTCAAGTTAGGTTTTTTTAGACATTGAAGTTTCTTTTAGAATCATGTAGTGTTCATATATGTACTTTAATTTTTTTTTAAATAATCTTTAAGGAAAGAAAGCCGTTTAATAAATCACTGGCTCATTTAAAATTCACTAAGTGTTTTAATTAAAGTCTGTTTGGGAATTGCTTTAATATTGTTTTGGTTCATAAACCAGGACATGGGAAGATTTTACAATATTTTACAGTTAAAAGCTATAATAAAACTCTCATGTCGTATAGTCAAGTTCATTTTTTTGTTTGTTTTTGTTTTTGTTTTTGTTTTTTTTGCGGTACACAGGCCTCTCACTGTTGTGGCCTCTCCCGTTGCGGAGCGCAGGCTCCGGACGCGCAGGCCCAGCGGCCACGGCTCACGGGCCCGGCCGCTCCGCGGCATGTGGGCTCTTCCCGGACCGGGGCACGAACCCGCGTCCCCTGCGTCGGCAGGCGGACTCTCAACCACTGCGCCACCAGGGAAGCCCCAAGTTCATTTTAATGTTATAAATATTGAGTGACTTCAGTTATGAATAATTTTGAAATCTTTATATTGGAAGTGCTTTGGTCAGAACTGTTTGAGAAAGTATTTCAACAAATTATGTCTCCAGAGAAGAACCAAATGGTCACACTGTTAATCCTTTGGTGAAAGCAGTTACTACAAAAGGAGCAGTGTTTTGCAGAAAGGCCTGCATGAGCTCTGCTTGTTTACTAGGTCGAGGCTCCTCCCTGGGCAGCTCCCAGAGTTCCATAACTGTGGCACCCCAGAAGCTGGGGGCTGGTGGGTACAGGTGTCCATGTGGTAACACGCGGAATCACAGGTTTACTGGCGTCCAGGCTTTCTGTATTCCCGGCGGGACTCGGCCAGTGGTCGTGATGCTCTTGGGCTCCTGGCCGAGCTTCCTCCGGACTCCCTTTGAGGAGATCAGTGGCAGGGTCGCTGTGACGTAGCTGAGAAGGCCTCAAGAGGCGGCGTTTTCCTCGAGAGCCTCGTGCTCGTGGCCGGTCAGCGTGCCTCCAGCGTCCACTGTCTAGTCGATGAGGGCGGAGGCGCTGGCTCCTGCCTCTGCCTCTGCCGCCCTCCCCGGAAGTCACACGGTCGGTGCGCCTGCCAGGCGTTCGCGGCGCCCGCCCTCTCGCGCTCCCTGCGAGCACCGGGCCTCGTCTCCGTCAGGGCCGGATCGGGGTCGCCTCGGCGCCGCGCAGGTATTTGTCATCGCATCACTCTTCTCCTTTAGAAAGAAACACCTGGGGCGTCCCTGGCGGCGCGGTGGCTGAGAGTCCGCCCGCCGACGCAGGGGACGCGGGGCTCGTGCCCCGGTCCGGGAGGATCCCACGTGCCGCGGAGCGGCTGGGCCC
>NW_006793445.1:1165868-1169702 GCF_000442215.2 Lipotes vexillifer
AAAAAAAAAAAAAAAAAAAAAAAAAAAAAAAGAAAGAAACACCTGTGTTAGTTTTAGCTGCGGGAAATCTGAGCTGTGTAGCGGTTCGAAGTATTAGCTGGTCCTGATACGTTTTTCTGACTTGAATATCAGCAGTGTCTACGCGAATTGGCTTTTCTCTTATTTTGAATAGTCAGCAGTGAGTTTTGTTTTCTGCCTGAAGGTGACTAATGCATTAACTTGATCAGTTTTCTGTGTAACTTTAACGTAGCTTGGTCCTGTCGCCCCGTGTGGTGCCAGCTTTCGCTGAGCCTCTTCCCTTGTCGCTGGAACTTCTTCTAAGATATTCTGAATAGCGCGGCACCGCCTCCCGTGGGCGCCTCGTTTTACCTTCTCTGCTTGGTCGGGCATATGGCTTTTCGGGTTTTTATTTTTACTATTCTTCCACTAACATAAATAATGCCATAAGCTTTATGTAAATACATATTTATATGCCTCTGAATATCTCTTTAGAATAGGTGAATTGGAAATGGAGCTGCCGGCTTAACAGATACAAATCTTAGTTTTACTTTACATTTACTAATACTTACATTTCTTAGCATTTGTATTTTAACTCTGTTGGTACGTATTGTCAGATTACTTTTCCGGAAAGTTTGTACCTGAAAAGTTCGTACCAATTTAATTTACATCCCCGTAAGTACAGCTGTCACTGGTTGTTAGTTGTATTTGATAGGTGAAAATGGAAGTTCATTTTATTTGTTTATTTGTTTTCTATGAGTTAAAAAAAAAATTTTGGCCACACCCCATGGCATGCGAGATCTTAGTTCTCTGACGAGGAATTGAACCTGTGCCCCCTGCAGTGGAAGCGCGGAGAGTCCTAACCGCTGGACCACCAGGGAATTCCCTGGAAGTTCATTTTAATTCCCTTTAATGCTTTTTAAATTATCTTTGAATGTAAACACTTTCCTTTCTTTCTTTCTTTTTTTTGTCATTTGTGTTTGTTTTTTCAGGAAATTGGTTTTCTGCCCATGTTTCTGTTGGAGTGCAACATTCTTACCTTTAACTTATAAGGAAGTGTTTTAGTTATTAACGGCCAGGCAACTTTTTAACACAGCAGATTTAGAAATGTCCCACCAACCATAAATCTGAGGCAAAAATACAGGAAGATTCCAGAAAATGCCTCTGAAAGCAGCCCGTGGAGTCCTTCACATATGCACGTGTGTGTCTGGTCATGTGCACAGTATCCATGATTATCATCCCAGCTATAATTTTAATAATATTCATCAAAATAAGTTGTTTGGAGTAAACAGTTACACCTGAAAATGATTTGCTCAGAGCAAGAGATTTTGATAATGGCATGCCAGGCCGATTAAACCCATTTTTGTATATATTTGCCATTTAGCTAGACAGAAAAGATTGTTGATCAGAAATGGTTTAAAGATTTTTTTTCCTTTCAAAAGAAATGGAAGTTCTTTTGTTAGATTCAGTTAATCTAAAAACTGTTGCTATTAGTGGCAACTAAATGTGTATTTCAGATAACATTTAACCAGATGAAATAGACAAATACAGAACTACAGGTAAATGAGCTTGCTGCCTCTTTCTCAGCCTTTGTGTCCTGGGGGCAGGGAGTGCATGGAGCTTCCCCTCCCCAAAGAATGGTGTTAAAATAGTCTCCTTTTTGGTCCTCGTTGGAGATAAAACTGAACGAGGGGGAGGTAGGGGACGTGGTCGGCTCCCCTGCTGGCACGGGGCTTGGCTTGCTTTCCCTTCTTGGTGATTAATATGATAATGATTCATCTTAACAGTTGGCTTTCTAGACTTAGTGGAATGGTGGCTCAAAGATGAGTAGATGTCTTTCTCTTTGAAAGTTCCTTTTTGTGTCTGTCATTTTTGTCCACGTGGGTGAGTAGGTAGTACACGCCTGTGAAGTGTTCTCTTCTTGTTTGCCAGACTGCTAAGGCGAGTGGTTAGTGCTCTGCCCAGATTCCGGGCTGTGCTGCCTGGTCGGGCTGTGGCCTCGAGCTGATTCTTAGTCTTCTGCCTCAGAGTCCTCGTCTGGGTCGGGGCTGGTTGGCAGCACTTGCCTTCAAGGGTTGCCAGGATGGAATCTGTGTAGCGCTCAGCCCAGCACCCCTCAGGGAGCCCCACGTGGACAGGTGTCCTCACACTTGCCTGGTAGACAGAGGACGCCAGACGGTGTCTGCAGGAGGCCCTGACCAGTGACCAGAGGTCTCGTACCCAGGAGACAGGAAAGACCCAGGATCTTACCAATGTCCTTTGACTCCATAGCCTTGAGAAATGAATCTCATGGGTAATTTGGTGTAATTTGGTGAAGTCACTTTTAAATATCGTCCCCTCAGCTGTAGATAAAAGTTGAAGGAGGTGATTGTGAATAAATTGTTTTAGGTATTTTTTAGAAAGAAACCTTTGTAATTTTTAACAACACTCAAGGCTATTTCCAGTGCATCTCCAGTTGGGCAGAAGCTTCTGGGAAAGGTGTCCACACGGTCAAGCCTGTGAGAGCTGCTGGTGTATTTTAAAGCCCTGAAGTCCCTCCCGCAGCCTTGCGGGCAGTAGAGGATGACTGACGGGCCTAACGTCTCACACCCGAGTCTGCTGGAGGGGAGACGGCCATTCCTGGCGTCTGTGTGAAGCTGTCTGCTGCCGCGTTAGTCCAGCGGGAGACGTACTGTGTTTAGGTATTTATTGGACCTCGGGGTGAATGTTGCTTTGCTTTTGGAATTTTTAGAATTGTATGGTTATTTGTGGTTCAATGATAAAAACACAAGTACTTATATTTTAAGTATGTTTTAAGTGTATTTTCAAGGTTCTGGGTAAAGAGATTCAAGGGCTGTTTCAGGTGTAAGTTGTATTTTTTAGGAGGTAAAGGACCAAAGTATACCTTGTGAATTCAGTCTCTGTATGAATTGGGTTCATAGTCCTTAGAGCCTTCACTGGGCAGTGAGCAGGTCCGAATCCGTCAGCTCAGAGCGCTTGCTCTCTCCCCTGGGGAAGGGAAGCGCTGTGGTGTTAGAGGGATTGCAGACTTAACCGCGTGGGTTATTTTACCAGATCCCTTTTCAGGAGGCAGTGCCCTCGCGTCCCTTCACTCTCAGAGGCTTTATCTTAGAAGGAGGGCGCACTCAAGATGCTGTCCTCCGTGCTCCCTTCAGACTGGAGAACAGATAAATTTCCTAGAGTGAAAATACATTTGGTAGTGCTTGAAGACTGTAAAGAAAATAACACATATTTTACTGTTGTTGCCAAATTTGCCTTTGGTCACGGAAACCTTTTGAAAAGGATGTGAGTGAAATAGTCAAGACATAGATGATACAGATTGTCTCCTCAAAGTTTGAGGATCGAAATGATTCATTCAGTAAATAATGATTGGCCTACTCGATGCTGCCCTTTCTTGGTATCCAGTGGTGGATGTGACAGAAAGGTCCCTGTGGTCAGGAAGCGTCTGTCTCGCAGGCAAGCTGGACGTGTCAGCAGGCACTTAGGGCGCTTTGATTGTCGTTTGAAGTGGGGAAGACCAGGTGCTGTGGGAGTACGGGAGGGAGCCCCCCACCAGGTGGTGTCATAGGACGGGAGGGGCTCCCGGGCTGGCATCTGGAGGTGGCTGTGTTAGACGGCAAGAGTGGGGAGCGGGGGAGGGCCGGGGGCCGGCAGAAGAGCGAGTTCAGAAGTGGGGCTGGGCCAGGTGCGAGGGCCTCGAGGCCCAGTGAGCCCCAGTGAGCCAGTGTGACTTCAGTGCAGCGGCGGGGGGGGGGGGGGGGGCGGGCTTTAGTCAGTGGGGGAAGGGACACCTTCGGGTTTGCCTTTGGGAAGATGAGTTTGACTGGGCTGGGGGGG
>NW_006793445.1:1170188-1175604 GCF_000442215.2 Lipotes vexillifer
GGGAGGGGGGGCGCGGCCAGGGAGGCTCCGCCCCGCGGGCTGAGCTTGGAGGCCAGCAGACCGGCCCACCGTGACGGTACGTAGCCCGCCCGGGGAGCCTGCAGCCTCCGGGCTGAGAGCCATGGGGTGGGAGGTGTGGCCAGGCTGGAGCCCTGGGCCTCTGCTTCCCGGCACTGCGGGAGGAGCGGGGGCCGGACTGCCAGGTCAGGCGCACCTGTGTGAGATGTTTTTAAGGGTAAGTGGATCTGCAGCCCAAGGCAGATCGGGGCAGGAGGAAAAGACTTCAGCTTAGGTGATACTTAGAGGCGACCCAGGCTGCGCAGAGCCGTGAAACCTGCAGTCGTGCTTCTTCCCGGACGTGTGGGAGGTGGTCCTGGAGCCGGAGGCTGGCGAGTGGCCGCAGATGTGCTCTTGCCTCTGCGCTGACCCAGGCCCCCGGGCAGCGCTCAGCGTTCTCACGTCATCCGCCGGGAGCCGGGACGAGACCTCCCGTGCTGCCTGCGATCTTAAACTTTCTTCGGTGGGGAAATGTCAGGCTGGGTTAGTGTAAACTGCAGACCCGTCTCACGAGGTTGGGAAACAGGCTGCCCCCGTTTGCTGTGAGTGCGGGCAGAGCCGTGCCCGCGGAAGTGGTGAGGTTGTGCTGGACGAGGCCTCAGAGACGCTGGGCTTCCGGGAAAGGTCCACCCGAGGTCTGTGATGACGTGAAGAACGCTAAAGAAACAGACCCTTCCGCAAGGGGTTTCCAGACTATTTCGTATCACAGACCGTTTCACGGAACTTTGCCGCTCTACGAAGAAATCACATCACACCGAGAAAGATCTGAAGGATCGGATTGGCACGTGCCCGCGTGCCTGTGGGATGTTTGAATGTACACGGACGGCTCTCCAGGGGGACTTCCTGGCGTCGGGGGAGGACAGCCTGCCGTTCCAGCTCTGGTTAAACCCCAGATGGAGTTGCACACTGGGGTTACTTCTCTGAGAAGCTTACCTAAACCATAATGCAGATGAATATGGCTGAAAACAGCATGTTCTTACGCCTTTTTACATTGAAAAGTAATTTTAGTTAAATAGTCTTTGATGCTAGACTAGAAGTCTCAGCCCCTCTGATGGTTTTAGTGGGAAAAGTACATCCTTCACCCTGGACTTACAAATGGAATAGGAAGCTTATAGCTGTCTTTCAGAAGAGTGTTTACCCTATTCATGGATTGCAGACTCCTGATGGTACGGGGGACGGCAGGCTTTGGAGCCTGTGCCGATCTTCTGAGGTGGCCGTGCTGTTTCTTCCCTGGCCGAGGAGGGCCTGTTAGACAAGCCAGAAATCCCCACAAGTGTCTCTTAGTCCTCAGCTTATAGAAAGCAGTATTTTTTCAAGTATATGGCACCACTGTTGTTTTTTTCACACCTGTTTATACGTCGCTCTGTCATTACTCTTTGAGGAAGGGACACGAATGATTTCTCAAATAACCACATTCAGCGACAAGTGAGTTATCCAGGTAGCTAATTGAAGGCCCTTGGAGCAGTAACAGAAATATGTCCAGTCTGACCCATATTAAAGTCATTCCCCTAATGGAGCCTTCAGGGACAGTAGTATCCCATAATAGTCCAGCGGAGTCTCTGAACAAAAATGAAAAGTCCAAGCAGAGAATGGCTGCTCCCTGGTGACCTTCCAGCCTTTTTTCCTGGTTTTATAATCTCACAAAGAACAGGAGTGGAGTCTGGGCCCTGCCCACCCCCCTCCAAGTTCATGCTTCTCTCAGGTGACAAGGTCACATTCGGTACTTAAGGAAATGTCATTTTTGTCGCCAAATAGCTAGGGAATAGTAAAAGTCTCACGCACAGTAGGCAGACTGACTGACTGTAAAGAAACCATAAAATTGAGCTTATATTTATTCAAGATACTGCATTATTGTAAAACAGAATTTCTCTACTTTTCAAATACAGTTATTTCATTTTATGCCATTTCTTGTTAGATCCTTATATTCCGTAAAGTAATCTGTCACTGCATGATGAGGTGGCTAAATACGTGTTTAAATGGCACAGAGAGGGACTCTGGAAAGGCTGTTTCCTGCTTTAGGGGTCGAGAGTGAAAGTGAGGGAGTTTTTGGGAAGACAGCTTGCAGGTGGCCAGGTGGGCGGGCTGTGCTGGTGTCCGACGGCGCTGTCTGGCTCTCTTGCAGAATTCTCTGGGGTGCTGCACCACTGTCACATTCTGGCTTCCGAGATGGTCCATTTCATCCATCAGATGCAGTATTACATTACATTTGAGGTACGTTTGAATCAGCCCTTGATTCTGGTTGAGATCATCTTGTCTCAGGCCGTCGTGCTGTGCTCCGTAGAAGGTGCTGCGCCAGCTCCTCCCTCAGGCTCTCGTCATTTCCAGGTGCTTGAGTGCTCCTGGGATGAACTTTGGAACAAAGTGCAGCAGGCCCAGGACCTGGACCACATCATCGCCGCGCACGAGGCCTTCCTGGACACCGTCATCTCCCGCTGTCTGCTGGACGCCGACTCCAGGGTAAGACGAGAATGGACGGTCAGCCTGTCCTTCCCTTGGGCTCGTCCCCTGGTGCGGCCACAGCCCTGGTACCCGGGACAGTCTTGCTGTTAGTGTGATGTTTCCCCTCAGGGTTGGAGCAGTAGTGCTCCGGTGAGAACGTGCCTTGAACTGGGCGTGAAGGGACGAAGACTGGTGGCGCCCATCCACCTCCTGGGGTGGCAGCGATGTCCTCGCGTGCTGCTCAGGGGGGAGTCGTCCTGAGGGATGGCAGTGCGAGAACAAGCATTCAGAGCCCATCCCTCAGTTCAGGGGGCATGGGCGGAGGCCAGGCCTTCCGGAGCCTCTGGCGGCAGAGTCAGGACAGGCTGTCTGTCTAGATAAACCCCTGCTTGTTTGCTGACACTCCTTCCTGTAGGCCCTGCTGAAAGTTGCGTGTTCCATGTGGCAAGTCTTCCCGGAGCTTAGATTTTATTCAGAGATCTGGGAAAATAAGGAACACTTTGCTTTCACTTGAGACAAGTGTGAAGTAGGAAGCAAAATTGCAAGTACGTTTTTGACGTTAAATGTGCGACTTTAAAGACGCTTCAGGCTTGCAGAGGGCTGCTTCCCACTAAACCTCCACCCGCTGCAGGGCTCCTTCTGTGGGAACACGCTGCTTGAAAGGGCTTCTGTTTTGTCTGATTTTTTTTTTTTTAAGTAGATAGCTTTATTAGATATTGCCAGGATCCCTGCCAGAAGCGTTGTGTGCATTTGCATTCCCAACAGCAGGTGCATGAGAGTGCGTTTTCCTACAGCCTCCCCAACAGAACATGTTGTCATACTTTTAAATTTTTGCCAGTGTGATAGATAGGTGAGAAATTGTATCATAGTGCTGTTTTTAAATCATCTTTTTAATAACATCTTTATTGGAGTATAATTGCTTTACAATGGCATGTTAGTTTCTGCTGTATAACAAAGTGAATCAGCTATACTTGTCTGATTTTTTTAGTATATCTGGTTAGCCATCCATGGCTGGGAAAACAGGTATTTTGATATGCCAGATTTCATTATTAGAGAATTATTGATCATATGTGCTTCTTTATAGATGCTTCAGATCAAAGATGCTTCTATATAGAATGTTTTATAAGTATATTGAAACAGGGGCACAGGAGTAATTTAAAATACTTGGAGCGTAAGGAGAACTTAGGAAGCGCACACCTCAGGGCTTTCAGCCTCGATCACTGCGCCTCGTCTATATCAGGCTGGCGCTGTGGGCAGGTCCTGTCAGGGGTCTGCCTGCTGACACGCTTATGTTCAGTCCGGGTAGATGAGTGTCCAGGGCCCGACCTGATGGGCTGTGGGCGTTCGCTGCCACCGTGTCCTTGTCCACTCGCACAGCGCGGGGCACTGCGGGCAGGTGGACCTAAGGCTCCGTCCTGCTTCTCAGCTTTTGACCCCGGCGTTCCCGTGTTTTGAAAGAGCACGACACCCCTGTCTTCCCTACATTTGTGAGAATTAAACTGTGTGCTGCTCGTAAGCCGTCACCATAGTGCCTGGCACATGTGAGTTGCTACTGTTTTTAAACAATTAAAAGTCATCTTGTGTGTGTGTGTGTTTTGCAGGGAGATTTACGATCGTTAGATCTAATGCTTTTTAGAAAACGTGTGAAGGGCTGAGGGTTGTCCCCAAGCTGGCGAATCAGGAGCACATGCACCTGCCAGTGGCGGTGTCTCTGCCCATTTGCACATGTGGACATTCCATTGTAAACAGCTAGAGGCCACGCTGCTCATTGCTAAAGATGTCTACGGGGATGAACAGAATGCAAGCGAGAAAATATTTTCGCCTGTAACATAATTTTCTCATGATAGTAAATGTTTACATGTGAGTTGGTCCTGGCTTAAATTCATGGAAGGAGTCGTTTGCTGAAGGCCTTAATGATCTTTTCTGAAATGGTCCGTCTGCTGAGGGTTTTACTTTTAATTTGATGGTTTATTTAAAGTAATCACTAGAGGGGTTTTTGTTTTTTAAGAAACCCAATATATAAAATTAAGGCAGTCTGTTATTGACATAAATTAAATGTATTTTTCTTACGTCACTTAGTAAGAAAAACAAGGCTGTTTGATACACGTAATTTTGAAGTTGGAGGTTGTGACAGGTGTGTGTGTACACTTTTGTAATTTCTGTTTCTGCATTCTTGAGAAAAATCCTGAGTCACACTGTAAATTGTTGCAAACCGGTGTCAGCACAGAAGGCACTTTTGTCGTCGCCCTGTCTGAACAGATTGCTGGTAACAGAAGCACATATTGCACTCTTAGCTTGGAGTAAACAGCAGCAAGTCACCCCAGCTCCAAAAATAGTAAATTTTTATTTGACTACAATAAAGGAACAAACTAGAAGAAATAAATCCTTGTTAAAAAGTCGTCTCCAGTTTTTTGTTTTGATTTTGTGTTATGGCTGAGGCCCCACCAGGAACAGGCAGCTCTGAGCCGAGCGCACTGCTTGCTGTCCACGAAAGACCGCGTGGGTGTTGGCTCTCGTGTTACCTTTCAGCCCCCTGCCCCTTCCCCTCCGCCGGCGTCGTGGTGCTCGCCGCACAGCCTTGGGTTAGGACGCGCGTGGAGCGTGGCTGTCGTTTGGTGTGTGCATGTGAGACTGTGTGCTGTGTTCACCTCCTTCCCGTGCCACACTAGAGAAGGAAAGCACGGCCTGCGGCGGTAGGTGTGTGCCCTGAGGGACCCCGTGAACTAGGGAGACGCACTGTCACCCTTGGTTTAAAGCCATCCTTTCATTCCTGGTGTAAAGCATGATACCCTTTTCTAAAACACCTTGCAGGATTTTTTTAAAATACTTTTTAAAGAATTTCCTCTCATACTCTCCGTGTCTGGTTTTGGTATATGTGCCACCAAAAAAAAAAAAAAAAAAAAAAGTTTTCCCATCCCTT
>NW_006793445.1:1176465-1187197 GCF_000442215.2 Lipotes vexillifer
AAAAAAAAAAAAAAAAAAAAGGTTTTCCCATCCCTTTCTAATCCTTGAGCAGTCCCACTGTGGATGCAGCTACGTGCTCCACACTTTGGAGTTGGGCAGCACCTTGGGTTGCCAGGTCTCGGTGAGGATGGGAGGTGATGCAGCCGAGAGCCTGGGCTCTGTCCACTTGCTGTTGCTATGGTGATTCAGAATTCGCGTATTTGCCAGGACCGGGTGTTCAGTCCGTGTCTGCTGATGCATGAATGAACAGCTAAAGAGCACCTTGAGAATTTCACTAAGTGTCAGTATTTTATTTGAAAAACTTAGTAATAAGCGTGTTGGGGGCTCTGTTCATGAAAAGAAAAAACTTGTCCTCTCTCCCCAGGCACTTTTAAACCAGCTGAGGGCCGTGTTTGATCAAATCATCGAGCTCCAGAACACTCAGGACGCCATCTACAGGGCCGCCCTGGAGGAGCAGCAGAGGCGCCTGCAGTTCGAGGAGAAGAGGCAGCAGCGTGGGGCCGAGGTACACGGTCCTGGCGCCTCTGGTGCCGGTGGGCGGGGGCTCATCCGCTTAGCCGGCCGGTGAGCTGTTGCCGCGGCGACTACCAGCGCAGCAGAGACCCTGCCGCTGAAATGTCGCTGAGGCCGTGGTCGTAGCCGCGTCCGGCTGGGGTCCTGAGCGGCTCTGGACTCTTTTACAGGGAGCGGGGCACCATCACCGTCCTCGGCTTTAAAAACCAGCGAAGGCAGAGTTCGCGGGAAGCTCTGGTCTCTTGCCAGCGTTCCTCAGTTAAGTGTCGAGACGTTCGTCTGCGGCGGTGTCTCCGCTGGGTGGTGCCCGACTCTGCATCGCTCTCACCTGGAGCTGGTGGGCACATGTATACCCGTGGGAACCGGATTTGTGCACGTCGGCAATTTTCAGTGACCTTACTGAGTAGTTCATGTCCTTCGTGACCTTGAAGTACAAAGATTTGTTGAATGAGTTTGAGTCTTTATGGGATTTCTTGTATTGGGTATAATCTGTACAGTCTTTCACTTTTTCAAGATGCTTATTCTTGGGGTTGTGACAGACAGATGGTTCAGTTGATGCGGTTGGATTAGGTCTATTTTTGAGTATTCCCTTGCGGTCCGCGTTAGAGGATCGTCAGCTTGGAAGGGTCACAGCGCATTGTGTATGTGTCATGCCTTCAGGGTGTTGTAGAGATGGGTGTACTGCTCACTTGGTTTGCATTGCCGGGAGCAGGGGTTTGTGGCTGAAATGTCAGAGTTGGCGGCCCCCGGCCCCCGGGGCCTCCTGGCCGGGCCCGGGAAGCCTGCGCACCAGGCAGGCTGAAGGCCCACGACCCCGTCACCAGCTTTGTGCCTTTGCTGACTTGACCTCTCTGAGACCAGTTTCCTGGTTTGTAGAATGGGAGTGATAATAAACAAACAGACTCCCCTGGAGCTCCTTATTTTCATGTGCTGGTGTATGTCAGCTGCTAAGTGTCCAGTAAATCCAGCCACGGCCGTGATTTCTCAAACTGCCCACTTGCCCAGAGCTCTGCCCTTCTGGGGAATCACCGGGCTGTGAGTCTGCGCTCTGGGGGCGCCCAGGCTCACTCTCCAGACTGTTACCCGTCAGCGCCTCGGAGCAGATCTGCCTGATAAGGCAGGTTATTCAGCGTGTTTGTTCCGATGTGCTCGGGACACGCGGGAGAGGGGAGAGCTGCGAGTGTACCCGAGGAGTGGTTAACGTTCGTGAGGCAGGGTGATCTGCGCGCTGTCATCAGACCTGAGGTCCCCGCAGGCTGGAGGGGCTGTGCAGGACGGCACGGAGGGCCCAGGGCGCCTGGTGGGGGGCCTCTGCCCGCCCCCGCCGCAGCGTTCCACACTGCTGCTGCTGGGCAGGGGCTCCCGGGTGCCTCTTCCTCCTTCAGTCCCTGCCCTCAGTTTTCTGCTTTCTTCCCACTTCTCAAAACTGTGTGTGATAATATGTCCAATTCAAATTTAGGGCTAAAGCCCTTTTCTTTCTTCTTTTTTCTGCCTCACAATTGGAAATCTTGTTTTCTAGCAGGAGCTCACCCAGCTCTTTGTTCTCTGACTCCACCTGCCCCCCCACACACCTGTACACACCGGTACACACCACAGTCTCAGAACAGGCATCCTGACCCTCCCCCCACCATGCAGCAGCCGTGCGATTTCCCAGCCACGTGTCCGCTCCCGCAAGGTGACCTCCCTGAAATAGCTATTCCCGTAAGGTTTTGCCACCAGCTCAGTACCCAGTTAGATTAATTGCTTTCGTTTTTGCTTTTAATTATTAGGGATAGCTTTTATTTATAAAACAAAATTGAATTTAGCTATGTAAAATCGTTACATGGCTGCAAGTATAAGACAAAGTGTTTGGACGCAGCCGCTGTGCTGCTGACGTGAACGTGCATGTCAGCCCAGCTGAGGCGTGTACCGCATTGTGACACCGCATCATGCTATCCACTTAGAATTCTTGTGCTTTTTTATATGTACTGTACTACGGTAAAATAGAATATTTAAAAAATGTGTTTGAAAAGACAAAAGGTGGTAGGGGAAGAAGAAATAGAAAGTAATGTAAGTTTAGTAATTACTTCATCTTTTAAAACCCAGCATCGAAAGATGTTTTTTAAAGCTCATGAAGTAAGTAAAACAGGTATACATGTATTAAAAGATATAGACGTGAAAATAATGTCTTCTAAAATCAGGCAGCAAGAAGGGGGGGCGCTCATCATTCACGCTCAGGTTGGTTGTTAACGCTGTCTGAAGAAATAGAGCACAGGGACGGCCTGCTTTGTGAAGGTGTCCTTTTAAAGGCCGCCACTGAACAGACTCAGAAGTCTCCTGGTTAATCAGAAGAAACACAGACCATGTGGTAAAAGATGACCACCGTCAGGGAGACCGGAAAGCATCTCACTGGTAAGATGACAGTGAGACCAGATGTGTCTGTCCTACCAACAGAGGCAGCGGGGCTAAACCCACCTCGTGAAAGGAAAGGCCTCTGGGTAACCTCTGGTCTGGGGCTGCCCTCTGGACCCGTCGCCTGCTCGCCCACGGCTGAGGGCTCGTCTGGGCAGACCTGCTTGGTCGGGAGGTTCTGGGACAGAAGAGACAGGACAGAGTGGAAAGGACGGACGACGCACCGGGCACTGAAGTTGTCCAGAGGGAAGCAGCTTGCCGTCGAGGGCACAAGGCAGTAGGACAGGGCCAGCTTGTGATGGAAGATGGGGTTGCGGTGAGGACCCGCCACGGAGGGAGGGCCGGAGGGGCGCTAGAGGCGACCCGTGTCTCTCAGGCCGCGGAGCCCCAGGACGCGATTCTGAAAATGCACGACCCTCATGCCGACGGAAATAAACGGGGAGAGAGTCACCCAGACGCCCGCTGAAGCTGCTGGGGATGCAGCGAAACCCGGAGGCGGCCGGGCAGCAGGAGGTGGGCCCCGGTGAGATGAGGGTGAGCGTGGACGGAGGGCGTCCCCGGCCCAGGGGGAGCAGAACAAGCCGGGCACCGCCCGGGAGGCCGTGGGGGGAAGACAGACACACCGAGGTGGTGCGGAAATGCCGCCTGCTGTCTGGCTCGGACCCGTGAAGTCAGCCTGCGCACGGGAGGGAGATGAAGGGCTTTCCCTGGGCAGAGGGCAGATTCTAGGCAGAACAGCGGCTCAGCGAGGAGCAAAGTTGCTTATCAGCAGCTCTGCCACCGGAAAGGGAGCGGCCGGACCTCGGCGGCGTGGAGGGCGCTGTGCTCGTGCGCCAGTTCAGTCACAGGGAGGGAAGCGTCCAGCGCCTGCTTGGGAAGCTCTGTGAAGTTGACACCAGATGCGAGAATCTTTATACCAGACCTAGGTTGTACATGTTGATGGAAAAAGTCTTACAGAAAGTACAGTGGAAACATTTGACAGAATATTGAGAGAATAATTCACCAAGACGGGGGTTTATTTAAGGAATGCAGGGGTTCAAGAGATCTATTCATGTAATTTACCATGTTAATTGATAAGAAATGATCCTGTGATAATCCCTGCGTGTGCTATAGCTGGAAAGCAGCTAGTCAGCTTCACCAGTGATTGAGAACAGTCTTCTGCACGCATCACGGCTAAGGGAAATGGTAAGAACAGCTCCCGTCCGGTCAGGAGTTAGTGCGACGTGTGAGGGTGCCAGTGCTTTGAACCGTCAGGTTCAGTTTACAGACACGTAAACTGTCTGCATTGAAATACGTACAAAGTGACAGATTACAAGGCCGTTTATTACAGCATTGTTTCTAATAGCAGAAGACTGGTGAGCTGTGAGAAATCATCTGAATTGTTGGGTGTCACAGAATGTAACACTGTGGCCGATGAACGTTGTTAAGGACAGTGAGGGAGCGCTACGTGTACTCACGTGTATTGATGTAAAATACTTCCGAGGTACGTTATTCACTGAAAAAGATAAAGCTAGAGAACAGTTTGGCATCAGAAAACGATCGTGGACGTTTCCAGCAGCACAGAGGGGTGGAAGTCGGCGCCCCGCCACTAACACCCACCTCAGCCCCACCCCACAGCGCCTTCCATGCAGAGTCTAACCCGTTTGCTTCCCTCTGACTCTCAGGGCCAGTGGGGGGTGACGGCCGCAGAAGAAGAGCAGGAGAGCCAGAGGGTCCGGGCGTTCCAGGAGTCGATACCAAGGCTGTGCTCGCAGCTGCGCATACTGACGCACTTCTACCAGGTGCGTGTCCAGCGACTGGGTGCCGCCCACGTCACACTGCTCCCCTCCCGTAACTGGCGCTCGATGCCAGGTGACGGAGGGGGCGTCGCTCCAGCCGGTCCAGCCTTTGCCGCTGGGTGGGGGTCTTGCCCTCGGTGCTGCCCGACCTCTGGTGGCCCTTCCTTCCCGTGGCCGCTCCGGTGGGCGCGGCTCTGCGGCCCCCTCCTCTGCGGACACGCAGGGAGCGTGCGGGGAGCTGCTGCGGGACGGGCCTCAGGCTGCTGGGCCGCGGAGGCCACACGCTCTGCTTTGTCTGTCTCTTTTGAGGGTTTGGTTTCTGATTTCATGTCTCTCAAGGTGATTTTAGTGATGGAAATAGAGATGAAAGGATTTTATGAAGAGTTCTTCCACTCGGTTCTGGTAACTAATTAGACAAATCAAGCGTTGAACCCCAGACCTTTAAAAATTAGGTTTTTGTGCTATGTATTCATTGGTTCAGAATTCTAAATGAAACGTCACGACCCTGTTCCCTAGGCATCTAGTTTGCTTCCCAAGGTCTTCATACTTTTTAATTTTGAATTTTTCTTCAGCATAACTAAGGGGTAAATTTGTCCCTTTTGTAAGTGGCCTCACTTTGGCGTTGGCCTCCTGTTACCTTTTTGTATGAAAACATGTGTCATAAATGGTGGTAATGACTGGTGTATGCCCAGCGCAAAACTGTCTACTGGGCAGGTGTCTTGATGATGAAGCACTCTTGACCCAGGTCGCATGTGTGATGTGGGCTCATAATTCTCAGAAATGGGCGCCTCATGGTTAGGTTCGTGCTGTTAATTAAGATGTTGCCTAGCTGCAGAGGAGTACTCAGTAACTTCAAATGTGTCCAAAGTGCTGATTTCCAAAAGGACAGTGGTGGTTACATGTTTTCCCAGTAGAGTTAATACAGTTTTTAAAAAGTAAGCTTAATGTAATCCCAGCATTACTTAACATTACAGCCTTGATCTTTGTAAATCATTACCGTTCAGACTTCTTTTCTTGAGCACGTAAGTCCTTTGCTGTCTTCTTTGTGTCGGTGGCTGAAACACTATAGAGTCTTAACAGCCATCCGTGCTTTGCTGCTTGTGAGTGGCCTTGGGCCCGGCCCCGCGGGAAGGCATGTCCTCACGTGTCCCGGTGGAGGCGTCCTTCGTCGGCGTGTTTCAGTTTCACGCTCGCGAGAAGCCCTGGCGGTGTTTTGAGCAGCGTGGTTCCTTAGGGACTTTCTCCCAAGTCCTCCTCACCCAGAGAGGCGGTGACGCGCGCACACGCACGCAGGCAGTGTGTTCGCTCAGTGTAAAGTGACTCGTGTCACATACACGCGTCTGCACGCATCCCAGCTCCCAGGAGCTCCGCCAGAAGCAAGGGTGGGGGGCAGTGTCCACCCCGAGAGTTCGGGAAGGATGGACAAGGGTGTGTCGGTGACCTTTTCTCTGCCGATCAGAGCTTTCCCGAGCGCTTCCCCTGAGCAGGTGACGGTCAGCTGACGTGAGACGGGCGGGGGGTTGGCAGGGATGGGGGGTGTCCTCACTCAGTGACTCAGCCCGGACAGAAGCAGTTGGGAATTCTGTTCTGTTAAAGTTGAGTGAACGTCTCTCACACCCTGTCGTCGTCTTTGCAAACCCCCTGATGAGGAGGTGATGAGGCCGCACTGCCTGCCCTCGGGGGCGACCGCAGCCCGACACCCCCAAAGGCACCGGGGCCCCGAGCCATGGTTTACATCACGTGTCTGCTCCTGGTGTCCTCAATTTGTCCTCAATTTGTCCTCCCGTCAGGGCTTCATGATTAAGTACTCTTTCATAACTTGTGAAAGATGAAAGGTGTCGCACTGAAGTTATCTATTCAGAATTTAAAAGATAGGGTGTTTTCCCACCACCTGCTTTGCTGCTTTGCTCCTTCTTGTAGCACTTTTAGGGGCAAAAGGGAAAAATCTGCTGGTTAGTTCTTTTCCGTGAAATTACTGTTGTGAGTGTGCATTTGTGGAAACGGGCATCTCTTCCCCGTGGGGCTGCCCTTGGCTGCGTGAACTCTGGTCCCGGGGACAACCGCTAGGGTGGGTGTTGGTGGAAATAACCCCGGAAGGCGTTAAAGGCGGGGCGGTTGTGTGGGCAGCTCCTTCCCGCACCTGAGATGGGCGTGTGTCCCCCTGCGTCTCTCCAGGGCATCGTGCAGCAGTTCCTGGTGTTGCTGACGACCAGCCCCGATGAGAGCCTGCGCTTCCTGAGCTTCAGGCTGGATTTCAACGAGCATTACCGCGCCCGGGAGCCGCGGCTCCGCGTGTCCCTTGGCGCCAGGGGCCGGCGCAGCTCCCACACGTGAGGCCCCGGCCCTGCCTCAGGGCGGCAGGTACCGCTGGAGGCGTCGTCATGGAAACGCTTGCATCACATCCTCGGGGACCGCCTGCTGCCCTTGATCCTGGCAACCTCGACAGCCTGGCGTCGGGCGGCGGCAGAGTCGTGCTTTCCTACGTTGGGGTTATAATATATTTGTAATATCACTACATTAAAGAGGCTGGCTTGCACTATTCAAATTTATTTTTCAAAGTCTTCATATTTAAAAGATACCACACTTTGTTGAGGCTTTTAAGCTCTCCGTGATGTAATTCATATTTGTCACTTTTTGAAAAAAACCAGTTTCTTTTAGAGAGAATTAGGGTGATGGATATTCATCAGTTAGGATGGTAACATCGTTGCTGTTTTTTTGGCATCCTCTTTAGAGGCAATTTTTGTTAATACAATCAAATTAAATCGAAACCAAATGTCCCTACTAAAGAAATATATAGAGCATTTTATTTTGGTTTTTAGTGTTGGAAAATATTAACCTCTGTAAGGACCTTTCTATCAGTGCATTTACACGTGTTCTTTTTTTCTCTTCCTTCAAAGTTTACATTTTTATATTTAATTTACTCTCAAGTAACTTGGAAGATAGTGTAGAAAGAGAGCAGGAGTGAATGTAGGGCGAAACACCCGTAAGCCTAGATTTCTTGAACCGTCGGCTGAATCAGCGTGTAAATGCGGACGTGGCTAAGAAGTGTGTTATTTTCAAGATTCTGAGAAGCAGTGGAAAGAAATTGTCTTGAACAAGAAGATTTCCTGTCTCCTTGCCTATTTTTTCATTGTAAATATTTATATACTACTGCCCAGATGCTGGGGGGACATTTTTTGTAAAAATGTCATATCGAGTCACATAAATCTGCCTTTATCATGTTGCGTAAGTGAGAACTTAGAAAATTAAAAGCAATTATCTTTCAGATGTGTTGGTTCTTTCTTGATTGTCTATGGAGAAACATAGTTCACTCGCCAGGTTCGGGGGCTCGGGGCTGGCAGAGTTTGTGCTTCAGTATATGAATTATTGAATCAGTGAAACCAAGAAATCAGACCGTGTGCAACTTCCAGTGCAGATTCAGAGGGAACGCCCCCCTTGCTGCTTGCGTGATGCATCCTTTCAGTTTTTACCCACATCCGATTCCTTTGGGTGCAGAGTCCCTTTAGAAGAAAAGGGGCATCAGGGGTGCTGGCTGTGCAGAGATGGACCCAGGGCGAAGGTCGGAACTTCTTAGGATATACGTTTAATTTCAGTTTAAAAATTCGTACAGTCAGAAATTTGAAGCAGGTTTCCGTACTGCAGAGTTTCCCAGAAATGGTGATGTTTGTGTACCTCCCGGAGAAACTGCCCGAAGCTTTTTGACCTTGGAGCCTGCTTTTACTTTATCTGAAGCATTTCTCCAGAGATGACTCCTCAGTAGAAGCCACTCTAGATTTGGGGACAGAAATGCCCTTTGACTTAGGAGCCATCAGGTAATCAGGCTGAGTCGTGGGTCGTGGAGTCGCTTCCGACAGGAGCCCGGGCCGGGCCGGGCCGGGCCGGGTCGAGGGGCTCGCTCAGGAGGGGCTGTGGGCCTGGAAGACGGAGGCGCTGACTGCAGAGGGTCAGGCAGCCTGTCACCCCCGAGCAGGGTCTCACCAACCAGAGTCGGCAGTGGCTTCGGGGAGTGGGGGGCTCCGTGCTGGGGTGGGGAGGGGAGAGCCCACTGCAGGCTGAGCCATCTCTGGAGGCAGGTGCCCCCGCACGGCCCCGGGAGGGCAGGGTCACCGTTTCACCCAGAAGGTGGTAATCATTCTGAGCTTTAGGTAGCCGCAGCTGGGGAGCTGCATGCAGGGCCCGGCGCACGAGGTCCGCGGTCCTGGGGCCGTGCGCTCAGTGGAGAGAAGCCCCTGCCCAGGCCCCCGCAGGCCCAGCCCTCTTCCCCCCCGCGCAGGAGGCCACTTTGCCGAGGCTGAAGGCCGAAGGCCGTCCTCGGGCTCGAAGGCCCTGCCACCCTCCCACCTGTTGGCTTAGCCTTGGACCATGTCGCCAGCAGAATTCCCAGCGTGTGATTCTCTGTCTCTGGGGAGGATGTGTCCTGCAGGCTTTGCAGGGCAGAAGGGCACAGCCAAGCTGAAAATCCCCACTTGTTGGGAAAAGGGCCCTTTGATCAAATAGCCACGGTCGCACTCAAATTGGGTCACGAGGCACCACAGCCACGTGAAGGGGGAGCGCGTCAGAAACCGCAGCGGCAGCAGGGGTGTGGGGCGGGAAGGCTGGGACGGACCCCGGGGCTACCGGGCAGCGACCGCGCTGCGCTTTCCCTCCCCTCCAGCCGCCCCAGAGGTGTTTCCATTGCTGTGGTTTTGCGGGGTGACCCAGGTTCAGGGGCTGAGGTGGCTGAGGTCGCCAGGCCTGGCCAGAGCGGGCCGCCAGGTGCTAAAGCCGTGCCCTGGGACCTGGGCCCCCGGGGACAGTGGGTCAGATCCCACTGTCTGCCTGGAGAAGGCGCTCGGGGCCAGGGCACTGCCGCCGCAGCCTCCCCGCCGGCCTCACCCAGCTCCGCGGGGGCTTGGGGCTTGGGGCTGGGGGCGGCTTGGGGCGCAGGGGGGCGTGACTCACACACGCCTCTCTCTGCACTGAAAATATGCCTCTGCTTTCCAGAAAATTGAGTCAAATGGTATGGAAATTTGACTAAGTGATTATGGATATTGTTCTGTGGACGTGTTGCCAGGTGTCTGTTCAAGAAGAGAAATAAATTTGTATCTCTCTGCCTTTATTCCGGTTTAAGGTTTTAATAAAAATGCAGCCAGGGAAAATCGCATAGCAACTTGCGTGGAGCCCAGATTCATGCTGCTGACAAGCACTTTCGACTGGTTTTCTCACACGTTCTCCGTTTTCCACCGGAAATCTAACCCTGTCCCCGCGAGGGACGCCAGAGAGCCCGACAGCCTGCATCTGTCCCCACCGGACGTGCGCACCAGCCTCTGCCATCAGAGCAGCCCTCAGCTCATCCCTCTCTCGCAAAGCTGAGCTCGTGTCGTTGCGGGGCCTGCGGGTCCGCTGCCCGCGGGGATGCTTGAGCCAGGGGTGGCCTGTCTCAGCCTCCACCCACACCTGATGGCCGCCCTGTCCTGCAGCCTGTGCTGCCCGCCCTACCTGGCGGAGAGCTGCGGTCCTTCCCTTAGATGCCCTGACGTGAAGGGTGGGGCTGGGGGAAGGCCGCTCCGTTTTGCGGGCTGCAGGCCTGGGCTGGCTGGGGTCACCCCACCAGCCTGGGCGCCCAGAGCAGCTGCGCCTGACCCCTGGGCCCCGCAAGGGGGCGCCAGGCCCTTTGAGGGCATCCTGAAGCCTGCCGTGGTCCACCCAAGGCTCCAGGGCAGATTCCAGAAGGGCCGAGCCGTGTGCTTCGGCCCTGGGGGCCCCGGTGACCCCGGCACCACGGGCGGGAGTGGGGAGCCCCTGACGGGACCGGAGGGGGTCACAGGCTGGGGCTGCGGAGGAGGAGGAAGGATGCTCAGAAACACGGGAGTGCAAAGCTTTCCGAACCCTGAGAGCACGGCCGGAGGGCGCGGCCCGATGCCGCCCGTGTGCCGGGGACACCAGCCGTATGTGGGGGAAGGGGTCCCCGCGGACAAGCCTCTGCCCTGCGGTCGGCGGGCGAGGGGGCCTGCTTCCTGCGTGTCCCCAGCAGGGGCACAGAGGACCCCACACGCCGGCTCCCAGGGGAG
>NW_006793445.1:1188222-1191948 GCF_000442215.2 Lipotes vexillifer
GGTTCGAGCCCTGGTCCGGGAGGATCCCACATGCCGCGGAGCAACCAAGCCCGCGAGCCACAACTACTGAGCCCGCGTGCCACAACTACTGAAGCCCGTGCGCCTAGAGCCCGTGCTCTGCAACAAGAGAAGCCACCGCAGTGAGAAGCCCGCGCACCGCAACGAAGAGGAGCCCCCGCTCGCCGCAACTAGAGAAAGCCCGCGTGCAGCGACGAAGACCCAACGCAGCCAAGAATAAATAAATAAAAATAAATTTATAAAAAAAACAGTGGGGCTTTAGGACCAACACCAATCCATTGCCAAGTGTGCACCTCGGAACAGAAGTTCTCTCTCCGTGGTTATTTCTAAGGCAGGATTCACGACCTTCCCCTGACCCGCCTTTCTGGAGAAATGGGACAACCCCACTTTGTCCTAAGGAACTCTTTCCACAAGTCAGGCAGAGGTACAACCTGCCCACAGTCCGAATGGGTTTGGGTAAAGAAACCTGCCAAAAGCTGTGCTCTAGTCACCTTGCCAAGAAAGCACTATAGGTCGGAAACCCCACTTGGAGCACGGCTTCACCTCCCACACCAGAGAGACCCAGTTTGCATTTCCCCAGCCCAGCAAACGCGAGGACACAATGGCATCGGGTGTGCGTGCACGTCTGTGTGTGTGTCTACGTGCATGTTGTACACACGTGTGCACTTCACTGCCTGAGAAGGGGAGGTCGGAGGGCTGCCGTTCAGGCCTTCAGGCTCTGGTTCTTCACAGACAGAATTCTCAGAGGATCTCAAACCTTATCCTGTTTGAAAAGAGGAACATTTCAATGCTCTTCCTTTCAAATGGAATTGTTTTTGGTTCCTTGTTTCTTTACCAAAACAAAAACAAAAAGAAAAACACATACCCTCTAGCTTAACGTTTAAATAAACGAACTCTACTTAAGGTCACATGAACAGAACAACTTTCTGCCTGCTGAGGGCTCACCGCCCGCCTGTGTGTGCAACGTGCGCTCTCTATTGCTAAGGGCGGGGGCGGCTCCCATGCAGTCTGGGCTCGCTGCTCTGGGGGCTCCCTCAGCAGACGGCCCCCCACACTGTCTCCGTGACTCTCCTGGGCCCCCCTCTTCCTCTTCCACTTCCTGGAAAGAGTTTCCTGTTCGGAGAGAGATTTCCTTGAGAAATTCTAGGAGTTCCACGCACTGCCGTGAGCCTGCATTTCAGAACCTCCCATGGGGTCCCGTCTGGAGACGCCGGAAACCCCTCCCAGGGCCCCTGGTCTGTGGGCAGCAAGCTGAAGGGCTGTGAGGCTGGAAGGACACGGGAGAGGCGGGCGTCCAGTGGGGGATGGAGGCCGGCCGGGGCGTTCTGAGTTTAAGGTGCTTTGGCGTCACCCCAGTCGGACTCAGAGGATGTTAAAGACGCAGGACAGAGCCCCAGGCGACCCGGGCATGTTTGCACGGAGGGAAGTGGGGCGCGTGGGCTGAGGGGAGACGTTCAGCAAGCCAGGAGGGGAGAGAGCCGGCAGGGAGGTGGGGGGGGGGGGGCCCCGGACCAGCTCTGGCCCCAAAGTCCAAGTCAGGGAGGCCCCACTTCAGAGCAGCTGGGCCTGTGCCTGGCGACACCTTGAACCCCTGGGAGGTCCCAGCGCCAAGCCTGGAACCCCGTCCTCAGGGGCGTTGAACCGAGGACAGGATGGAGGCCCTGCCGTCTGAGGATGATGGGGGCCTGGGGGAGCAGCCGATGGGAAGCGTCAGGACCCAGAGGCTCCCACAGGCTGGGCCGCTGAGGCCCCCCTGAGCCTCCCCGAGGCCCTAGGACATGAGCTCGGCGAGGGCGGGGCCCTGGGTCGGGCTTGGAGGTGGTAAATGCCGGGAACTGAGACAGTGCCTGGCGTGAGGCAGGTGCTCGGGGCTCGTCAGGTGAGGCCGATCGCGGGTGACAGGTGCGCTGGAGGAGTGGCCTGGAGCCTTCACGCGGCTGCCAAGTCTACCTCGGAGAGGCCGGGGGAACAGGAGGCCAGCCTAGGGGAGAGGCTCAGAGGAAGGCTCCGGTGACAAGCGTGGGCCCAGGGCAGGAGGCGCGGGGGAATGCGGGGACCGACTTCAGTGGTGAGGGGGTCGTAGCTGGAGAGGCCTGGGCGGGGGGGGAAGCGGGGTCCCAGGCGGGGTGGGGGGTGCCTGCAGAGGAGGGCGCATCCGACAGGCCGCGCGGGGCCTCCCTGGGCCCGGTCACGGGGGCAGGAGACCGCCGCACGTGGCTGTGTCATGGGGCCCCGCGTCCCAGTTCTTCCTGGGAAAGAGGCACAGCCTCGCTCGGCTCAGCGGGAAGGGAGGCGACGCCCGCAGGTGGCCCGGGACTCCTGCAACGCGCACGTGGTGGGCCAGGAGACCCCTGCACGCCCACGCTGGTGCCCCCGGGACGGCGCCGCCTGCTCCTCCAGAGCTGCTCTCAGGGCACGCGGGGCCCTCGAGTGGACGCCTCACGTCCCTTCTCACCAGGGAAGACAATCCCTATTAGAGCCAAACTGTTGTTCCCATTTACCTGGAGATTTTCCAATATTTTGAAGGATTGTGTCCAGAGCCGATTGTTTCACATGTTGATCATTGTCTGAGTTCTTCTTTCCTGGAGGAAAAATAAGTATAACGATCAAGCTTTGGTGAAGAGTTAAGGCAGGATTCCAAACACCTTTTCAGCTTTAGACAACCACGAGCTCTGAGAAAGCAGTATTTCGCAGAGCACGTGATGTGATATGGCCTCGGGTGAGGCTGTTGAAACATCCCTCCTTGCAGGAGCCCAGAGCCGGGAGTGCGTGCTGGGCACTCAGGCACGGGGTGGAGGCCACGCCTTCTTGCTTCCCGTGCGCCTCTCCTCGCTCTGAGCACACGCTAGCGTCGTCTGTGTCGTCTGCTGTGCGTGCTGTCACTGCTTCCTTCTATGCACGATGCTCCTGACCGCTTGGCTGCTGTCCTTGGTCCTGGACACACACTTTATAAGATGCTTCACTCCTCCAAAGGGCGATTCTCCACCCTCCCTCCTGTCCACCCCTTTGCACGCGTAATTGCGTGGGACTCGCTGGTCCCGCTGCCAAAAAAGGGGAGCAGCACGAGCGGTGGGGGCCCCTTCAGGCAGCCTTTGCCCATGAGGGTCCCTGTTGTCGGGGGATGAGCTCCCCTGCAGGAAGCTGCCCTTCCCACCCGCACTACTCACAAAGCTCACCAAGAAGACCTGCCTCCGTTCAGTTTTCCCAAAACTCCATAGAAGTACAGCCTGGAACACTGAAGAAAAACCTTCAGGTTTAGACGTTTATATTTGTCGAACCCATGAGAAATAGCTAGTCGTTGGCTACTCTGTGGGTTGTTGGGAAAGAGCCCCTGGTTCTGAGCAGATGCTCAGTAGATAGCTACCGAGTGAGTGGATGAATCTTTTGTTAAAGCTAATGTTAATAGGAAAGTAATGATTATGGCATAAAATTATATCTATCCCGTGGGACACTTTGATCTCAACAGAGCCCCAAGTCTAAACCGGGCATTTAGGCACAGTCAGGATGTCGGGGACAGTGTCAGGGACCAAGAAGACTTTTCAGACACCCCGGAAATCACAGAGGCAGAGCTGGCTGTGCTGGCAACAAGGAAGGGAAGATGTCTGCAGTTCCAGTATCCTTCAAGATGCTTCAGGCTTTAAAAATACTAAGCTAAATTTTATTTAAGTACCCCATTTGTATTTTTTTTTTCTTTTTTTTTTTTCTTTT
>NW_006793445.1:1192070-1208028 GCF_000442215.2 Lipotes vexillifer
CGAACCCGCGTCCCCTGCATCGGCAGGCGGACTCTCAACCACTGCGCCACCAGGGAAGCCCCCACATTTGTATTTTTAATGGTACAGTTTTCAAATCGAAAAAGTCTGTCCTTGATAAGTCAGGCCATTCCAATCATTGACTCTAGTTTCCTCTTGGAGCCACGGCTGTCAGGCCCTCCCTGTGTGTTGTCCTTCCAGGGATTTTCCACATCGTAGAGATTATTACCAACATCATCCTCTCATTGAATATTTAAAACCACAAAAAAACCACAAAAAAAAAAAAAAAAAAAAAAAGGACAGTCCGGGAAGATCCCACATGCCGCGGAGCGGCTGGGCCCGTGAGCCATGGCCGCTGAGCCTGCGCATCCGGAGCCTGTGCTCCGCAACGGGAGAGGCCGCAGCGGTGAGAGGCCCGTGTACCACAGAAACAAAAACAAAACCAAAAACAAAACCACGCCTGTATTTTTAAGAGGAAATCTTATAGGAAATTTTGACAGATAATTCAGGCTGGGAATTTATGGGAAAACATACAATTCATCAATAAATATAAAAATTTACATCTTAAATTTGCTTATTTGTGGAGTTGGGAGTCCCAAGGGAGCACATATCATGACAACATTCACATGGCCCCCATGCAGGTGAGGTTCCATTTGACCGTCAATGCACCTGACGAAGCTCGGGAATGATGTTTACTTTCCTTTTACAGGTGAGACCCCAGAGAGGCAGATTTTGCTTAAGGTCACTGGGGCCGCAGGTGACCTAGCTGGGAAAGAACCCAGGGGGCTATAGGGTCTCTGGCCTCTGCTCTTTCCAGGCCACCTGAATCTTCTCTCTGGGTTAAAATACAGAGATTTTCAGAGCTACAGGATTCCCAATGTAACCACATCAGTATAACCTAGTATTTGAATTTTCATGACTGGAAAAGATGGAATAACAAGGAACAGATTTATCCTCCCAAGTTAATTTAAAAACTAGGAAAAAAAATGAAATAATGATTTCGCATACAGCAGACAGGCAGCAAAGGATAGAAATCCCTGAGAGAGGAAACTAATGAAGGGTTTCCTATGGTTCCTCCAGTTTACTGCCTGGAGACTTTCCAGGCCAGACAGTGATGGGGGACACAGCGGAGCCCAGATGTCTCAGTGTGCGGAGGAGATGGGGTTGGGGGCGGGGAGAGGCCAAAGCAGCTGGAGTTCAAAGATGGGGTCGAAAGAGAATTCCAGAGGGGTGTGTGTGTGTGTGTGTGTACACCAGACATTTTAGGTAGAAATAATTTCCATTTCATAGAGACATATCAAGAAGAGGGAACACTTCTCAACGCAAACACATCAGAAGGAGAAAAAAAGAGAGGCCAATATCACTCATGAACATAGATGCAAAAATTGTTAAGTAAATTTTAGCAAATTGAATCTCAAAAATATAGAAAAGAAACTATGTCATGACCAAATGGGTTTATCCTGGGAATACAGGACTGGTTCAGCACTCAAAATCAATCACATGTGACTCATCATATGAACAGGATTAAAAAAACCCAGCTGATGATTTCAAAAGATCAGCGTTGGCAAACGATGGCTTATGGGCCATAAGATATAGGATCAACACCTGTTTTAGTAAATAAAGTTTTATTGACATACAGCCACACACATTCTTTTACGTATTGTCCCCGGCTGCTTCTGTGCTACAATGGCAGAGTTAAGTAGTTACAACAGGGACCATATTGCCTTCAAAGACTAAAATATTTACTATCTGACTTTTTACCAAAAAGTTCACTAGGCCTGCAATAGATAACAGAAAAAAACTTCGTCAAATTTCCACATCTATTCGTGACCAAAAGGGTCAGCGAACTAGGAGTAGAAAGAAGGTAACTTCAACCTAATAAAAGGATTCTATTAAAAATGCCCACAACTAACATCAGCTTTTAGTAAAAGCACCCTTAATGTTTTCACTCTAAGCTATGAAAGGATGTCTGTTCTAACCACTCCTATTTAACACTCAACATTGTGTCGGAGCTGGTGAAATAAGGCAAGAAAAATAAATGGAAGGTGTATATATTGGAAAGGAAAAACAAAACTGTTCACAGATAATATAATTTTGTAGAAAATCCTGAAGAATCCACAGGAAGACTGCTGGAACTGAAGGCATGTTGATCAGGGTGGTGGGTTGCAGAGTCAGTGTGTGAAACAATCACATTTCGATACGCTAGAAACAGACAGCTGGAAATTAAAATAAGTACTATTTGTGGTAGCACCAAGAAACAGGAAATATTTATGTATAATTTAATTATGCAGGGTTTTGTTGCTGATGAGGGGAGTCACAGGAGACCTAAAGAGATGAAATCATTGCAAGGTCAGAAGACTGGATATGTCAAGGTGCCAGCGTCTTGCAAAGTGATCTACAGATCTGTAGCAATCCCAATCAAAATCCCCCCAATTTTTTTTTGTTGAAATTCACTAGCTGTTTCTTAAATTTATATGGGAAGACACAGGAACCAGAATAGCTAAATCAATTTAGAAAATCAAGACCAAAGTGGGAGGATTCACGCTACCTGATTTCAAATCTTGTTGTAAACATACAGTGACCAACACAATGTGAAATCTGAAAAAGAATAGATCTTATGTCAGTGGAACAAAAGAAAGGATCCAGAAATAGACCCACACATATGTGATCAACTGATTGTCACCATCTGGCAATTCAGAGAGCAAAGTGTCAGCAAAAGCAACGCAACGGAGAAAAGCTGAGTTTGTTTAACAAATGGTGTTGAAACAATGGAGCATCAGTATGTGCAAGAAATCAAACCAAAACAAAATATCTGTACCTTTCATCACGGACACAAATTAACTCGACATAAATCATAGTCCTAAATGTAAAATCTACAACTGTCAAATTTCTAGAAAAGAACATAGAAAATATTTGTGACTTTGAATAAGGCAAAGATTTCTGATGTTCGACACCAAAAGCATATGATCCACAAAATGAAAATGGATACATTGGACTTGATCAATATTAAGGACTTCTGATCTTTGAAAAACCATGTTATGCAAGTGAAAAAGCAAACCACAGACTGGTAGAAAATACTGTCCAATCACATATCTGGTGAAGGACTTGTATCCAAAATATACAAATACCTCTCAAAATGCAATAATAAGAAAACAAACTAATAAATCATGGGCAAAATATCTGAACAGACATCTGACCAAAGAAGATATACAGATGGCAAATGAACAGGACAAGATGCTCAACATTACTAGTTACTAGGGAAATGCAAATTAACAGTACAATAACATACGACTGCAGGCTCATTAGATTGGTTAAACAGTAGAAAATATCAAATGTTGAGGAGGACCCAGGGCAACTCCAATCCTTCTAGTCAATGCAAAAATCTGTCTTGACAGTTTCTTATAAAGTAAAACAGTTACCATATCTCTAGATATTTACCTATAAGTGAAACGAAAATCTGTATCCACCCCGAAACTACTGCGCAGTTGGTTCCCGTGGCTTTATTTGTAGTTCCCAAACCTGGAAACAGGTTGGATGTCATTCTGCTGGTGAGGAATAAACAAACTGTGGTTCCAGCCAAGCATCACTCACTGAGAAGGGGGCGATGGCGGATACACACACGACATGGCAGTTGGCTGACGGAGGAAACCAGACTCGCGGTCTACACAGCGGACGACACCGCGTGGACGGCATTCCGGAAAGGGCGACGCTAGAGGCACAGGAAACAAGTCCGTCCTTTTTAGGGCTGGGGGTGGTGGAAGGAATTGACTACAATGGAGGCGTGGAATTTGGGGTGACGGACCTGTTCTGTCTTGTTCGTTGCAGTGGCGACATGACCCTATGTATTTGTCAAAACTTGCAGGACTGGACGGTAAAAAGGATGGATTTCACTGTATGTAAATTATACCTTAATAAAAACCAAAAAGTCTTGTAATAATGCCTGACATTTCTTATGAACCAGACTGTCTGCCCCAAGTTGTTTACCTCGGTCAATTCGTTTAATCCTCACAGTAACTCCATAGCTTACAGACGATGAAACAGGTTCAGAGAGGTGAAGTAACTTAACCAAGGTTGCACAGCTAATAAGAGGCAGAGCCAGGATCCGACCAGCTCTTGGCCTCTACCCTGCACTGTTTCCCACGCCCCCATGTCCCACAGAAACTTTTCCATTTCCGCTCCTGTTCAGCAGAGAAAGACGAAGGACAGTAGGTTGGATTCCTCTGGACTATGACAGATACCAATAAGAATCTAAGACTAGGCTAACATGATCAACGTCAGGGAAAGGTGATATATTACACGGTCAGTGGCACCGTGCCCCTTAGTGGTGAGCAACCTCTTCCAGCCCAGGAAGGGAAGTGAGAGCAGCTCCCCTGCCACGGAGCCTGGACTCCACGTCAGCGAGTCATCCCTGGGAGCCCTCCTTTAGAACCTCTTTGCCTTGTGACTCCGAGGTCTGGCTCATGAGGACGATGTTACGAAGCCTGTACGTTTGTGTCTCTGGGGGGGTCAGTGGTGGGTTCAGTGGAGCCCCGAACAGTGAGTCTGGGAAACGTGGGGTTGCTCTGCTCGTGGAAGAAATGAACACACCCCCAGAGGGTGTGAGGCAGCCTGTGTGCTAGGGGTTGTGCGTCTGTCTGGAGAGGAGGCCGTCGAGCAAAGGGAAGGCTCTGCCTGTGGTGACAGGGTCAGGAGGCCCGGCACCTGCTCACCAGAGCGTGGGCGCCCGGGGGACTGAGGATGGAGAGAGGAGGGTGTGCCTCCCTGCGGGGACCCCGAGGGGCAGGAGCCCTCCCTGGAGCAGGGGCCTGGAAGGCACCAGGGACTGGGTGGGACCGGTGACGCTGCGGGTATTGGACCATGTTTGATCTGCACAAACAGGAATTTCCAACGGCTCAACCTAACACGTGGTCCTCAGGAGGCGTTATAATCGACTCATTCCTTCCAATTTTGAGGCTCCCAAGTCCCCAAAACAGACACGTGTGACGACTGTCTTCTAGGTGATCATTTGTCTACAAAGAATATGGGGTTGACCTCTAACCTAGTTCAGACGAATCACTGCAAATCTGGGGTCTTAGATGATGCAAGAACAGAAGTCCGTCTTGTGCGTAAATCAGTGCTGAGCATCCAGGCGGCCTCCTGTGAGCGGAAACTAGAGCAGCACTTCTGCGGAGGTGAGTTTATCTTTGGCAACAGGAGAAGGTTCTAGATAAATCTGCCCACAGAACCTGGGGGATGGATCCTGCCTGTTCCGGGGGAGCCGATCTCGGTGGGGCGCCAGGGCTTGGGCTCCCCTCGGTGTCACGAGGGGCAGGCAGGGGGCGCTGGCCGCCGGCTTCTAGACGGACGGGGGCTCTACAGTGAACACGCACTCGGAAGGCAGACCCGCCGCGTTGTTCTCCGTGGTGACGCTTCCAGCTCGTTGAGAGCCCCATTCTCAGTCTGCATTTCTGAGTTCCCACGGAGCGGGCACCTCTGGGAGCTGCTTTCTCTCTGCTGCACTGTTCTAGAACAGACAAGACAGCCCCGGTGGCCTCGTACCAGAGCGGTCAGGGCTGCTGCCAGCCTGCTTCTTAAACAGCTTCCTGTTCTGCAGAGGGCACACGTGCCCACCCGTGAGCTTGCAGGAAGACAGCATAAGGGGATGCACGAGGCCACGCTAGGCCCGTCCACACGTGGCCCGAGGGCGGTCCCGGGACCCACGGATTTGCGGGGCTGCGTCTCAGTAGGAGGCGCTGAAGGGCACGCTGATGTCGTCGTCATTACCAGGCTGATTTCCTATTACTTCCATTCCTGACAATCTCGCGCTGGGTGAATTTCTGTCCACGTTCCTGCCCAGGACAACCAGGCTCAAGGCAGAGACAAACTCTGAGCCCACAGATGAGAAAAGCAAACGCTCTTGGTGTGGCCCACGGGCAACCTGAGCACATGTCAGTCGAGGCTCACACGTGGGAGAATCTGAGTCGTGGCTTCTCACCCAGGCCACAGCCTCTTCGGAGGGTGCTCGGGGCTGGACTTGATATTTGAATGGGCTTGATCACCCCAAACCGCCTTCCAGTCATCCCGGCGGGCCTGTCCTGAGCAGCCCTGGGAACCCCCTTTGCGGTCTCCTTGGAGACATGGGCGCCATCCCCACATGCCTGGGACCCAGGCATCACGGGAGGAAACAACACAGGAAAGAAGACAAGGCTCCCAAAGCCTCACTCCGCTTCTTAATCAGAATAAAATGGCAAAGTATTTATTTTTACTTTGTAAAAAAGCCAGTCAACATTCAGCGGGGAAACTCCTCTTGGCTTGACAATTTCCTGGGCGCTGGATGGAAGGTCTTTGCCGGCAGGTGGGGTCAGGGGTCGCCCTGAAGTTCACGTGTTGTTGGGGTCCTGACCCCAGTGCCTCTGAGTGTGACCTAGTTAGAATGGGGTCGCTGCAGACGGGACTAGTTAAGGTGAGGCCCCACTGGAGCAAGGTAGCCCTGATCCAACAACATGACTGGTGTCCTTATGAAAAGGGGAAATTTAGCTGCAGACACAGATGTGCACGGGACGGAGGCCAGGTGACAGCAGGGGCAGAGATGGAGTGATGTCTCTACAAGCCGAGGACCGTGCAAACCACCAGAACCGGGGTCAGGGGTCACAGAGCAGATTAAGGGCCCAGCCCCCCTTGGTCTGGACTCTGCCTGCATAGCCGACAGGCAGGTGGTTCCTAGTGTTTCGGCGCCAGGTCTGCGGTATTTTGTTCCGGACACAGGCGGATGGACTGGCCGCAGGTGCCGGCGATGGGCCTCATCCTCGCTCAGGATGAGAAGCTGAAAGCAAGCAGTTCCCTCAAGCACCGACATCTGCCAGGGAAGGGGGGCCCGAGTGTAGACAGAATGCGCCCGTGGGTCCCCCAGCAGGAGGTGGGTCCTGGCTCCAACCAGGGCAGCGAGGAGACCCGTGATGCACACACGGCCCAGATCTCAGACTCACAGGAGGGTGAGCACATCCCCCGAAGCTGTGGCTTTCACAGTCTTTGAACCTTCCCACACAGCTAGGAAGGCACTTTGTACCGTGACCAGTGACCACCTCCTGTCTCTCGAAACAAAAGTTTCATCAACACGTGCATTGTTTTTATTCTGTTTTTCTCTTCTAGATGTTGGTGCCGACCCAATGAATTGATTTCAGGACCCACTCAGTGGCTTGGAAACCACTGGCCTGGTGGAGCCCCCCTTCCTGTGGAAAGGTGTCAGCCCACCAGGTGGGGCTGAAGGGACCAGCCGTGTCCTAACCCCCAGCACGGAGACGGGTTCCTCTCCAGCTATAGCCGTGCTGTTGTCTGATCTTCCCTCTGTTTCTGCCAGACTTTTTCTTTGCCCTTTGCCTTCAGTGAACACAGAGGAGTATTCCTTTAATTTTTTCGCCACTGTATTTCCAGTCCAGTTCCTCCGTGACCACGGGATCTCTCTCTGGCACAGTTTCCTGGCCTGATCCCTACAGGTCAGTGAGCACCTCGGCGAGGCCCTCGGTGGGTTTGCCTATGGACCCCAGAGCCCGCCCCTTCTGCCACAGCAGAAACTCTGTCAGGTTGCATCTGAGCTGCTTGTGAAGTTACTAGATCACGATGGGACTTCGCCTTTTCTCCGTGTTAAAACACACGCCTGTAAAAGCCGGTCCTCTGCTCAGATGAGCTCCAGGGCTCAGTGTCCCCTCCAGCTGGGACACTTCAGTCATTCACCTGCCCGTTCATTCATTCAGAGTCTGCAGACACCTACCCTGCAGGTTTGGGCTTCACGACGCCGTTTCCCTTTAATTAAATGGGCTGAACCTCTAACAGGATGTCACCAGCCACTGACTGACTGTGTAGCCCTTCTGCTAATCCATTCTTTCCTGGAAACTAGCAGGTCCTGGTGGGTCATCCCGACCCCTCCTGGCCCTGGTATCCCATCATCCTAGATGCCCTGAAAAATAAAAAATGGACGCCTGCAGAGCTAAAGGAGGGGGAATCAATGCCTGATCAGGAAATAGGAAACATTACATTCATGCAGCGAAAAAGACTGAACAAGTATCAGTGTGGTGGCAGTGGAGGTGAGGGAGTATTTCCCACCAACTCCTCATCAGGCAGAGGCTGTGAAACTTGCCTGGATGATTTGGCTTGGGAGGAGGAACGTCCGTTTGAGGCTGGGGGGCGACCAGCACCTGCAAGAGGGGTCACCAGCACTCACGGCTGCATGATCATGATGAGGCAGGAATTGCTTCATGATTCTTGTTTTACCCAGGAATCCTTGTTTGGATTTACCCCATAGTTATCAGTTTGTTTTGAAACAAAATTCTTATCAGTGTGAAATTCTTAGGATTTTACAGTGTATGTAGGCTTAACTCATGCATTAAATTTTTTTTTCTTTTGCAATACTCCTTAGAAAGCAAGATCCAAGTATATGTAGTATGCTATATACTGAAAGTGATGCTGAATGATTGAAAATAAAGGAAAGGAGGTGAAAGACATATGTTGAGCACTATGAAACATTGATAAAGGAAACTGAAGCTGATTCAAAGAAATGGAAAGATATCGCATGCTCTTGGATTGGAAGAATTAATATAGTTAAAATGGCCATACTACCCAAAGCAATCTAGATTTAACTCAATCCCTACCAAATTACCCATGACATTTTTTCACAGAACTAGAACAAATAACCCTAAAATTTATATGGAACTACAAAAGACCCAGAATTGCCAAAGCAATCCTGAGGAAAAAGAACAAAGCTGGAGGCATAATCCTCCCAGACTTCAGACTATACTACAAAGCTACAGTAATCAAAGCAGTGTGGTATTGGCATGAAAACAGGCACACAGATCAATGGAAGAGAGGACAGAGCCCAGAAATAAACCCTCACACCTATGGTCAGTTGATCTACAACAAAGCAGGCAAAAATACACAATGGAGAAAAGACAGTGTCTTTAATAAGTGGTGCTGGGAAAACTGGACAGCTACATGGAAAAGAATGAAATTAGAACATTCTCTCACTGTCAGGATTTAAACACCTAGATCCTTGCTTCTCCTGGGCACTTACTTTACATGAATGCCAGCAGGGGTTATTGAGGCTGATGACTACCTGTAGAAGTCTTGCCAACCTAGAGGCATTCAAATCCAAAGGTTTATAAATATTACAGCAGCCACTGTGGAGAATAGTATGGAGGTTCCTTGAAAAACTAAAAATAGAGCTACCAAATGATCCAGCAATCCCACACCTGGGCATATATTTGGAGAAAACTCCAATTTGAGAAGGCACATGCAACCCCTATATTCATTGCAGCACTATTGACAATAGCCAAGACATGGAAGCAACCTAAGTGTCCACTGACAGAGGAATGGATAAAGAAGATGTGGTACATATATACAATGGAATATTACTCAGCCATAAAAAAAAGAATGAAACAGTGCCATTTGCAGCAACACGGATGGATCTAGAAATTATCATACTGAGTGAAATAAGTCAGAGAAAAATATCATATGATATTGCTTATATGTGGAATCTAGAAAAATGATACAAACGAACTTATTTACAAAACAGAAACAGACTCCCAGACATAGAAAACAAACTTACAGTTAACAAAGGGAAAAGGGAGGGGGAGGGATAAATAAGGAGTTTGTGATTAACAGATACACACCACTGTGTATAAAATAGATAAACAACAAGGACATACTGTATAGCACAGAGAACTATATTCAATATCTTGTAATAACCTATAATGGAAAAGAATCTGAAAATGAATATATATATATGTATATCTATCATCTATCTATCTATCTATCTGTCTATCTGTCTGTCTGTCTATCTATCTATCTGTCTATCTATCTATCTATCTGTCTGTCTATCTATCTATCTATCTGTCTGTCTGTCTGTCTGTCTATCTATCTATCTATCTGTCTATCTATCTATCTATCTATCTATCTATCTGTCTATCTATCTGTCTATCTATCTATCTATGTCTGTCTATCTATCTATCTATATCTATCTATCTGTCTATCTATCTCTCTATCTGTCTGTCTATCTGTCTATCTGTCTGTCTATCTATCTGTCTGTCTATCTATCTATCTATCTGCCTATCTATCTGTCTATCTATCTGTCTGTCTGTCTCTATCTATCTATCTGTCTATCTATCTGTCTGTCTATCTATCTGTCTATTTATCTATCTATCTATCTGTCTATCTATCTATCTGTCTATCTGTCTGTCTGTCTATCTGTCTGTCTGTCTATCTATCTGTCTATCTGTCTATCTATCTAAATGAATCGCTGTGCTCTACACCATAAACTAACACAACATTGTAAATCAGCTATACTTCAATAATAAGAAAAAAGAAATAGTTGAGGAAGATTAAGAGGTAGAAACTTCCAGTTGCAAACTAAATGAGTAATAGGTACAGTGTGGGGAATATAGTCAACGATTATGTAATACCTTTGTGTGGTGACAGATCATAACTAGACTTATTGTGATGATCATTTTGAAATGTATAGAAATATTGATTCACTATGTTGTGTAACAGGAACTAATGTAGTGTTGTAGGTCAATTATAGTTCAAAAACAAACAAACAAACTCATAGATAAAGAGATCAGACCTGTGGTTACCAGGGCTCAGGAGGAGGGGAATGGGGTGAAGGTGGTCAAATGGTAAAAACTTTCAGTCATAAGATAAATTAGTACTAGGGATGTAATGTACAACGTGATAAATGTAATTAACCCTGCTGCATGTTATATATGAAAGTTGTGAAGACAATAAGTCCTGAGTCCTCATCGCAAGGAAAATTATATTTTCCTATTTCTTTAATTTTGTATATAAATGAGATGATGTTCAGTGAACTTATTGTGATCATTATTTCATGATGTATGTAAATCAAATCATCATGCTGTACACCTTAAACTTACACAGTGCTGTGTATCAATTCTATCTCAATAAAACTGGAAGAAAAAAAGAAAATCATTATCATATTACATAAGGAAGCGAGATACAGAATTTATATTGTATGTTTCCAACTACATTTTTAAAATAAGCCTTGAAAAAAGACTGAAGGGAAAGGATAAAAGGAAAGATTTTGAAATGGTAAAAGAAATGGCCTTTAATATATGAGATGTTCAGACTCGCTCATAATTAGAAAATTGCAAATTAAAACAAGACAGAAACACCCTCCTCCCCCATCAGACTGGTGATAATTTACAAGTGTGAGCACACACTGATGCTGAGGCTGCTGTGCCAGCCATGCTCGATGCCCACGCCCCGTCCCTCCACTGCACGCGGATGCCGGCCGGGGTAGTCACCAGGTTACATTTACCATTGTTGCGAGACCTGTCTTCAAGGCCAAAGGAGAGCTGTGATTCATGGTAAACCTCGGGACCACCGACTTGGTAACTCTCGTCAATTTGGGGTTCTTGGATGAAGAACATAGAAAACATGGGGGAGCATTTCCTTGATTACACACTTACAAACATTTCGGCTCACACTTTATTTTAAAAGGCTGGGTTGAAACACTCATGTTATTTTCAAATTTTATTGGAAAGCATTTTGGAAAGTTATTGTGTAAATATAGAATCAGGCATTATCTGACTATTCAGATTACATAGTCACTCATTTTTTGATCCCGCCATCCAAGTTCTAAGACTTTACCCTGGAGGGGCTTCCCTGGTGGCGCAGTGGTTGAGAGTCTGCCTGCCGATGCAGGGGACACGGGTTCGTGCCCCGGTCTGGGAAGATCCCACGTGCCGCAGAGCGGCTAGGCCCGTGAGCCGTGGCCGCTGAGCCTGCGCGTCCGGAGCCTGTGCTCCGCAACGGGAGAGGCCACAGCAGTGAGAGACCCGCGTACCGCAAAAAAAAGAAAAAAAAAAAAAAAAGAATTTACCCTGGAGATACATCTCCAACAATAGGAAAATACTTATGCACTAGGCTGTTCATTGCAGCAGTGTTTGTAACTGCAGAAGGTTGGAACCAAGTGAAAAGACTGTACACAGATAGCAGGGCGCTAAGTATGGTTTACACACGTTGTGGAATATTTTGCAGCTGTGAAAAATAGAGGGAGATCTATATTAACGGATGTGGAGTGATTTTCAGTTTTCATTGTTAAGTGGAAAAAAAGACTAGAGGAGATTTATGGTGTGTGCGCCCCTCATGCAATAAACGAGGGCTACACGAATGTCCCTCGTCTCCTCATTTGTGCAAAAGGAGACACAGGAAGATGGAACTAAGGAGACTGGTCCCCTGTACAGGTGGGATGATGGGCTGGGGGGGCTTTGTGTGTTCCTTTTTCTAGAGTGTGACTTTCAAAACCACGGTGATGCTCCACAGAGTCAAATGTAAATAAGTATAATTAACAGGATGAGGGGACCGACAAGGGAGAGCAAACAGTAACAAGGAGCCTTATGTATTAGAAATGAGCTACACGCAGGGTGCCCGGTGGGCAGGGAGGATGGCCCTGGCGACACCAGAAAACAATGACACTTAGAGATGAAAGGACCGATGAAAAATATTGTTCTCCTGTGGGGTGACTGGATTTTCTCAGGGGTGGGGATAGCAATTCTGAACTCCAGGACTACACAAACAGTTAAATCTGTGTGGAAAGTGGGAGCCACGTTCCTAACAAAGTGGTACTGAGAAGGAGCTTTGAGAAGAGCCCCTGAAATTGATACTGGAGTGGAGCCAGAGGTGCCAGTGTGAACTCATGGTTTATACAGAGAGACAAAGAAAGCAGGGAGGGAGACTGAGAAGTCAGCACAGAGGTGTCTGTGCGTGTCTGCGTGCGTGTGTGCATCTGTGTCTGTGTGTGCATGTGTCTCAGTCTGCATCTGCATGTGTGTTTGTGTGTCTTCATATGTTTTCCAGCTCTGTCTGCCGAGAGAGACTGGAAGCAATGCTATTCCACTGAATTTACCTGGCAGCCACCTTTGGTTTCTAAGTTCAGTTCTTCAGTAAAAGAAACCAGATTCTTAGGCTGGGGCCGGTGCAGTACAGGAGGCCCAGGACATCTTGTGGTGCCAGAAAGTAAGGAAGTGCTCCAAAGGGATGAGGCATTAAGAGGACAGAAGAACCAAATGGAAGGATTTCCCAAAGCAAATTTGGGGCAATTTGGACAAGACAGTAATGACATTAACGTGCTGAAATCGATAGAATAAATATTTATGAGTGCAAATGGATATGAATAAACATTTAAATATGCACATACATACATATTTATAAAGGGCAAGCTCTTCCTTAAACCAGAATCCCAATTAATAGCAGAGAAGGATGATAGAAATAAAAAACTGCCTTTCAGCAAACACCACACTCGCCATTGGGCAATTTGCACAGGTCAATGTGTGGGACGCACCCAGAGGTGTTAGAAATATTAACTGTAACTGCAACCCTATTCCTGTTCAATCTTCCAAACACCAGATGCCCGCCGGCTCACTGGAAAGACTGTTTGGGGAATGGGCTGAAATGCAGATTCCCGGGCGCCACCTGTGGAGATGTTCGATGGGCCCGGGAATGTGTCTTTGAGTCAGCTCTTGTCTTCTCCGTCCCCAGGAGGCGGGAAATCTGCCTGACCAGGGAGGTGTCACAGTGGAGGAAGCAGCATCGCTCTCCAACCCGCCAACCACGCTGTTCATTCCCCAAGAAGGAGGCGTCTCTGCCTACATCCTCCTGTCCTCCCACCTCGTCTGAGCTCGGGCTGGGACCTGCCAGGTTGCATTTACCGTTATTGAGAATTTTGTCCTCAGGGTCCAGAGATAATGATGAAATATCTGAGAGCTCATGGTAACCCTCAGGACCACCAACTTGATAGCTCTCATCAAGGCCAGCATCTTTGGTGAAAAGCATGGAAAAAAATGATGGAAAACATAAATGTACACCCCCGCGAACGTTTTGGTCCATACTGTACTTGAGCTTGGGATGCTAGCACAGTTTTCAACTTCTACTGAAAATGTGCTCTGGCAACTTAGTATGTAAACAGGCTTCATCTGACCTCCTTGAAACCAGCTGTTTGGCAGATGTTCCATGAGCTATTGGAACTTACATCTGGATGTAAAATTTCAAGAAAATGCTGAACTTCCCTGCTGCTGAATGCATTTTCACACGCTGCGTGTAGATTTCTGCAACGTGGCTGTCTCCTTAGCGAGGGTCAAATGTTCCGTCTTGGGTCTCAGGGTGCTATTTTACTTATCTGTATGCATTTGGACCACATGAAGCTGCAGTTTGGGAAAGCACATTGTTTTGTTCACTACTAGCTCTGGGGCCTTAGGCCAGTCCTCTTCCAGACCTTACTTTTATCCCCTGTCAGATGGGGTCGTAGTCACTGCCCTGCTCTCAAGAGGTTTAGGTGAGCATCAAACGTGCTGGGTGGTCGAAAGCTCCTATTTCTGTGCGCCCCGGGTTCCCCCAGTGGCTAAACCCCACCTGCATCCCAAGCACAAGGCCCTTCTTGCACGTGCACCCAGAGACCAGCCAGGATAAAGGAACTTGTTTCTGCCTGTCTAGGTGTGACCTCCCCAATCTCGGGAAGATTACAGCAAATGTTTGGGACTACTGTTTCATCCACATCTCCATCTGCTTTTGCCCCAAAAGTAGCTGGCCTCAAAGAATGCGACCATGATGGGATTGTGTATATATACCACAGACCTCTAGAACACATGTAATTAGGCTTTAGGAAATGTGTACTTGCTTTTTTTCTTTGTCGGAGTCTTTGTTGATGTTGGTGGGCGTCTTTGTGTTTCAAGAAATGATGATTTATTTGGCTCCAACATCTCTTGGGCCAGAATTTCATCTTGGAAAAAGCACACAAGGACAGTTAAACCAGCAATGCAAGACCCTACCTACATCCTTCTGCTCTACACAGACAGTGAATGCTGGACTGGACACAGGGACTCAAGGAGCTCCGTGGAGATGGACCTGGTTTCTAAAAACCTTGTCTCGGGGGGGAAACCACCGCCTCCATAAATAACTTCTGAAAACCTGAGATCATCCAGGTACCCTGGACAAGAAACATGCCCCCGGAGATACGATGCTGGAAACCCGGCCCGGGCGTCGTCGTAATTCTCCTTCCTGCCCCTGCTGCCGTTCTGTCCCCTCTCCGAGACTTCTCCCTCTAGCTGTCCCCCGGCAGGCAGGCACGAGCATCTTTCCTGATTTCTACCTAATGCGGCAGGGTTTCCTTCCTGTACATCCTCTGACCTCTGCCAGGGAGCTTCTAACATAGGCGTCCTGGACTGTGTCGGGCAGCCCCGGACCACACTCTGGTTCTGCTCTCACTGGCTGTGCTCTTACACACGTTTCTCTTGAAACTTGGGTTTTCACGTCTGTAAAATGGGGTCTGTGCTTATCTCATCGGGATTTTTACGTGGTTCAAATGAAGCAATGCATGTAGGGAGCACTTAACACAGACCGGGATGGGGCTGAGGCTAAATGAATACATGGCAGCGCTGAGCCCCAACTGTGAGCCCGGTGGACATGTGACTGGCCATCCACGCGCTGGGTTTGTATTGACTCGAGCCCTGATTTTCCTGGTTCAGCATGAAAGTCCCAAGTCCCGGGAGCCCCCCAGTCCCAGCGAAGTTGAAGCTGTCGGCTGGTGCCCCGGTTCCAGCTCACGTGGAGACACACGGAAAGGGGAGAAGCCCGCAAGCACCACAGGAAGCAGAGACGTCGCCCCACACACGGGGCCAGGCTCTCCCAGTTCCGTGGCTCCTTCCCCAGAGAGCCTGAGCCTGGCCAGGGCTGGCTGTGTGCACCCAGGGGCGCTGAGACCCCTGCAGCCGGGGTGGGGGTACAGGATGTGCGGAGCGTCTGGACCTGCCATCCTGCTTCTTTCTGACGACCTGGCGGCGGCCCTGACGTCTGGAGCTGTGGACGCCCCCCGGGACCCCGGGGCACAAGCTGGAGGGCCGGCCAGGGCGACCTGAGGAGCGCAGCCTCCTGGTGGGGCTGCTGGGGACACAGGACAGGACCCCGCGGGGCGGAGTTCCCC
>NW_006793445.1:1209279-1232734 GCF_000442215.2 Lipotes vexillifer
GGGGGGGGGGGGAGAAAAAACCCAATAGTTTAACAACGTTCCCTGAATTTGCACCGACCTGTCCGTCGGCAGACTGGCTTTTGCGGGGCCGACCAGCTGCTCGAGGGGGAGGGGCCCTGCACGGGGCTCCTGGGACTCGGGGCCCGCCGGGAGGGAGGGGTGAGGACGGGGGTCACGCGAGGCGACACCCGCGCTCCCGGGCCGCGCTCACTGGCGCCGCCCCTCGGGGGGGGGAAGGAGCGCCGGGCGGGTGAAGAGGGGCCCGCACGTCCTTCCGGAAAAGGCCCACGCGGCTCCCGTATGACCGGCGGGCTGAGGATGTGACGTGCAGAAGGGACACCGTCACGGCCACCTGCCCTGTGCCTCTCTGGGCGGGGGGCCGAGGTAAGCGAGCGATTCCGGGCGCTCCGAGTCCCCTGGGGGAGCTGACCGCCGGCAGCCAGTGCTCCGTGGGGCCCCTGCGCTCCTGGCCGCCGGCCTCCCCGGCCTGGCCGAGCTGAAGCAGCCTCGCGGGCCGGGCAGTGGGCGGGGACTCTGAGTGTCGGCCCCCCGGCAGCACCGCCCAGGGCTCCTCCCCCTCTTCTTAGGGCCGGGTGTCCGGCTGCAGGTCCTCCATTCAAGGTCAGGGTCAGCCCCTTCCTCCAGCCCCTGGGGAGAGCAGAGAGCAGACAGCCGCCCCCAGGGGCCGGCCGGGCAGGGCCCCCGTCCCCTCGGGGCGCACAGAGCGTTCAGGTGGCGCCTGCAGGCGCTCAAGTCCCAGCACTAAAGCAGTGACGACGCTGATTTTCAAACAGTTTTAATGATGGGCAATCTGCATACCAATCGGCTCATCTGCGCGCCCGCGGCTTCGAACAACACCGGAAACGGGCATAAAGAGGGCCGTGCTGTGATGACAATGGCTTCCCAGCGTGCTGACCTCCGTAAACGCAGCAAAGAAAAGTACAGTCCTCTTTGGCTGCGACACTAACGAGTCATTACGAACGGGTACAGCTGCTCGTGCAAGCACTTTGTTAAAAATATTCTTCTCATCTTGTGTCTGTCCCCAATTATAATGGAGCCATTGTGCCAGCCAGCCAGTGAGCGCGTGCAGGAGAATATTACGTCCTGCGGCCTCGGCCGCTTTGCGGAGCGCCGTCAAGCGCAGCCGCCTCGCCGTGTTGTGCCCGTTGACGCCTCCTTCACCCCCTGACATTCTCGGTTTTCCACCCGCCCTGTGCCCGCGTTAGGGTAACCGAGCTGGGAAGCCCTTGACGGTCACCTGCGGACGTCTCTGTCTGCACGAGGAGACGGACCGACTTGGGGCTGCGTCAGGAGCGCTTGGGTCAAGCCTGTGTGGGAGCAGCTCCCGCGGGCACCGGGGGCCCGACAGTCGTGAAAGGAACGGTCAGCCGGGGGAACCCAGCGGTGTGGGGTGACCGCACGTCCCCAGCTGTCACAGACCCTTCGACACCCCAGCACCCAGAGGATGCCGTCCTTGGTAGGCGCCTCAAAACTCAAAGTTTCTTGCAGGAAAGCAGGTGGAAACAGTAGCTTCTTTGTGACGAGGTCAGGCAGGGTGACCTCCAGACCCAGGCTGGGCTGGGCCGCCCCCCTGCTAACTCTGGGCCCGACCTGGGCCACGTCCTGCTCTCAGGGGAGCCGCATGGGCCCTGTGCTGACTCTCCAGGGCCTGCTCGTCCGGCCTGGGAGCTGGGCTGGGAGCCTGTCGGGGCCCCTTTCCTTGAGCTCGCCCTTGGTGACCTCTGAGGGGGGCAGGAGGGGGAGGGGGGAGCAGGTGGCCTGGGCTTGCCGCCTCCTGCCGGGAAGAGGGGGTGGGGGGCCCCACCCCTGTCTGCACCTTTGGCCTCCTCGGCCAGCGAGTCACATCCCAGCAAGGGGGGGCATGTCCACTGTCCCCTTCCTCAGCTCAGAGGTCAGGACACAACAGCCGGAGCCAAGTGGGGCCTGCTTGGGTGGGATTCGAGCCAGCCACCTGTAAAGGACATTCTGAGACCTGTGGGGAGGCTTGAGTGTGGGCCAGTACTAGCCCTGCACGGGATTTTTGTTAATTTTGTTAGTGTTTCAATGACACTGTAGGTATGTAAGAGAAAAATGCCTTTATCGTAGCAAGAAGGCATTTGCATAAAATCATAAGACATCTTGGACGATGCTAAAATGCTCCAGTAACAACTAAAGTGTGTGTGTGTGTGTGTGTGTGTAAAACAAGATGGCAAAACGTATACGATTGAAACCGGGTGATGGAGTTTCCACGATTCCCCCACTTTTGGGTAAGCTAGAAATTTTCCATAATTAAAAGTTAAAGTATATAATGTATGCTACTCTCCCATGGAGTATTGGATCTGAACAAAGCTTCAAATATAGAACAACGCTCCAACTTGCTCCATTCCCCCGGCAATAAACGGTAAATCTGGGGAGGCATGAAGGGGAGGGACCCCTAGGAGAAGGCCATGGTCCGCCTGACTCAGCCCGGGGAGGCACCCGTTTCCTCCCGCCCACAGCAATGCCCCGTGACTGTACCCGTGGTCATGTTTATCGGCCGGAACTCAGCTCCCTGCCCGCAGGAAAGCAGCAGGACGAAGACGGCCACTCCTGTAGTAGCTGCCGTGTCCCTCGAGCTGCGGAAGGAGGACGCTCTCCTGAGGTCCCCTCAGATTCTCCCGCCTTGGTCTCCAGGACACTGTGGAATGTCCAGGGTGAGTGACATCACGGCAGGAAGCGAGCAGGGTCCTGCCTATGTGGGTGGCAGAGATAGGAAGGTGCGGGAGACCCCTGGGGCCTTGGGGGACGGGGATCCCCTCTCCTTACTTCTGTTGCCCGTTCCTGTCCTCCCTCAGTCCTGCAGACCCTGAGACCTGGCAGAACCCAACAAAGCCAGCTTCGGGGAAAAGGCTGGGAGCTCACTGAATTACAGAGCAGGTGCTGGAGCCAGCAAGCGGGCAGGGGCTGACGCCTGTCTCCCCACCATCCCCAGTCCCCCCTCCATCTCGGCAGGAACAAGGCTGCTTGTCCCCCCCGCGCCACCTCCTAGCTCCACCCCTCAGAGATTCTTGCTCCATTCACACCAGTGAGAAAATCCCACAGGATTTTGGTTGGCTTGCCTGGGCCGTATCGCATCCCATATCCCAATCCCGGACCGATTCCTATGTCTGGGGCTCAGAATGGAGTAGGGCAGTGCTGGGCTGGGTCCCAGGTGGACAGTCCTCCAACCACAGGGGGGTGGTCCTGGATGCACAACAATGGTCCCCCCTAAACCCGGGGAGGGCCCAAAGGTGGCAGGCGCACCAGGGATCTTTTGGCTTTTTTATGTTTTTATTGCTGTTATGCGGAACTAATGCAGCTGCTTTAAGGATTTTCTTCGGGTAGATGCAGTGGGAAGCGGGCTCCCTTGAGGGGCAGCCACGGAGGACACTGCAAACGTTTGCCGTGTCCATGGACATGTTGAATTTAAGCACAGCTTACATTTGCACGTGGCATGGTGGGTCCCGTGTCCCATTTGAGTTAATTAATGGTCTGATGACACACAGACCAGTGGTCTGGACACTTTCCATTCAAGTGTGGCCCTTTGACCAGCAGCCTCAAATGGAAAACAGCACCATGAAGGGGTGTAGAACTTTGACCCACCGTCTGCAGTGACCAGCCCGGGAAGGGAAACCAGTGTCCGTGGTGACCATCCAGGAGCAAAAAGTGCCATCCACAGTAACCATCCAGGTAGTTCCATGTAGGTAAACAACAGCCCCTGCCGGGATCTGATCAGTAACTGACAGTTTTCCTAATTTTTGTCTCCACTTCCAATTCAGACCAAGCAGAGAGGGCTAGGCTCTCACGAATGAAGCTCTGGACGTTTCCCTGTAAGGGTGTGGACAGCAAAGCCGGAGAGACCCACCCTGGGCAGGTGTGTCCTACACACTCACTTCAAACAATGTAAAGTTATAATCGTACTGGTTCTGGAGACCAGAAGCCCCAGCCGGGCGTCCCTGGCCTAAAATCGTGGTGTCAGCAGTGCCGTGTGGCTTCTGGGAGCCCCAGGGAATTTGTTTCCCTGCCTCTTCCCCCTCCCAGGAGCCACCACATTCTTGGACTGTGGCTCCCCTCCATCTTCAAGGCCTGTCCTGTCTCAGATTCTCGCTGCTGCGACATCTATAGACCCCTGTGATTACAGTGGCCGCTCTGGCTGGGCCACAGTACCCCCATGTACTGAATACTATTCTGGCTGTTTCCGTGAGGGTGTCTTGAGTGAGATTTATGTTTAAACTGGTGGGCTTTGCAGTCACAGTAAGACAAATACTGTCTGATTGTACTTATATGAGATACTTAGAGCTGTCAAAATCACAGAGATAGAAAGTAGATGTGTAGGTGCGAGGAGCAGAGTGAAGGCAGAATGTATAGACTATGTTTCACAAGATAAAAAGAGTTACGGGACTATCTCTGTAAAATTGTTTAACTAGATTGTGTAAAATAACTTCACTGCTTAATATGAAATCATAAAGTTAAAGCTTGGGGGAAATGGGCTTTTTAGAAGCAAACAATTCTAAGTATATTCTGTTCTTTGAATAAATGTCTTTTTTTTCCTAAAAAAGATTTATGGGGATAGATGGGGGTGATGATTGAACAACAATATGAATGCCCTTAATACCACTGAACTATACCCTTAAAAATTGTTACAATGGTAAATTTTATGTTATGCTGTTTTTCAAATTGGGAGGGAAAAATATAAAAAATATAAAGTGCATGGAAGAGTCCGTGGCATGTATTAAGTACTCAGCAAATGTTAGCTATCAAAGGAAATAAAAAAAAAAATTGGTGGGCTTTGAGTAAAGCAGACTGTGGGTGGGCCTCATCCAATCAGTTGAAAGCCTGGATAGAAAGAAAAGACTGGCGTCCCCTGGGCAAGAGGAACTTGTGCCGGCAGATGGTAGGATCACCTGTTCCCTGGGTTTCCAGCCCGCCCGCCTGCTCTGCTGATTTGGGCTTTGCCAGTCACCACAATTGTGTGAGCCAATTCCTTAAAATCTCTCTCTCTATATATACCTATACCACCTACAATTGTATATATACCTACACCACCTCCACCTATATATATACCTATACCACCTCCACCTGTATATATACCTCCACCACCTCCACCTATATATATACCTCCACCACCTCCACCTATACATATATACCTATACCACCTCCACTGGTATATATATACCTACACCACCTCCACCTATATATATACCTACACCACCTCCACTGGTATATATATACCTACACTACCTACACCTATATATATACCTACACCACCTCCACTGGTATATATATACCTCCACCACCTCCACCTATATATATACCTATACCACCTCCACCTATATATATACCTACACCACCTACACCTGTATATATACCTACACCACCTCCACCTATATATATATACCTATACCACCTCCACCTATATATATACCTCCACCACCTACACCTGTATGTATACCTCCACCACCTCCACCTGTATATATACCTACACCACCTCCACCTGTATATATACCTACACCACCTCCACCGGTATATATATACCTACACTACCTACACATATATATATACCTACACCACCTCCACTGGTATATATATACCTCCACCACCTCCACCTATATATATACCTATACCACCTCCACCTATATATATACCTACACCACCTACACCTGTATATATACCTACACCACCTCCACCTATATATATATACCTATACCACCTCCACCTATATATATACCTCCACCACCTACACCTGTATGTATACCTCCACCACCTCCACCTGTATATATACCTACACCACCTCCACCTGTATATATACCTACACCACCTCCACCTGTATATATACCTACACCACCTCCACCTCTATATTTACCTATACCACCTCCACCTATATATATACCTACACCACCTCCACCTATATATATATACCTACACCACCTCCACCTATATATATACCTCCACCACCTACACCTGTATATATACCTCCACCACCTCCACCTATATATATACCTCCACCACCTACACCTGTATATATACCTCCACCACCTACACCTATATATATATATATATATATACCTATACCACCTCCACCTATATATATACCTACACCACCTACACCTGTATATATACCTATATCCCCTACTACATCCGCTCTGCTTCCTGGAGAACCCTAACACAGCCCATGTGGATGACCCAGGATAATCTCCATCCTCAAATTCAGTTTACTAGCGTCTTGACTCCATCTGCAGTCTTAGTTATCCTTTACCATAAAACTCAAGATATTCTCAGGTTCTAGAGATTACAGGCCTGAGAATATGGGTATCTTTGGGGAACCATTATTCTGCAGACAACATCTTTTGCCCATTTTCCAACTGGATTGTTTGGGGGTTTTCACCGTTACATCTTGAGAGCTCTTTATTTATTCTTAACTATGAGTGCTTTGTTAGACACATGGTCTGCAAAAAATTTCTCTCAGTCCCTAGTTTGTCTTTTAATCTTCTTTACAAAGTCTTCTGTAGAACGACAGCTGTTTTTAATTGTGCTAAGCCCAATGTATTGCTTTTTTCCTTTTATGGATTGTGCTTTTGGTGTCACGTCTGAGAACTCTTCACCAAGCCTTAGGTCCTGAAGCTTCTCTCCTGTCTTCTAAAAATTTATAATTTTACGTTTAAATTTATGATCGACTTTGAGTTACTTTTTGATAAGTTGTGGGTTTTGTTCAAGGTTCATTATTTTGCCTTAAGATTTAAAATTGCTCTAGTACCATTTTTTGAAATGGCTCTTTTTCTTCCATTGAACTGCTTTTGCCTTTTTTTAGAGAATCAGTTGGCCGTCATTGTGTGGGGCTCTTTCCGGGTTCTCTATTCTGTTTCTTTTGTATTATTGATCTATGTGTTTATGCCTCAACCAATACCACACTGCCCTGATTATTGAAGCTACATAAAAAGTCTGGAAAACAGATAGAGTAATTCCACTTCAGTTTTCTTTTTCAAAATTGTTTTAGCTATTCTAGTTCCTTTGCCTTTCCATATAGATTTTAAGATAATCTTGTCTATATCTGCAAAATATTTTGCTGGGATTTTGATGGAATTTGCATGAAACCTGTACATCAATTTGAGGAGAATTGTTAAATATTTTTTCTGCATGGATTGATATGATTGTGTGACTTTCTTCATCAGCTTGCTAAGATGGTCAGTTACACCGAGGAATGTCTATTGTTTTACCTTTTTTCACTGATTTTCTTCTGTTTTTTCCATTTTGCTGTTGAGCCAACCTTGTGGGTCACATACAATATTTGTATCTGATACTGTTTCATATACAATATTTGTTAGTTCTGAAATGTCTAGATGGCTCTGCTTTGTATTTTCTATTTATTTGCTGAAACCTTCATGTCTTTGTTGAGACTTTCTGTTTCTTCGTTTGTTTCAAGTGTGTTTGTAAATGCTTGTTGAAGCATTTTTACCATCACTGCTTTCACGTCCTTATCAGATAATTCTAACATCTGTTATTTCAGTGCTGGCATCTACTGAGCTTCTTTTCTTGTTCCATATGACGTTTTCCTGGTTCTTGGTGTGGCGGATGGTCTTTGATGGAAACGTGGGTGGTGTGTGTGTTATAAGACTCTGGATCTCATTTAAACCTGTCCTCGAGCAGGCAGGCTCCTGACCCCGCGCTGGTGCACCGTGTTATTGTTGGCTGGGGTGGAAGCCCATGTTCCCCACACAGCCTGCTCCACCACGACCCCAAACATGGCCTGGCCGCCTCTTTTCAGACCCACGATGGTGCAGGTGTTGACTTGCCACTGAACTTCTGCTGGCAGGCTGGGGACAGGGCCTGAATTTCTTCTGTGCTATTTGGCTGGGGTGGAACCATTACTGTGGAAGCACTGAGGGTCTTGGGAGGCCGACTGGTCTCCCGGTCCTTAGGCTGGAGAGCAGGCTTTCTCGTATGGATCTGTGGGTGTTTCCAAGTCTGCCAGGTTTCTCCAGTACCTGGTGGGAGCCATAAGCCAAACCGTGAACTAGGGGCTCCCGGCCAGCCTGGGCCTCGTGATCCTTGTGCCTCTGCTGTCTCTGCACCTTCCAGAGGCTTCCCATGTTTGCTTTGTCCGTGACGACCAGGGCTTTTCGTGGTGCTTAGTGGGAAGAACAGGGGAAAAGATGTCTGCTCCAATTTTCATGCAGCAGAAGAGCGTGCAGGCTCTCTGTGAAACGTGGGGGGCACGTGTCCAGCTGGGTCAAGCTTTGCAGCAGCCGTGGGCACCACGGCTAAGAGGTCAGCTCCAGTCGCAGGGGCTGGTTGACTTCCCAGCGTAGCCACGTGCTGGGTGGTGACCTCAGGCAAGCCTCTTACACTGATCCCACTAGGGCGGTGCTCCCCGGGGGGCTGGGTCACTTGTCTCTGGCTAATGCTGAGATCACTGGGCTGGGTCTGGCCTCGGGGGTCATGTCCCAACTCCCCCTCCCACCCCCCCTCCACCCCCCACTGGCTGTGCCATTTCCTGTCCCTGAAGGAGCTCCTCAAGGCCCTGCTCTCATCCCGGGGACATTTGGTCTCTGGGCCTCTGCTGTTTGTTGCCACACCTTGGCTTCTGAGATGTTTAGGACTTGGGAAGATTGCTTGCTGGCCGGGTGCTGAGCCGGTGGGGTTGGCAGGATTTTGAGGTTCCGGGAAGATTTGTTTGAGGCACCTTCGGCCACAGAATGAACGCTTGGAGTCACCAGCATGTGGCCCTCCGATGCAGTGTGACAGTCTGCAAGGGCTGGGGTCTGCGGGGCAGAGACCCCAGGGCGGGGGGCAGGGACTGTAGCTCACGGGCTTCCGGCAGCCAAGTCCACAGACCTCTGCTCCCAGAAAACTTGAGAGGAAAGAGGAGATGTTTCAACCCCCAGGAGGCCTCGGAATAGGGGCACCAGGACGCTTAGGCTGTGCCTCTGTGTGTCGCCAGACTCCCTATTTAAAGGTCATTTTCAAAGCACATTTGCAGTTGTTTTCACTTATGAAAATATCCAGTGGATCCATAATTTGGCAACAGCCACATAATCAATTGTTTTAAAACAGAAGTGGTGCTGGCTATTGTAATGTAAACTGTTCTCTAAATGAAAGAATTGAAGGACGGTAGTTGGAGAAGTGCACGAGCAGCGGTTAACGTGCTGCTTCTGGCAAAGACGTGTCCCAGCTTACGGCCTTCTTCCGGTGTGTGTTGCGCTGTTTAGTCAGGCGCGTGCGTGCGCTCAGGTGCTGGGCCGTCGTCCTATCAGCTGGGGCGCTGCCCTGTTATTTGCTGAGCTGTGCACTTTGCACTGTGGTTGTGTCTCTCCGAGCTTCTCTTTCTCCTGCTCTTTCTCTGGTCTCCGCAATCTGTATAATTGTCTTCAGAAAGCTTTAAACAGAGTTGCTGGGAAAGATGAACTGTGTCCGAGTCACCAAGTTCTGATGCTTCACGGATTAACTGTAGGGACTGGTTATGTGGATGCTGTAAAGGCAGGAAGGGACCTGGGTCTCGCACGGAGGCCATGTGGGCTGTGGCCAGTGGCCCTTCCAACCTGGGCAGGGTCCACGGGAGGCGAGTCCGAGCAGACCAGCCCTGCGACTGCCCAGCCCGAGGCTGCTGGTGGTGTCGGGCGCTGCGTTTGGGGACCCCAGCCTTGACCTCAATGGGTCAAAATAGCTCTGCATTCCCAGGACCCCTCTACCGGGAATTCTAAGTGTGGGCGAGAAAAGTGAAATGCCACCTCTGCTGAGGAAGCAGCAGGGAGGATTTGCCTGAGTAAGGGGACCCCTGAGCACACCGCTGTATTCATTCATCAGTTTATCCATTCATCTCTTCATTCATCCATCCAACCGTCTTTTCATCCATCCATCCATCCACTCATCTGTTCATTCATTCATCCTCTTTGTCTCCGCATGGGCTGTGTTTTCTCAGAAGACTGTGTTTCAATGTTGCTGTTACAGGAAATCAGATTATTTACACAGTTCTACATGTGTAATAAAATCCCATCTCTTGGCAATGACTGGTCAGTGTAGCTGCTCAGCTGTGAGAGCCTCAGGATGGCAAAGACTGGCCTAGAACATCTGGGCAGACGTGCTCCGTGAGACCACTTCCATTTTCAGGTTCTGTTTTGTATCATTCTCTTGAATTCAGAAAAAGAGTCCAATATTGCTTTAAGAAATAATTTTGGCAAAATCCAATATATTATACAAAACACACTGTTGTTTGAGGATGGACTTACCTTACAATTAAAGGGGAAAAAAAGTTGCTTACATAGAATTAAGTATTAACTGGAAAATTCAAAGAAAAAGCAATCAGGGCTTAGATATAAAATTGTCCTAGAAAAGTTTATCCAGACCCACCCCTTGCAAAACATACCACTATGGAGTAGGACCTCTGTTAGCTGAGCTTAAATGCAGGGTTTTTCCCCCAAAGGACATCATTAACTAGAGAGAGACAAAAAGGGAAACAGGGTAAAAAAACTTTAAAGATGCTTTTAAACCAGCAACACTCCCACTAATACGCGTGTTTCAGCCTAACTGCTGTTTCTCCCCATCACTGTGGAAAAGCAGACAACAGTTAATACCCCTGGGTGCATTCACAAATCCACAGTTGTCAGTCCTACGATTGTTGGGATTAAGTGACTAAGAATTAAAACTGGGCATCCTGTATGTCTGGGTCTCATGACCGTCTTTAAGATTCTAAAATCATGACTTGAAATAAAATCACTCTGTTCCCACCCATGGCTCTAACTGCGGTGCGGATTGAGTAGCAGGGAAAGAATTTTTTTTCTGATACTTGTGACCATTTCAGTTACTCTTCGCTGTGACCAACAGACCTGAGTGGTGAACTTCTAAGATTGTGGCAATGGAAATAAAGTCCAGAGGGCTCTACATGAACAGAGCCGAACCAGGGCTTGCTCTGGGCATCTCATCACCAAGAGGCTTGCTCCGTAAAAGCAGGGGGGAGTGTTGGCTCATGACAGAGAAGAGAAAATTGGTGCCACACCCCGTAGTTAATGTGACAACACGCAGCTAATGAGACTTAATTGTCCCCAGTCTGTTCATTTTTGTCACCCATTTGAGAATGTCACTTGTTTTATACTTAGCCCCACGGTGTAGGATCAGCTTCACGCTAAAGTGAATTAGTCAAGGTTCTTTAAAAATCAGAACAAAAGTACTAGAACATGTGTACAGATATGAAGAGACTGAACGTGTATACACTTGTTCAGATAACGTATAATTAAAGGAATTTTTGGCTGAATGTGTGAACTGGCAGTAATATTTTACATTTGGTGAGAACTTCACCTTAACATGGAACATATTTTTTTAACCTGAAATCACTCTTGGAGAAAAATATCAAAGGTCATCAATCACCGCTCATTGTCTGGGTACTGAAAGAACCTCACTTTCCAAATAGAATTGAGTTCTATTTCAAAACATGCAGATCCCATCGGGTATTTATTTATTACATATATATATATATATATACACACACACACACACATTCACTTTTTTTTCTTTTTTAGCACCAATTTTTCATGTTTTGTTTCCATTCTCCCAAGTTTTCCCATAGAAATTCTCTCTTCTATTCCTCATGTCGGTAAGTGCATCTCAGAACTCAGAGATTCCAGAAAAGAGGTAGAATTTGTCAGTTTAAAAAAAGTGCAGAGATCTCTTTCTGTCATTCTAGTGTTCTACAGGTAAGATCAACTTTAGCAGAAAAGTTCGCTCTGCCTGCTGTTAAATTTTGCAGTGAATGAGCGAAAAATAGTATTCTCATTTGCTGATTTTCTTTTTTTTTTAACATCTTTATTGGAGTATAATTGCTTTACAATGTTGTGTTACTTTCTGCTGTATAACAAAGGGAATCAGCTATACATATACATATATCCCCATAGCCCCTCCCTCTTGCGTCTGCCTCCCTCCCACCCTCCCTAGCCCACCCCCTCTAGGTGGTCACAGAGCACCGAGCTGATCTCCCTGTGCTACGCGGCTGCTTCCCACTAGCTATCTATTTTACGTTTGGTAGTGTATATATGTCCATGCCACTCTCTCACTTTGTCACAGCTTACCCTCCCCCCTCCCCATGTCCTCAAGTCCATTCTCTAGTAGGTCTGCGCCTTTATTCCCATCTTGCCCCTAGGTTCTTCATGACCTTTTATTTTTTTCTTAGATTCCATATATATGTGTTAGCATACGGTATTTGTTTTTCTCTTTCTGACTTACTTCACTCTGTATGACAGACTCTAGGTGCTGATTTTCTTAAGATAACACCACAGCCTTGAAACAGCTGGGTCTGCTGTCTCCTTTCACCCTGAAATCACACATCCCAACACCCGTTCATCAGAGTTTACGCTTCATTGTGAGTAAGAACTCATGTTTCTTATAACAATGCAGAGTAAATAAAAGTTTCCATGCTTTGGAACTAGAAGGAAGGGTGGAAGTGAAATGGTTCTCTTTTGACTAATAAACGTTCAGAATAGAACAGTTAGTTCTGCTATCTTTTACGGCTCGGTTGCCCACTGTGGAAATACAACAGGGATCTGCAGTTCACAGATCCAACCATAGATGGCGACACAGTACGCAGCTCCTTCAAACCATAAAGGCACAAGCTTGTCTTCTCATTGGCTCAGGTGGTTGAATTTTTACCATTAGAGAGTTCTTCCTTTGCTTAAAATATTATGTTATTGGGGGTACCATGTAAGATGAAATACTTTTGGAAGGGATAACATGTTAGTAATTGACCAGCCATTGGTAGCCAAGAGCTGATTAGCTTGGAAAATGACTTTCCTAATGTGATAAAGGGTTGGCAAGTCTGAAGGCACAGGACCAGGGTGGACCAGCGGAGACGGATGAAGGTCCCTACCCGGTGCGCCCTGCTGGAGAAAGACCAGAGCTCGTGGGGAGGTTGTCCTGGAGGGAGGATGATAACTTCCTCTCAGTTCTAAATGAGCCTGAGGGTCTTCCTCATATCTCCCCCTGTTGAATCAAGGAAACGACGCATCTTAAATTCACAAGAGCGTGAAATTCTGTGGAAATCTGAGTCAGGAACCATGGAGAGACAACTGAAACCCTTGCAAATGCATCGTCCCTTTCAATTTGGAATCAAGCACTTGGAATTCTGAATTTTCTAATTTTGTTATCTAGCAGCTCTTGGAGGTGAATGGGCCAGGTATATAATCCCATTTTAATGGACCTTGTCATTAATGTCTGCTCATAAAACTTGCTTTATTACATTAGTGGCCTGAAGCGGGAGTGCAGAGTTGTTCTGGAGTCACCAGGTGGCCCCGAGGTTCAATGCAAAGTTGCTTTGCACAAAGCGAGCTGCAAAAATCATTCTGGACTTTTAGTTTTGATTTCCTTTTATTGATTTACGCTCGGTACATCTAATTCCAAATCTTATTGATGGCCGACTTGGCCATTCAATTGAGGCTTTGTAGTGAAGGAGCCATTAAGACAGTGGAGAGGGAAGGCCATACAATTTCCACTGGAATGAGAAATCGAGGGCTAATTTTATTCTGAGATCAAATTCATGCTAAACGCTTAGCTGGTCACAGGCCAATGCTGTGGCTGAAGTATAGAAAATCTGGCGGTTGGGGCACAAGCAGGTGAATGCACCGTCTGAATCTTTATTCGTGGGGCACACACAACTAGGGAAGCGTAATTCTGTGGACAACAGGAGGCGGGTTTGGGAGATGCCTGCCAAAAACACTGTCTTGATCTATCACAAGTTCAACAACCAGTGATTTTGTTGGCACGTGTCTTCAGATTTTTATCTGAAATAATTGAGGGAGATTTTAAAAATTAATTTTGATCTTAAAAGGAAAGATGCCTTTTCCTTAGCCTGGGAAGCCAAGTGGACACAAACCTGGCCCTGGCCCAGTGACTGCTCTGAAGAGCCACGTCCCTTCATGTGTAGGGACACCAGGCTGCATGCTTACAGGTTCCTTTTTTTTAAAAAAGTATTTATTTATTTTATTTGGTTGCATTGGGTCTTCATTGCAGCAGGCGGGCTCCTTAGTTGAGGCTCGAGAGTTCCTTAGTTGGGGCATGTGAACTCTTAGTTGCAGCATGCATGTGGGATCTAGTTCCCTGACTGGGAGTTGAACGCAGGTCACCAGCCTTGGGAGCACAGAGTCTTAACCACTGCGCCACCAGGGAAGTCCCTATAGGTTCTTTCTTTGCAAATGATCACTTTACGGACTCAGTGGGTAGGTGGCGCCAGAGGTGGAAAACCTTGACTTAGCAGAACGAGGCAACGTCTAAATTAAAAACCTGAACAACAGGGTTGTTTTGAACTTGAACATTTCAAATTTTATCTCACTCTGAAGGGAAGGAAATCAAAGCTGGGTCTTGTTATGTGTTCGGATGCATTTTTCTCTGCAGCCAAATTTCCCATCAGGACACAGCGTCAAGGGCGGTTGCTAAGGTGCCCTATGGCCCCGGGGGGCCCCGGGCTGCCGTGCTGAGCCCGCTGGCTTTGGGGGACCTCTGAGTCGCCATGCCGGCTTCGGGGGCCGGGGGCTCCTTGTGCACCTGGGACCTGAGGCAGGACCATTCCCACCCCCAGAGGGCCAGCCCCGCTCTAGGCCCGTCAGCTGCCTTGTCCAGGGGTGGGCTCCCCTCTCTGGTGCAGCAGCAGGTGGAGGTAGGAGAGATGGCAGGAGGGGACCTGAGTGTTAGCTTGGGTGTTGTCGCCGGGTGGCCGAGTAGGGGCAATGGAGGGGTCAGAGGTCACGGTCACTTCCCCAGGTGCCATTCTTGGAAGCTCGGGGAGCATGAGCTCTTTCACCAAGGCCCCTCCGAGGTGGGCGCCCGGCACCGCTCCCCCCGGGGTTTTGGGGTCAGGGTCCAACTCTGCCAGCCCTCCGCCTCTCCGCCACAGTCCTCACCGACCCCGGGCCCCAGTGGGGTCCCGCCGTGGCTGGCTCCCCACCCCTCCCATGCCGGGCCCAGCAGGACGGGCTCCTTCAGGTGGATGACCTCCTCCTGGCCAAGCTCCCGGCGCCTCCTGACTCTGGAGTGTTCAGAGCCGTGGAAGGGCGATGCCACCTGCTTCTCAGTCTCAAGAGAGCCGGTGTGCCCCCCACTGGCACAGAAGCCGTCCCCCCCACCAAGTTCTTCAAAGGCTTTTGGATATTTGGTGACCGTCGATGCTACTGGGATTTAACTGAACTCGTCTCTCCTTCACCCACTGTCCTCATTCTCCTCTTGGCCTCTCGTTTTACTCCAGCCTGTTGCCCACTGATTGGACTTCGGGAAGCGTTTTAAGATTTCCTCTTCTGAAAACACCACCCAGAATCCACCCACTGCACCCTTGAGCTCTGGCAGCCAGGCAAGGTCCCTGGCTCCTTGGGAGTGTCTGAGAGACTGAACGTCAAGAGAAGTTTCTGAGATGAAGTGTCCTCAAGAGATGAGGCTAATAAGAAACTTCTGAAATAACTTTGGTTGTCATTTGGTCGAAAACAATGAATGTTGTGGGGGTTAAGCAAGAAGGTGGATCGTCCTTAGTCAGCTCTCCCCACGAGCAGCTGGCAGATGCCTGGTTCCAAGGACGAGGGCCACTGGGGCCGGCTTAGCTTCGAGCCTCCAAGAGCTCCTTGTTCTGAAAAAGCTGGTATTAAATTCAGAGCTCCAGCTATTTGCTGGCTTTGTGTGGTTGGGTCAGAATGCAAAAACTCTGGTGGCTTTATGACTCTAGCAGCTTCTGGGTGTGGGCAGAGGCAGACAGTAGACGGCCTTCTTGCTTTACCAAAAGGGTTACTTATTTATTTATCATAGCAAGTGAGTGTGTTTTCCACTGAGTGCCTACAGAGCCACCTGCCTGAGCCCAGTCTATCAGCTGGTGATTAGAATGTGCTCCCAAGCAGGCCACACGTCCACACCCGCAGTTTACAACCCCATCAAACCAATGCCACCATTCTTATAACAAACAGGTTGTAACCTCCCTTTGCCTGGGATGAGAGTCTTTGCTAATATAGTAATCTATGTGCCTGAAAAACAATATCGTGCTTAATGGGAAATTAATCAAAACAAACTGTAATGAAAGGAAATTAGTTTATAATAGTTTCTATTTCAACATGTAAATCCCGGAGCAAAATGAAATGGACAAAGACTTGCACTTCTTTTGAATGAATCCCTTTGAGTTTAAGAAGTGAAGCGACACTGAGACTGTCCTGGGTGAAAGCATGTGGCCCCAGGTGCTGCCGAGGAGAAGCAGAGTTTGTAAAGGCTCATCCACCTGACGTAGGCGAGATGAACCCTGCTCCCTCCAGCGCTGTTAGAACGTTCACGACCATGGACAACCATGTACAACCACTGCAGCCGCTCACAACAATATACAACTGTCCACAAACAAAGACAACAATTCACAACCATGGGCAGCCATCTCTAACCATGGGCAACCTCCCACAAACATTGCAACCATCCAGAACCTTTCACAACCATCCACACCATTGCAACCTTCCACAACCATGTACAACCATCTACAACCACATAGAACCAACCACAACCATCCATGACCATATAGAACCGTCCACAACCATATAGAACCATGCACAATCAAGGACCACCATCTACAACTGTCCACAACCATATAGAACCATCCACAATCAAGACCACCGTCTACAACCATCTACGACCATATAGAACCATCCACAATCAAGTACCACCGTCTACAACTGTCCACGACCATATAGAACCATCCACAATCAAGGACCACCGTCTACAACCATCTACGACCATATAGAACCATCCACAATCAAGGACCACCGTCTACAACTGTCCACGACCATATAGAACCATCCACAATCAAGGACCACCGTCTACAAGCATCCACGACCATATAGAACCATCCACAATCAAGGACCACCGTCCACAACCATGCACAACACCTGAGCACAGAGCTGCGTGGGCGCTGCTATTGAGCCACATGTGACAGTGCTGCCACCTGGGGTGAAAGGGACTGGGAAACAGTGAGACGGTGACAGCGTCTCATGATAGAATGTAGGTGCCGGAGGAGGTTTTTGGAGCCTCTCACCTGCAGATTTGAGGCCCGTACAGTCGGTGGTCCTCCCTCAGTTCTGGCGGTGTCATGGGACAGCTGGGTGGGTGCTTCCTGCCCCTGGGTGTTGAGCAGGCCTGGCCCGCGGGTGGGAGACACATGGAAGGGGGGTTCTGCATGTGGGGCGGCTGTGAGGGGCAGGTGGGCAGCCCATCAGGAAAGCTGGCCCTGCCCTTGGGGGCCCGTGAAGCTGTGCTGAGTCGCAGGGGCACGACGGGGGGCCAGAGACAAGGGGGCCGCAGGCTCCCTCCGCAGCCAGCAGACGGGCTCGGGTGCGGCGGTGGGCAGAAGGGGGCTGAGGGGCTGGGTCCTCACGTCGGGTTCCAGCAGGGGTGAGCACCGAGGCTTTGCTGATGTGAATAATCCAAACCTCCCTCTGGTTTGTCCTCACGTGGGGCCCAAGGGGCATGTTGTCCTGGGTCCTCCTGAATTCAGTAATGTTAGAAAGAAGGGACAGGAACAGAACAGCGTTAGTGAGAGACAGCCCCAATCCTGCACCAGTGTGCATGCACCAGCGAGACAAGCACACACGGCCTCGGCCTGTGGCCCTCCGGGGTGGGGTGCACGTGGGTAACAAGCTGTCCGGGCTCTCTGGGCCCGTGGCCACCTTTCCTGGCATCTTCCATACGACGCACTAGGAAACATGCAAACTCGGGGCCCAGACGGAGTCTCCCGAGGGCCTGTGATGAAGGTTCCTCTCTGCCCCTGAGCACAGCTCTCAGCGGCATGGATGCCAGGCTCGTGCAGGTGACATGAAACACTTCTCAGCCCTGTCCGGTGAGGGGAGCTCGGTCCTCTGGAAACCTGTTGAATGAAAGTCCCAGGTGTGATTCAGTCCCCAGTGCAGTGGCCAGCTGAAAGGCAGGAATTGCTAATTTTGGCCAGTTTCCTTAATTTCAGCCCACCACACCCCTGTCTGAGAATTCTGGAGTAGGTGCAGCTCACTTTTTTTATTTATCTGAGTGTAGGTTTAATTAGTTTGCTTAAAACAACATCAGGCCCAGCACTGTCACTACTCACCACCTCCCTCTCAGCCACCACCTGTACCGACTGAGCACCCAGAGGGCCTGATCGTGGTGTCTTAAACTTTCAGGCGCTCACATGGGCCTGGGGATCCCGGTACGAAGCAGGCTCTGACCAAGCGGATCCCAGCAGGGGCCTGAGATGGCACTTCTAACACGTGGTGGCCATGCCACCGGCCCTCGGGCCGCACTTTGAAGAGCAAGTGCTAACGGCCACGGTCTCTGCCCGCTGAAGCCCACCTGGGCTTGGAAAGACACACAGAGCAGAGGGTCCGGCGGGAGACGCCCACCCTGGGTGTTTCGTGAGTCCAGGGCCAGGCAGGGAGGGCAGGGTGGGTGGTGATGTGCTCTGAGCAGAGGCCCTGGCGATGCCAGTGGGGGGCCTGCGGACTTGTAGCTCCGTGTGGTCGGGCCCGATGTTTGAGAGAGGCTTTGCAGCTGCCTTTTACGTAGAATTTGCCACCTTAAGTACTTAGCAGGCCCAACAGAACAAGCCAATGGCCCCCTCAGCTCCTGTGGCCACCCTCGTGGGCTGAGAAGCTTCTCGAAGTTTGGGTGTCAACGTCATGCTCGTCTCTGCATCGGAGCTGTCAACTGAAAAAAACGCACAACATAAAAGTTGATAAAATTATGTTTTATTCGGCAAACAAAACTGAGGACTCCAGCCCGGGACGCAGCCTCTCAGAAGGCTCGGAGGGACTCCTCTGAATAGGTCGGGGGGAGCCAGGATATACAGGAGCTTCTGCAGCAAAGACCAGGTAGTCGGAACATCAGAAGATTACCGTTAGTGAAAGAAAACCCGACATCTCCAGTTAAGGAAGACGTGTGGTGAGGTACGGGAGTCTGGGCTCACTGGAATCGTTCCTTTGACGCGCACCTCAGCTCTCTGGGGCCAGCGTGCTGTGCTTTCCCAGCCAGAGTCGCCTCAGGGGCGCCGTGGGGGCAGCTGCAATGTGACGGCTTGATGGATGCATCACCCTCAGTTTACTGATACGGCAGCAGCATTTTTCATTCACAGAAAGCAAGAACGACCATCAAGGGCCCCGTGTGCCCACGGGCACTCCAGTGGCCAGGACGGGGGAGCAAGAACCAGGAGAGCAGGGTGCCTGGCAGCAGGACAGCGAGGCTGTGCCCTGTCAGTCCCCTCCAGCAGCAGAGCCCGCAGCCGGGCAGGCGGGGTCTCCGTGCCAGTGCACCGCCACTGACCTCCCCAGAAGGAAGGCACCTGCTCGCTTGCAAGCTGAAACCATGCCCGTTTACTTCGTTCAAAAATTAGGGTCCAGGGCTTCCCTGGTGGCGCAGTGGTTGAGAGTCCGCCTGCCAATGCAGGGCCCACGGGTTCGTGCCCCGGTCTGGGAGGATCTCACGTGCCGCGGAGCGGCTGGGCCCGTGAGCCGTGGCCGCTGAGCCTGCGCGTCCGGAGCCTGTGCTCCGCAACGGGAGAGGCCGCGACAGTGAGAGGCCCACGTACCGCAAAAAAAAAAACAAAAAACAAAACAAAAACAAAAAAATTAGGGTCCAATTTAACAAAAGAATGCGTGCACCCCCAGAAAACTGATGGAAATTTGATAGGTCAGAGTTTGTCCTTTGTTTCCCACATAAATGGCAAATGGCAGGTCCATGGATTGTTTTTCTGAATTAGATTTTTTAGGTAAATTATTCAGATTCTTTAATGATCCCTGGGGCTTCCCTGGTGGCGCAGTGGTTAAGAATCCTCCTGCCAATGCAGGGGACACGGGTTCGAGCCCTGGTCCGGGAGGATCCCACATGCCGCGGAGCAACTAAGCCCGTGAGCCACAACTTCTGAGCCTGTGCTGCAGAGCCCGCGAGCCACAGCTACTGAGCCTGTGTGCCACAACTACTGAAGCCCGCGCGCCTAGAGCCTGTGCTCTGCATCAAGAGAAGCCACCGTGATGAGAAGCCTGCTCACTGCAGCGAAGACCCGATGCAGCCAAAAATAAATAAAATTTAAAATTAAAAAAAAAACTTTATTAAATAAAATTTAATTAAAAATTTAAACAAATGATCCCATTTCATAAGTTACGGAAACAGACTATTGTCTGACATTTCTGGTCAAGGTCCTTGCAGATCACCTGAGTAAAGATACAGTTAGAATATGTAAAATATGTAAAATAAAATTATGATTTGTACTTGTTGTCCCTGTTAATGTAAATCGTACAGTTCAACTGGATAGAAATGTTCTGTGAACACCTTGTCCTGGAGCCAGAGAAAATGACGCAAATTGTGGGTCTGCTCACATAAGATCTGCAGGCGTCGAATCTGCTTGGAATTCCTTGCGTGGCAGAGAGAGAGAGGACTACAGAATGCTGGTCCCACGATAAAGAAATAAAACGCGCGTTTCCCTTGAACACCTATAGTAAAATATAATTGTGTTCTGTAAGAGAGAAAGTATACCTAGATAGCGGTGACTTATTCTTAAAATTCTTAGTTTTGTAACATTAGGAACCAGAGCAGTACCTATTATACAGTAATTATATCCGCTGGTGCTGTTTTGCATTACTTCCAGCTGAATAAGAACGAAAGAATGCTTTTGACTATGTCAACACATTTTAAATCATGACATATTACCTTTAATTCTCCCATTTGAATTTAAAGTTTTCTTTTGATCAACACTGATTTGTCACTTATTTCTACATGCAACTTTTACTAAAATATACAGCAATTTCTGAAATCCCTTCCCGACCCCAGCTTAGCTGTCACCAGTGTCATACCTGTCAGTAACGGCCAGGAAATGCACGGGGTCTGTCTTTGCACCTTAGTTTTATTTATAAATTCCACTTCATTATGGCAACAAGACACCACGGGCAGTACATTTGTATGGAGTTACTGCCCCCGTTTCTGGTTAAAGTGTCTGAGCCTTTAGCCCCAGAGCACATAACGCACCCTGATGAGTTCAGTCATCACCAGAACTGCATTGCACGCTGGGACTTACGCCTGCCATTTAGTTACTGGCATCATTTTAGGGGAAAAGGGCTATAATGAAGATTATGTGCAGGAAAAAAAACACTCCTAAAAGAATTAACTGTGAAATAATGTAATTGCCCACAGGGTCTTGAACTTCTGTTTTTCATTTGCAAGAACATTTAACCAGGTATTTTTATCTAATTGCCTGTGCTCCCTCGGGAGATATTAAACACTAACTTTGAACGCATTTTGGCTTGTTGCATTGTAGCGACCTGGGGCTAATTTCTTAAAAGGGTTAAGCTGGCATGTCCCGCATTGAATTACCACTGTCACTCAATTCATTAGAAGAGTTTACGGACTTACAATATGTCTGTAATTTATAGCCTGCTTAGTGACAAAGCCTAATGCTAACATATGCCTGATTTGCCAAGGTTATCTCAAGTTCCATTCATCTCCCCACTAACAATACGCCTCTGATTCCCTGCTTCATGGATGGGGTACATGCGGTTTCATATTTAGCGCTATCAGTCTCAGGGAATTGCCTCCCTCCCCACCCCGTGCAAAGTGATTTTCCCGCAGCCTCTGATGAGTGATGACAGAGCAGCTGGGCCAGCAGAGGGTGTTGTCCTCCAGCATCCCCAGAGGGGACCCTGGCCTGCCGAGAGCCCTGGACTGGTCCGAGCCTGAGGCTGCTGGCGTCTACTCCCCGGAGCCCCTAGAGGGGACGGCTGAGGCCAGGTGACCCCAGGATGGCACGGAGGAGGTCTGGCCCCAGATGGCAACTGGCCCGCACACGTTTCACTCCGGGAGGCCGGGTGCCCACTCCCGGCGCAGATGGGTTTCCAGAGGCCTGTGTGTGAGGCTTTGGCCCTGCTGGCCTTCCTGCTGCGTGCGAATGCCTCTGCTGGGGACACTGGCCTGAGTGGTACTGGGCGTCCACCTAGAGCACCGCTCCCCTGGCCTCGGGCTTTCCCTTCAGGAGCGACCTTGTCACAGTGTCCCATTACCTTGAGGGTTTCTTGGTGAGAAGATCAATGGCTCAGTGTGAGAGCCACACAATGAATATTGTTGTTGGGTTCTTGGTGTGTGGAAAGGACACAAAACGGCATTGCGTGAGCTCCATAAAGAGACAAGTCTGTGATGTAAGTTGCGGATGTGCCGGGATATTTGGGTCCCCTCCCTGGTGGCCGGCTGTGCCCGTGTTGGGACTGAGGGCCACCTCCACCGCAGAGGCAGGGTCACAGGCAGGGGCGTGGGCTTGCGAACTTGATTCCCCAAATGCCAAAGGTTTAAAGTGTCCCCTGGGGCCTGCGAGTGCTGGGGAGCAATCCACCCGCAGAAGCAGAGGGTCCTAGCAAGTTTCAGAACTGCTGGGGACAGTAATGTAACCTCATGGAGAGCGAGATTTACAAGGATTGGCACCTTTCATGCAGGAGGTCAGCAACAACAGTCATGAAAGACAGGTGCACGGGGGCAGAAGCTCTCAAGTCCGGGAAGCCGCGCGCGTCGGTCACACAGCTATGGCTCCGACGTCACGCAGACCCCGGGACCTGGCGCGGGGCCTCCCCCCATTCCAGAGACACCCTCCATCTTTCTCACGGCCCCCAGTTCCTTTGGTCAGAATTTCCTTTCTTTCCGTATTTTTCTATCAGATCCTCGTTGCTAGTTTTAAAAGCCAAAAGCCGATGTGTGGCCAGGGCTGGGTGGGAGGGAAGGGGGAGATGCTCTGAGAAGAGGCTGAGAAGGTCCCATGTCAGCCTGTGCAGAGCTGACAGTGCTTAGTCATGGGAAGGGCGGTGCATGGCTTTGGTGTGTGTTTTTCACCCGCAATTAAAAAACAAAGCCTGAAGCTTTGGTTATCAAACCGCAGGATGTGTTCATGACGTCATGGCAACGACTCTCTCCAGAAAACAAATGGACTCTGCAGTCTGTTATCTTCAGGATCCCGTGTTGTGAGGTTGGCCCTCCTGCAGTGCCTTGCTCTGGGCGGACCCCTGGGACACCCCTTCTCTTGGCCACAGAAGGCACAGCACAGCCCAGCCCTCTTCAATGAGCAGCTCATCCCTGGAGGGCTTAATGAGCGTGGGACCCTGAGTACGCACTGGTGGTGTCACCTTACACTTCTCTAACAGGATGTTGAGAAACGGTCTCCTGTTGTACATTTGTTTGCTGGGGACAGCAGAGGGGCAGGTGTCCTTAAGGACCCTCTGATTCTTGATGAGACCCTGCTCCAGGGCTCTTGTCCCTGGAAGCAAGTACGGAGAAGGCTCATGCATGTCTCGTCTTGCCCATGTTATGGATGTCTTAGGGTCTAAAGAAAAGAAGAGAAAAAAGGAATGCTTTGCAGGTGGCCTGTATGGCAATAGAGGTCCCATTCTTTCTGAATCCTAAACTAGAGAAATTTTTAGTAAAATGTGTAAAATAAAAATGCACCTTCAGCAGG
>NW_006793445.1:1232913-1234156 GCF_000442215.2 Lipotes vexillifer
CAGCAGGAAGGAAAGCTATGGCAAGTTGCATGGGAGAAAGGAATCCTTTAGAAAGTTTACTCCTATTAACCCATGTGCAAACTCAATAGCTTTCGAGATAGATGATAAATAGATAGATAATAGATAGACAGATAGACAGATGCCTAGGTGTATGTCCAGATACTGTATTAGTCAAGGTTCTCCAGAGAAAGAGAACTGGTAGGATATACAGAGATGTACAGAAAGAGATTTATTAACGAGGAATCGGCTGACATGATTATGGAGGCCGAGAAGTCCCTCCAACTGCCGTCTGCAAGCTGGAGGCCCAGGAAAGTCGGTTCCAGTCCAAACCCAAAGGCCTGAGAACCAGTGATGTGGGTCCCAGTCAGAGTCCAAAGCTGGAGGACGCCTGCCGGCCCTGTGAGGGCGATCTCTACTCAGTGCGCAGATTCAAATGTGCATCACTTCCAGAAGCTCCCTCGCAGAAGCACCCAGAATGATGTTTTACCAGCCGTCTGGGGGGCTGGGCACCCATTAGCCCGGTCAAGTTGACACATAAAATTAACCATCACAGGTGTGGATACAGTTATTTATTTGTACGTGCCCACCCCCGCCCCGCCCCCATGAACACACACATGCGAAGCTCTTTTTCACAGCGTTGTGATCAATATCGTGGTTCTAATCACGAGGGAAATGGGCCAGTTTTCGTGTCTTTTGTCTCATCACTGGATTCAGGGCCAGAGAATCCCATATGATCTCATCTGAGATCCTTGGTCACATGTGCAAAGACCCCTTTCCAGACAAGGTCACTGTCACAGGTTCCGGGCGCTGGGATGTGGACACAACTTCCTGGGCACCACCATCCACCCCCTCACGGGTTTCACCCTGACAAGCACCGAGCAAGGCTTGGACCATCTCCATCCTGCAGACGAGGCAACAAGACTCCACAAGGTCCAGAAACTGGCTCAGGAGCAACGACGCGCAGCAGCCGGGGTTGACGCCAGGCCTCAGTGCACACATCCTCTGGCCGTGTCACCTGCTGTTTCTTTGACTTCTGGTCCACAGTGAGATTTTAAAAGGTTCTTGAATTCAGAAAACTAGATGAACGTCTGGTATTCACTCCAGATCATCGGTCGCCTGGCTGAACGCTGGAGTGAAATATGACATTAGATTTCAGACAGACTGTCAGATGGACAGATGCCTGGACATGGGGTGCCTGCGGCCGGTACTGCCCAGGCAGCAGGGATTTCGGGGGCGCCTGGGG
>NW_006793445.1:1234166-1237837 GCF_000442215.2 Lipotes vexillifer
ACCTGCAACCACGCTTGAGAACAAGCACCCAGGAAACCACCAAAGGGTAGATTTCCCAGCCCTCCGTCTGCACATCACTATAGTTCTTTAAAAGTGTTAAAACTCCCTCACGTTTCAGGACAGGAAGAAAACCTACCGGCTTTGAGTACTTCTTACATCTTATTAAGCAGAGAGGCTGTGGAGAACCATTGGATTGGAGCAGATACACTGCATTTGGCTTTTGGATTCTTTTTTTTTTTTTTTTTTTAACAAAACAAATGTTTATTAACGGGCAAACAGTTGAATAAATAGTGGTTCATGCATACTGTAAAATACTCTGCAGCCAGGAGAAATAATTATATATGTGCACATTAGAAAGATGTCCACTTTATACTGTTAAATAAAAAAGCAAGTTGCAAAATACTATACAAAGTATGATTACCTATTAACCTACTATATATATGTATATATATATATGTATATAACACATATATTTATGTTTCTATAGGCATAGAAAAGAGTACACAGCAAAATGTTAATGGTGTCACCTCATCAATGAAAAGAGGAAGGGATTTAATATACATACTTTCTTATTTTTTAAAATTTTACTTCTTTTGTTTGTATGCAATTTTTTCCATGTTTTTAATTTTTGTTTTATATTGGAGTAGGGTTGATTTACAATGTTGTGTTAGTTTCAGGTATACAGCAAAGTGATTCAGTTATACGTTTACATATATCTATTCTTTTTCAGATTCTTTTTCCATATAGGTTATTACACAGTATTGAGTAGAGTTCCCTGTGCTATATGTTTATCTATTTTATATATAGTGGTGTGTATATGTTCTTCCCAAACTCTGAATTTATCCCTCCCCCTCACCTTTCCCCTTTGGTAACCATCAGTTTGCTTTCTAAACAGTGAGTCTGTTTCTGTTTCATAAATAAGTTCATTTGTGTCATATTTTAGCTTTCACATGTAACTGATATCATATGGTATTTGTGTTTCTCTGTCTGACTGACTTCACTTAGTATGATCATCTCTAGGTCCATCCATGTTGCTGCAAATGGCTTTATTTCATTCCTTTTTTATGGCTGAGTAGTATTCCATGGTGTATATGTACCACATCTTTATCCACTCATCTGTCAACGGACGTTTAGCTTGCTTCCATGTCTTGTCTATTGTAAATAGTGATGCTATGAGCATTGGGGTGCATGTATCTTTTCAAATTAGAGTTTTCTCCAGACATACCCAGTAGAGGGATTTCTGGGTCATATGTTAGCTCTGTTTTTAGTTTTTTAAGAAACCTCCATTCTGTTCTCCATAGTGGCTGCACCAATTTACATTCCCACCAACAGTGCAGGAGGGCTCCCTTTTCTCCACACCCTCTCCAGCATTTATTGTTGGCTTTCGAATTCTTACTCCACTTTACAAGGGGCTGTGGAGGTTGCCTGATTGTCTCGCTGTGTGCAGGCCAGGAGGTGGCATCTCCTCAGCTGGCTTCCGCAGGGCTCAGAGGGATGTGTCTTCCCCCCACCTGTCCCACTCCCAGCTGACGTCCCAGTGGCCTCCCTGTGAGTTCCCCCTTCCATTCTCAGTGAGTTTTCTCTTTTGAAATTTTCTGCAATTTGTGAATTATTTCATTTCTTATTTGATACAATTCTTTTATGCATTTTGTTTTCGTGTCATTTTACCAGTTCAAGTGACTATAGAAACTTTCGTCAGGTCTCTCTATCCTCCCCCGTTTGAGCTTTCCTCCACATACATTGAAAACCACAGTGTTGTCATTTTCGCTTCAGCCGACAGATATGAGTCACACGACTCGGGAGGAGCAGGAAAGTCTATTGTATTTACCCTTGTTTCCATCCTTCCTGTTCTTCCTTTCTGATGTTCCAAGATTCCTTCTTTCAACACTTCTTGTCTGTTTAGAGAACTCCCTCTGTCTATTCTTCTGATGGCAATAAATTTCTTCATTTCCCCTGAGAGTGTCTTGATTTCCCCTCAATTCCTGAAGAAATAAGATCCTAGGTTGATGGTTCTTTTCTTTCAGCACTTGTGACACTTCCTTCTGGTCTCCAGTGTCTTTGCCTTGTGTTTTCCCCCTTGTAAATGGCATCGTTTCTCTCTGGCTGTTTCAAGACTTAGTCTTTGCCTTCAGTTTTCTGAAGGTTGACTATTGTGTGGACTTCTTTGCATTTATCCTGTTTGCACGTTCCTTGGCTTCTTGATTCTGAAGGTTTCTTCATTTATCACCAGATTTCAGTCATTATTTCCTGAAATACTGTCAGCCTTCTCCTCCTTGTCTTCTGAGGCTCCAGTGACAGAAACATTAGATTTTTATTTTGGGCCCACAGAAACCTTTGCTCATCCTCTTTTCAGCCTCTCTCTGCCGCTCAGACTTGGTGATTTCCACTGCTCTGTCTTCACTGATTCTTTCCTCATCATCTATATTCTGCTCTGGAGCCCACCCTGTGAGTGTTTGATTTGCTTATCCTGTTTCTGAGTTCTAAAATTTCCATTTGGTTCCCTTAAGGTCTTCTATTTCTTTGCTGATACTTTCTAGTTCTACATTTGTTTCAAGTGTGTTGGTGATTACCTGCCAAAGCATTTTTATGATGGTGGCATTGGAATCCCTGTCAGATGGTTCCAACATCCATATCAGGTTTGTGTTGGTGTCTTTTGCTTGTCTTTTCTCACTTAGGTTGAGGTTTTCTGGATTCTCGTTGCGAGGAGTGATTTTCAGTTGTGTCCTGGACACCATCTTGTGCTACGAGACTCTGGTTCTTATTTTAATCTTCTGCTTTAAGAGCCCTCCTCTGAGGCTGTTGCTTTGCGCTGTTGATTGAGGGGAAAGTGCAGTGTTCTCACTGGGTCTCCATCAACATCTGGGGTTGGGGAGAGGGGACCTCATGAGTCAGGGCAGGGCTGGGAGTTCAGGCTCCCCAAAGGCCTCCGTTGACACCACCCCCTCAGGGGGTTGGGGAACCTCATTCCTCCAGGTTGGGGGTATGGTCCAGTCTCCCCGCTTGGCTTCTGCTGGTGCTTGACTGGAGGAGGCTGTTGTCCTCTAAAGGTTTTCTGTCTTGTTAGGTGGCCCCTTTCCTGATCCTTTGGTTAGAGAGAACTGGCTTTTCTTGGCACTTTTTTTGTCCGTACCCATTGGTGTTTCCGGTTTTCTCAGCTGGGACGTACAAAGCAAAGAGAACGTGCCGTGTTATTCCTCGGGTCCTGATGTCCACGGCCTGCCTGTCTTCTTCTCTCCACCTGTCCCCACCGTTCCGCGTTTGTTTGATATACGGTCCATATATCAGTGGGAGGATTAGAGAGAAGTGTGTCTAATTCATCTTGTCCAGAACCGCAAGTCCCTTAACATGGTTTATGGTTAACATGAAAGAAGTCATTTACCTCCTGCAGATGCGTCCAGATCACCCAGGCCACATCTGGAGGCCCTCGTGGGCTTTGGTGCCACTCAACTCTTGCAGGGGAGCTGCTGTATCATCCTTCAGGAAGCCGGGCCTATGCGTCCAAGAGGACAGAAGCTTAGCTTTTCACTGTGGGGTTGAAGTGACAGACAGAAAAGACAATGCTTGTCTTTCTGCTTCCTGGACGGAGTGGGTCTGCTTCTGCCACATGGCGGGGTTTCCAATCTATTTAACTGACATGCAGCTGACTTACAGTGCTGCGTCCATTCCTGCTG
>NW_006793445.1:1237918-1262618 GCF_000442215.2 Lipotes vexillifer
GCTGCGTCCATCCCTGCTGTACAGCAGAGTGACCCAGTCACACACACACACATAATCTTCTCCATTACACTTTACCCCAGGATATTGAATTCAGTTCCCTGTGTTCTACAGTGGGACCTAGTTGTTTATCTATTCTGTATATAATGGTTTGCATCAGCTAACACCAAACTCCCAATCCTTCCCTCCCCTGCTCCCCCTCTCCCTTGGCAACCACAGGTCTGTTCTCTTTGCCTGTGAGCCTGTTCCTGTTTCATAGATACATCCATTTGTGCCACATGGTGGTCTGGCGGCGCTGACGCAGTAGGAAGAGCAGCAGTTCTCAAATGGTTCAGCCTCTGGGCAGCTTTACACTCTTAACAGTTATTGAGATGCCAAACAGCATTTGTTTGCATGAGTTATATCTACCTATGGTTACAGTAATAGGTATTAAAACTGAATGATTTAAAATACTTATTTATTTCATAATAATAATAAATCATATAAAATAAATATAAGTAAACATAGATAGCATATTTTTATGAAAATTGATATTCTCCAAACCAAAATAAAATTTAATGAGAAGGATGGTCTTGGTTTACGTGTTTGCAAATCTTTTTAATGTGTGGCTTAGACAGAAGGGTGTTGAATTCCCATCTCTTTCTTCAGTATGTTGTTTCGGTTGTAGTATAAGACAATTCAGCTTCCCTCCAGTGCATAGTTGGAAAAAGAATGAGCATTTTTCTCAGGTAAATGTGGATAATCTGCTCTGATGCTACTCCACAACGCGACAAGTGGTAGTTTCTTTAAAAGTTAGTTACAGTGTGAACCTAAAGCTACATTGAGGAACTGCTCATACTCTGTTACATTAAGATTCACTGGACTTTGAACAGACCTTCTGCCCGTGCACTGACTTACAAAGAGCTTGTAAATGTGGACACATTTCATAATACAATATCAAAAAGTCACATTCATTAATATCACCACTGACCTCATCAGAAAAGCCTTTAGGTAAGAAGGATCTTTGAAGCTCAGGGTGATAGAACCATTTTTGGGAATTTTTGCTTGAAACCTCAAATTTTATCACTGAAAACAAAGCTGTCAGTTACTTTCTTTAAAGTGACAGGCTTACATTGTCCTTTTTTTTGGAGAAAATGTCTGCCAGATCACCGTGTCTGAATAACAGCTGATCTGCCAGGAAGTGATCTTTCACATAAAAGTGACACTCCATGAACAGGTGGCTAGTTTAGCTTGCAACCCAAGCAATCCCACCAGCTCCTTCCCGAGTCAACCACCTGAGACTGCTATGTAGCAGAAGGACTGTAGGCACACGTCTAATCTAATTTCATCAAAAAGGGTATTAAAGAAAGGCCTTGATTCAGGACCAGCAACAGGATTAGCGGAGCCCAGGGCAAAGGGAAAACACAGGGCCCCTTGTTAAATAGTTATCAAGAATTTCAAGATGGCGACAGTGGAGCCTTCAGCCACGTGCAGGCCCTTCAGAGAAAGGAGCCCAGGGCAAAGGTCTCCTGCCCCAGAAGCCCCCCCTGCCTGTGCTCACGGTCAACACTTAACAGACATAATAATTTGTGCTGCCTCATTAGCACATTCTTAAGTGAAACTGGCGTTCTCCCTCCCGCCCTGAGAGTGTGGGGCACTAGCGCGGTGAGATACACAGCTGGTGCCCTGCCCTGGTTCACGCTCAGGCACCCGCAGTCTGCCCCCATCTCTCTGAGGCCGTCACCGCCTGTGTCCACCCAGTGAAAAAGGCCAGGTGCGTCTTAGCGTTGTGACGGAAAGAGTTTTGACCTCACTGACTCCCTGAAAGGGTGTTGGAGGCCCTGGGGGTCTGACGGCCACATTTTGGGGACGGTGGGTGTGGAGCTCGGCTGTGACAGAACTGGGGTGCTGGAAAGAGGGTGGAGGTGAGGTCATTGGGGACAGGACAGGTCAGGAGCCGCAGGCTTGTGAGGTCTAAGGCAGAAAAGTTGGGGGACAGGAGAATAGACAGACACATCAAGTCTGAGAAGGATAAAGGCTTGGGAAGAAAACACAGGGCCCCAGCTACTGAGGAGTCAGGCAGAGGCCGGGGGCATCAGGAGTCAGGCCCTGTCCTGCATCCACTCTGCAAGCATCTCCTGAGCATCTCCTAACCTCCAGGCACGGGGGCACCACGGTAACTGGACCACGTCTGCCCCTGGAGCATCCAGTCGCATCGGCTCTGGACAAGGGTTGACAGGCGTGTGGGTTTTGTCTGGTTCCAGGGCGTGTGGGAGAGGCCACCCCTCCCATCACCTTCTGCAGGGACTCAGAGTCCAGGCCGGCCCCTGAGCAGGAACTCAGCAGAGGAAAGCGGGGACGTGGAAGGAACCCCCACCTTCTGCTTCCCACAAGCTCTTCGTATATTGAGTTCCAGAACCAGCTGTGCCCTCCACGGAACGCATGGAAACCAGACCCGAGTGATGACTCTGTGGCTTCCGGAAGACTGTGGCCGCCCCAGCTCCCCCTCCGCTTGTTAGAGCAGCCCTGGGTAGAACAGCCCTGCTGACGCCAGATGCCCGCTTCCCCGCCAGGCACCACACTGGTCACCCTGAGCTCCAGGGAGAGGGAGGCTAAGAGAAGAGCAAGCGGGGACGAAAACGTACAAGGCAAAGCGTCTGATTTTATTGGTTTTATTTTTATGCTTCCCTCAGAATCCTTGTTTTTAAGTTTATGACATTTGATTTCACTGTATTTTTTCATAAAGGACCAGCGGAAGATGTGGAGAATGGTTACCTCGTGAGCGCCCTCGGCTGGAATGAAATTACTTGTCTTCTCTTTTGCAGGCTGCCTGGTGATGAGATCACAGCACCCGCACTGCAGCTCCATCCAAATTTCCATGCTTTTATATCCAAAGCAGTTGAGGCCACTCTGAGCACGCATTTCCTTAAGCTTCATCCTTAAGCGGCAAGGAGAACAGTGATGAATGGGGAGGCGTGCTCTCGGGAGGTGATGTTAGGAAGCCTGGCGCGGGCTGTGCCGATAGCAGGAGGCTCGCCGATAGCAGGAGGCTCGGAAGCCACATCTTGGGGGCTTGAACTGGTTAAGGACTTTCCCAGCAGCAGATCACAGCGTCTGGCCTGTGAGCCCTTCAACCCAGCAACGACCTCTAAGAGCGACGACGGAGGAAAACCCCAACCTCCCCACCAAAGAAAAGCCTACCCAACCTCTCCCACTTGTGCTGGAGCAAGGGGAAGCTTCATTAAAAAGAAAAGAAGAAAAAAAAAACCCGCATCCAGTGCCTTTGTCCAAGCGCCTTTCAGGACAAAAGGCGCCTGGCGTTTCTCTCCCCCGGGGGTTGGGACCCAGTGGAGGCCTGGAGGCCGGCTGCTGGGCACGGCTGCCAACTTTGCAGAAATACAGCCGCTTAATTACCGCTGGATTTTTCCCTGCTCGGCGGCGCGTTCTTTGGCAGCCCTGCGAGGCACCTGTGCTCTCAGACCTGGGGCCCGGACGCCCCCGCAGATGTCACGGCTCTTTTGTTGATTTCCTATTAGTGGCACTTAATAGGCAGGGCCGGAGGCTTGGCTAAGCACCCTGCGATGGACAGCAAACATTGTTCCCGCCGTGGGCAAAGGGTCAAACAGTTTCTCCAGCCTCTAAAGCCCAGCCAGAAAATTGCTGGTGATTAGCAATTTTAATTACCAGGTGCTGGGGTCGGGACCCCTCCTGCAATTGGGCAGGTCGTTACCCATCCCCATGATGTGCCCCGGGAGGCTGTTTACCAATATGCTGCGGGTTTTTTAAAGTTAATTAAATTAAAGCAACTAAAATCACCAGAGGTGGCCTGGAATCTGATGAGCCAGATAGGACAAGTTTTTGGTACGACTCGTGCTGTGAATGAGTCCGACATAACACTGCACAGCAGCTCAGAAGGCCCTGGAAGCTCCGTGTCTGGTGTGTGTGGCCTCGGTGGCTGGAGTGGGGGGTGACGAGCGCTCTTTGCTGCTGCCTGGGTCCAGATGGAACAGCTCACTGGGGTGTTTTTTGTTTTGGCCGCACTGTGCATCACGCAGGATCTTAGTTCCTGAACCAGGGATCAAACCCGTGCCCCCTGCAGCAGAAGCACGGAGTCAACCAGTGGACCGCCAGGGATGTCCCTCTTGCCGGTTTTTGTCGCCGACTCTTAGGGGGTTCACAGGGCCATGCCAAGCAGAACACGAATGTCTCCTTGTCCAGCCATGGAAAGTGGACGTGATCTCACAGCCCCCGAGGGCCCCTTCCTGCCACGTGGCCCATGGTCCCGTTAACGCCCAACCAAAGCCAGTGTCGACCTGAGGTTGATAAATGTCCGCAGGTCCTTTTGCAGAGGGCTCGAAGCCTGTTAATGTTTCAGAGTCCCTCACTAAGAACCAGAAAAGCCGGCTGCAGTTTTCTGGGGTCACCTTGGCCCCAAACGCCACCTGAAGCGCACGCCCCTCTCCAGGGACACCAGGCCTTGAAGGGCGAGGAGAGGCTACAGCCGCACAGGTGCTCAGGGTGACCCTGGGCCGAGCAGCTCCTCCACGCTGGGGTCTGGGCGGGTGGCATCCCAGGTCAAAGCAAGTCCTGAGTGAAGATCCCAACAAGCAGCCAGTCGTCAGCAGCCTTACGTTAGCTTTTAGCTTTCATTCTGAGATAATGCGGACTCCCAAAATAGCCACCACAATACTTTTGGGTGGTCCCACCATCAAATGCAAGCATCTTGCAGAATTACAGTGCAGAATCGACCTCAGACTGTTGACACCAGTACATTGGTCAGTGATCGGATGTCACCGATTTTCCCACAAGTGTCCTTTCTCTGGTCCGAGAGCCAATCTCGGACCCCGCGTTGCACCTCACTGCGTCGGGGGCGGTTCCTCACTGTGCATTCCTCTAGTGTCCTTGGCGGTTTGTGGAGTGCTGGCTGGAATTCTCTAGAACGCCGCTCAGCTGGTGTTCGCCGGGGGCTTCCCCATGAATAAGCCGAGGTTACGCATTTTTTGGTGAGAATGCCACGGAAGTGGTGCTGGGCCCTTCCCAGGCCCCCGGGGGTCACGTCCCGTCACTCCTGGGGAAGGCGGCTGTGGTCCGTCGTCAGGGTCCCGCCCACCAGCCCTTCTGTTGTGAGCTGGTGGCTTTTCCTTTTGTAATTCCTGAGTGTTTCATGGGAGGATATTTGGAGAGACCTAGATAGCCTGTTTCTCATTACGTTCTCCCCCGTCTTAGCACCACTGACGCTTCAGCCTTCTACAGTTATTCCTGTGCTGCTTGTGCCGATGGGGCTTCTGTTTCTGTCCTACCTCCTGCGTTTATTCAGTGGAATTCTACTGTAAGAAAGAGCCTCCTTTCCCCTTCCTTTATGCAGTGATTTATCTGTACCAGTATAAGATCTTGGGTATTTGTTTTCTCCCATGGGATACACTACACCATTATTGCTATTATCAGTTTACGTTGTCCGGGATTCGGCCATTGGGTGCTCCGTCAGGTTGAGACCCATACTTAAAGTCACATGTTGTGGATATTCGTCCTGAATCAGATTTCCTAACCTCCCACAGCGATGGCTGAGGCTGTGGAAACGCCCCAGGCGGCGGGGGCGACCCTGCTCAGAGGCTGTACAGTCTCATCTGTTTTCTTTGGATGTGACCCCGGCCTCCCCGCCCCTCACTTCAGGAGCCAGTAGGGGGCGTTGGGTGTCAGTCACTGGCAGAAGGAGCTCATGAGTGGACCCCCTTTACAGCTGCCACCCCACATCCAGCTCTGTCCCCGGACCCCACAGCCATGCCCCGTGGGTGGAAAGCCTGCAAGTAGCCACTGGGGCAGTCCTTGTGAGTATGCGCCTTGGAAACAACCCAAGGGAGCTTGCACTTCAAAGAGGCGTCTTTGAAGAGAAAAAGCTCCGAGTGGGTGGATGCCATGCGTGGGGATGGAGTGGGTGGGAGGGAGTGCGGGGTTTCAGAGGGCATCTCTCCTGCCCCTGGAGTCACATCTCAGAAAGAAAGCAGCCCCGGGACTGGGCGGGTCCGAGAGCCGTCAGAATCGCCCCGGCCGCTCTGGAGAGGGGTCCCCCCCCGGGGCCCCATCACGGACGGAACCCGCCCTGCACTTGTCCTGAATCACAGTCTATGCCCTCGAGCAGAGGAGTCAGGCAGAACAGCCTGTCGGAGCCACAGATGGCCTCTGTGCACCTGCAAACACAGCCTGAGCCACTGGCCGCTGTCCCACGGGGCAGAGGATGGTCTCCAAGGTTTTAAATAGAGAGTAGCTTTTACGTCTTTCTTTGAACATTACACCGAGTTCCCTTCGTACAAGGATCACTGGTTTATTTGCACTGCACAGGCAGGTCCTGCAAGGAGTTAAACTTTGGCACCAAGAAGAAAGAATTGTCCAGCCGGGCAGTGACCTCACGGGTCTGGATGGTCCCGGAGGGGAATGGCCAGCGGGCACCGCCTACAAGGTACTGTGTGGTCACATCTGCGCCCAGCATCGAGCAGGCACCTGCAAGGGGGGCTGCAGGGGACCCGAGGCCCTGCTGACTCCGCGTGCGGGTGGGATCCAGGCCCAGAGAGGCCCACCCAGAGCCACCAGCAGCAACAAGATGCAGACGCCGGGCCGGGCAGGTCCACTCACAGCCGGTGTGGACGTCGGAGCGAGACCCCAGATGGTCAGGGCACTGGACGTGGCAGGGGGCCTGGACCCTGGGAAGCGAGCTGAAAACCAGAGCCCACATTCCCAGGGGTTTCCGAATCCCCTGGAGTGATGGAAACATACACCCTGACCCACTTCTGAGCCTCAACCCCTCTGCACCCCGACCCCAGGAGGAGGCTGGGTCCTCAGAGTGTGCGGGGCCAGAGGTCGGCTCAGGGGTAGGTGAGAAATGGGCAGAGGGCGGAGGGCAGGCTGGAACCGTAGCACAGGGAACACCTGGAAGTGCTCGGGTGTGGGGGGTGACAGCACTGGTGTGGACAGTGCTGGGCGTGAGGCTTGCTGTTTGCCCCCTGGTCAGTCCTCACCCACCGTGTGTGCCAGGCCCGGGGCGGTCGCACAAAGACTTGGGATGGAGCTGCATCCAGACTGTCTGGTCCCTAACGGGTCCAGGCACTGCCACGTCCGGCGATGCTGTGTCGCCAGCCCTGGGCCCCCAGGGATCAGGTGAGTGGGTGCCGGGCCCCACCAAGGCCCCAGCCGTGCCACCCCACGGGCTGTCTGGGGGCTTGGAGTCGCCACCCTGCGGCTCTGGGTGGCCTGCATCCACCTGCTCATGGGCCAAGCCCCATGGCCGCGACCCCTGTGCCACTGGCCCCGGGGCAGGCGGTGGGTTTGAGGCTTGGCCTGGTGCCGGGCTGGGCGGGGTCCATGTGCAGTCACCCTCAGGACCGAGACGGTCTTTTCAGGGAACATTATGATGACTCACATATCTGAAAATAGCATCTTGCTGTCCTAAAACTAAACCCAAACTCTCATAGCCTTCCTCTGCGCAGAGACCTGGGTCGTGGCCTTCTCTGGTTGACGCCCTGGGGCTGCCACCTGTCACCTCGGTGGCCCTGTGTGGTCCAGGTCAGGATTAGCTCACCCCCGTGCGTGTGAACACAGCGTTCTTTTTGCTCTGAAAGTCAGCCGTGCAAACTCGAACCCGTAAAACGTTCTCTATTTAGGGTCTGCTCTTGACTCGTTGAAGGAAACTCTGCATGTAGTTTAAGTTCTAGAGCCAGACTCTGGAAGCCAAATTAGACACAACATTTACATTCAAATTATATGTATATTCAGTACCTTCAGAAGTGAGCTTAAATACTGTACAGTATTGCTTTCCTTGAGTGTGATTGAGGTCTATTCTATTTTGTTATAAGATTGTTTCTGGAACAGACAGCAGCGCCAGGCAGAGAGACCTGGGCACAGAGAAGGCCAATGAGGAGGGGAGGGGCTGTCAGGTCATGGGCGGGCAGCCAGGATGCGTGGGGTGAGAGCTGCAGAGAGAGACAGGGTGTTACACGGAGGTGCCCGCGCCCGGTCACCCGTCCTGCTCCGGTCACCGTGGGTGGACCGGCCTCCGCCCCTAACCCAGTCCTAGGCTTGCTGTGGTGGAGCCTTGGGCGTCGGGAGGAGATGCAGGATGTGTCCCCACGTGGCAGCTTCTCCCCGGGGCGTGAGGTGGTTCAGGGAGACTTTGGCCTCAGCTCTGCTTTCCACCACTTTTGTGGGTTGCAGTTTGACCCTTTCTCTGTTGTTGGAACTCGAATCTGGGCTACTTTATTGATATTAGTTACCTGCTGTGCCTCTGAGCACCTGCTCGCTTCCTTGCTGGGCTCGGAAAATGCAGGTTTTGTGCACCTGAGTTAGAATCTTGCTGTGATAATATGCCTGTATTGCTTCAACAGAATGAGTTGTCTATTTTGTTTCCGCTTTGACATCTCTAAGAAGGAAAGGCTGACAATCAGGGACATAAATATTTTGGACTCTGCATCTTGTGGCATGAAGATTTTTTTAAAAAGTGGAATAATTGCAAAATAAAATTTTACCGGGAAATTCAGTCTATTTGAACCTGGAGGATGAACTTCTCACAAAAGCACTTATTGCAGAGCAGTGTTAAAATGTTACAATCACCTAAGCACCCAAAAGGCAGAAAATAAATATGCAGAAAGTGCTCTCTGGGGTCGGGATTGTCTCTGTGCTTTATTTAAAGTGCACAAAAGGTTTGTTTCCATCCGCTTTAATCTGGAGATTGTCTCTGGGCTCCGAGGGGCTTCTCCCCTGTACTCGGTTCTGTTTTGAGTGATACCACTGGAGGGATCGCGGAAGATTCCAACCCCACATTTTACACCAGTTTGATGTTTTCTTATGTGTTTGAGTTCATTTAAAGGGCTTGGTTTTGGCTGGATTTCAGTGCTTAATCACAATTACTGTATGTCACTGAACATTTTGATAAAATAACCTCATTGACCACGTCCGTTTGCATTTTTGCAGAAAATAAGTGTTTTTGTAAACAAATAGGAAGATAGTTTTCTTCAAAAAGCATATGACCCTCTTCCTAACCCATGAGGCCCCATTGCTGGTTTGAATCGTGCTTTAGCAGCCCAGATTTTCATTAATCCCGAGAACGTTTGGGTTGGAATTGCAGATTTTTTTTTAACCTCTGGTGATCATGGTCTGATGGCTTTTGCTTAGTAGACCAGGAGCAGTGAAGCACACAGACCACTTGGGTAGAGTTTCGGGGCGGGTGACAACACCCGTGTCCCCTCCTTTTGACAACAGAACCCAGCCTCCCTCTGCGAAGCCATCCGTCTTCCCGGCCAGCCATGTGGGTTGCTGAGGCTGACCCCCATGCAGGCTCTGGGGAGGACGGGCGGAAGGCCGGCCTGCATGCAGGGGGTGGGAGGGACATCAACTCCTGCCGCCCTCGAGCCTTGCCCGGTGGTTGGAGCTGTCTGGGAAGAGGCAGCTTTAAAATCATCTCGGTCTCACTGAAAATTTGCAAGAGGGGTGCAAGCTAGTCCAGAAACGTTTCACCCAGACCACCCGGATTCCCCAGGTGACTCGGACACGTTCTCCTGGTCTTTCTCCCGCCCTCTCCTCGTGTTTGTACACCACGTGACACACACACATGTGTCCTGGGATCCCCAGCATCCAGCCTTGAGCAGAAAGGACGTTTCACAGCTCGTGAGTCCGTGTGTGTTTCCCGGACAAGCAACTGCAACACGCCCATCTCCACCGCGACCCAGCACGGAGACCTTCACAAGATGCATTCAAGGGCTTTCCTCTCCACTAAGACATTTGGACGAGGCAGGAATCATCTTCCGGACAGGTATGATTGGCTCCCCCGCCTCCGGGCTGGCTCACCTGACACACCAGCAAGAGCGCCACCCACCCACGCCCTGCTTTCTGCTCCTGACCACAGCCGGGGTGCTGCCCACGGACGGGGACCGGCCTTGTCCCAGTGCAGACACCTTCCCCGAGGCCCTACGAGGGGTGGCAAGGTGGCTCTGGCAGCGTCTCCTTCCGGAGGCCACGCCGCAGTGGGTGGCGAGGGCACCTCGTCTGGGTGGAAGGTGTGACACCACGCTTCCAGACACCCCCGACTTCGCTGTTTAATTTCTAAGCAGTTGCTACACTTCTAAAATTTCCCTGTGTGAGGTCACACCCCTGCTGTAGTTCATCCAAAACATGGACTATTTAAGAAGGGTAGAAGGGAAAAGCGAAAGACAACGTCTCCAGCCCCAAAATGGAAGATTCTATATTTATCCTTTAACGAAGCTTTGAAACTGAGGATCTGTAAACTCTGAGGGCTCTCGTGGTGGTGACCACCCCATTCCCCCAGCGTGAGTTGTCGCCTCATCGGTCACTCCACAGCTCGGGGACGGACGTCCACTCACACGTGCCTGTGTACAGATGCCGTGGATAAGATGTAATGAGGAAGAAATGCCAGAAATCACAAGACGAGGGGCTTCCAAGCGGCCGGATCCCTGGGTGGAGACTGGTTTACGATCAGCGTCCTCTCTGTCCTCGCCCACATCCTTGCAAGGTGACAAGCAGGCACGCGCCCTGCAGAGGCTCTCATTGGAGATCTTCCTGGCCTCTGCTCGCTCTTCCACAAGCTGAGCCTCCGCTGTCTAGCTGTGCCGTCGGCTCCAGGCACCTCGGCTGTTCTGGGAGATGGAGCTTTCCCACCTTATCCTGCTGAGAACAGCCGAAGAGAATGTGGTTCACCGTGTTTCTCCATCTTGGCTTTGATTGTGGTTCCTATCTCTTCTTTGTGAGAGGAGCCCACAACACAGCTAATTCTCAGGCGCAGATCATGTCTAACTCAAGGCTCTCAGTGAACTAACAGCTAAGACACAAGCCAATAGTTTTGATTTGTTTGTTGTTTTGGTGTTTTTTATTTTTATTTTTTCTGGAGAAAGAGGGTTATTTGGGACAAGAACGCATTGGCTGGTCCAGTCAGTGGACAGAATAAGGAGTGTGAGCCCTTTGGTTGAAGCACCATCTGTGTGTGTGTGAGTGTGCGTGCAGCGTGTATATGTGAGTGTGTGTGTGTGTGTGTGTGTGTGTGTGTGTGTGTGTGTGCAGCCCAGGCCTTCAGTAAGCGACAAGAAGTCAGGCAGGTGTGTTAAAGGTGAGTTAAGGGTTGGAGGCGTGAGGCCCCGCCCCCCAGACCCCCCCCCCCCCCACAACGCAATGCACGTCTTTGAAAAGAAAAAGACGTTTCTGGGCCTACAGAAATGGAGACAACACCGAAATGTATGTGTAGGAGCTTCCTAAACACTAGCCTGGACTTGCTAAAGGAATAATAAAATTCCTTTAGATATTTTTTTGTTTCTTGCATTTTAATGAAAAGATTGATTTCTAGTCATTATTTATCTATTGTCAAATTTTCACAAACAGCTGTAGTGACAATTGCTGAATTTCTACTCTATGTTTAGAGGAAACTGTCAATTCACAAACATGGAATTGTGCTATTATCTATGTCGAAGGCGTTTTTCTGTAAATATACAGATTTAGTGCTGGTTTTCAATAAATATACAAAGATGCTAATTATCACTAGAACTATTTGTTAACACTCAAAAATACATAAAAAATAAATAAAAGAAATGCCATTTTTCCATTAGAAATTCAAAAATATTTGTCTTGAGGCTGCCTCTCACATAATATTTGGAAATTGTGCCATCATTACGCTGTTAACTTTACCTTTTGTTTTCCAGTCCTTCCCAGCGATTTCTTCACCCGGCCTCTCTGGGACGTTCTTCTCACTTTCTCAGGGGGGATTTCTCTCTGCCAGCGGGGCTCTCCCAAGCCTGCCCACGTCTCTGGAGAAAGGCAGGCCCTGTGGGCCCTACATGCCCAGTGGACTTGAAGCTCTCCAGATGCACGAACTTTGTAATCAACTTCTCAGCAGCCTTCCGACCAGGACTCAGCTCGGAGGAAATGCTGAATTCCTCAACATCATGCGAGTTTGCCCCCGGGCGGGGGGCAGGGTCCCCCTGGTCAGGATGCGCGGCTGGGCTAAGAGGGGGCTCAGGAAGTGAAAGTGACATTTTTTACGGGTTTACATCTTTTCCTTGTCTCTGCCATGTCACCAGAGCTAGTCCACCTGGGAGTGTGGGCCACGAGCGCTTTGCGTGGCTCCATCCCTCGGGGTGGCCCATGCTAACCTGAAGGCTCCTCTGGGGAGGCAAGTGGTTGGTCCTCTGGGGCTCTTTGCCATGGGCTTCTCTGAGCTCATGACTGAGGTGTTAATGCATCTGTTGGTTGGCTGGTTGAGGATATGACCTTGACCATGAAGGACAGTTTCTGCACTTTGTACTTAGATTCTAGTGGGGGACCCAAGTCTGTACTTGTCAGGATTCTCCGGAGAAACAGAACTGATATATACATACACGGGGAGAGAGAGAGAGGGAGAGAAAGACTGATTTATTAGAAGGAATTGGCTCACATGCTTATGGAGGCTGGCAAGTCCCCAGATGTGCAGGGTGACCCTGCTGGAGACCCAGGAGAGCTGATGGTGCAGTTTGACCCCAAAGGAGGGAAAAAGCCAATGTCCCAGTTCAAAGGCAGTCAGGCAGGAGGAGTTCCCTCTTTCTCATGGAAAGTTCAGCCTTTTTGTTCTATTCATGCCCTCAACTAATTAGACGAGGCCCACCCACACTGGGTAGGGCAATCTGCTTTACTCAGCCCACTGATTTAGATGTTGGACTCACCCAGAATCATCTGCACAGAAACACCCAGAATAATGTTTGAGCAAATACCTGGGCATCCCTTGGCCCCGTCAAGTTGACACATAAAATTAACCACTGTAAGTCCAGCCCTTATCAACTCAGCATCCACACACACCTGCTTAAACCATCTTTAACCATCAAGGCCATAAGTCTGCCTAACACGATTCTGCATCCTGCATACAACTGAAAACACATTGGCCCTTTCTCCAGAAGACATGTATAATGCTCTCTTTGATATCCTGTAATTTAAATACTATGATGTAAAGTTATCAATACTTAACCACTATGATATAAAGTCAATACATCTTATGTTACGTGATAAGTGGATAAGAAAAGGGGACAAAATAAAGACATTTGCTATATATGATATATAAAACACAAATGTATGATTTATTTATATATACAAGTATATTCATAAACTAAGGAGGAAATACTCATGACAATTACAGTCCCCGTTTCTGTAACTGGCCCCCTGGAAACAAACACAGAAGATAATTTCAGGTAACGATCAGAGCCGTGAAGACAGGAAGCCGGGTTAAAGGGATGTAATGGGCTGGTTGCTGTGTCAGCAGCAGGACAGAGACTCGGGGCCTCACAGGGTCCCTTCAAAGGCCAGGAAGTGGGGTCTGGACCGTGAGCCTTCTGCCCATGGGCACAATAGCTCCTCTGGCCCCCAGCGTTCCAGGGTGCTCCATGCACAGGCTGAGTGAGTCCTCCTGGCCTTGGAAGAAGTCCAGAGGCAGAGAAGTGGAGATTGTGAGCTGGGCACTTGGGGTAGGATCCTGGCAGCAAATGGGGAAATTGTCCACTGGATCCGCAGCTAAGACTCGAGGGGACAAGGATATGGGGCACGGGGTTCACGAGACGCCTATGCCCTCAGTTACCCGGACAACAACAAGGCACAGGGGTTATCCCCACTTTACAGATGAAGGCACTGAGGTGCAGGAGCTCAATTACTTGCTGAAGTTCATAGAGGTGTAAATGGAGGAGCCAGGTTTTGAACAAGGGAAGCGTTACCATGGGGAATTTAAATGTTCTACTGCATATGCTTTTATCATTAAAAACTGTACCAAGTGAACACATAGCACTTTAACAATAAAACAGTGTGTGGATTTGGAGATTTCCTCTGCTTTCACTCTGGCCCTTGACACTATGCACTGATATTTAAGTTGATCGGTACTTTTGTGTTAACGATTATTTGTCCTTTTCAATAGAGAATAAAAGAGCTTCAACTGTATTTCAGGGAGGAAAAGATTAAGTGATATAAGTCCCAATATTTTTCCTATCAAGAAAGAAATGAATACATACCACAAACACACACACACACACACACACACACACACACACACCCCGCAGCATCTGAGTATAAATAAGAGGGCTTTTTCTTTTTTTAATCCAAATGTTGTGGTAGAGACATAGCAACGTCTCATGCACTGGACTTCACATTTTATTGGTAAAGTTTTTACCACTTTATTGAAAACTATATTTATAGGTGAGTTTTGACCTGTTTTAAGGTAGTCTCGCCAAAGATTGATTTCAGTAACTATAGTCAGGTGACCCTGTGTCCTTACAAGTTTGTGTCCTTACAAAATTTCCACCCAAGGAACAACACAGGCCAGAAGCTGTTGATGCAGAGCTGAGAGCATTTTCTCTGAGATCAGGAACAAGACAAGGATGCCCACTCTCACCATTTTTATTCAACATAGTATTGGAATACCTAGCCAGAGCAATCAGATATGAAAAAGAAATGAAAGGAATCCAAACTGGAAAGGAAGAGGTAAAACTACCACTGTTTGCAGATGACATGATACTATACATAGGAAATCCTGAAGACACCACCAAAAACTATTAGAGCTCATCAATAAATTTGGTAAAGCTGCAGGTTACAAAATTGATACAGAGAAATCTGTTGCATTTCTATACAGCAACAATGAAAGAGAAAGAAAAATTAGGAGAACAGTCCCATTTACAATCGCATGAAAAAGAATAAAATACCTAGAAATAAATCAACCAAGGAGGTAAAAGACTTGTACTCAGAAAACTATAAGACATTGATGAAAGAAACTGAAGACAACACAAACAGATGGAAAGATATGCTGTGCTCAGATTGGAAGAATTAATATTGTTAAAATGACCATACTCCCCGAGGCAATCTACAGAATTAATGCAATCCCTATCAAAATACCAACGACATTTTTCACAGAACTAGAACAAATAATTCTGAAGTTTCTATGGAAACACGGAGGTCAAAACAATCTTGAGAAAGAAGAACAAAGCTGGAGGTATCACACGCCCTGATATCAAACTATACTTCAAAACTACAGTAATCAAAACAGTATGGGGCCTCCCTGGTGGCGCAGTGGTTGAGAGTCCGCCTGCCGATGCAGGGGATGCGGGTTCGTGCCCCGGTCCGGGAGGATCCCACGTGCCGCGGAGCGGCTGGGCCCGTGGGCCGTGGGCGCTGAGCTTGCGCGTCCGGCAACGGGAGGGGCCACGACAGTGAGAGGCCCACATATCGCAAACACTGGCACAAAAACAGATACATAGATCAATGGAACAGAAGAGAGAACCCAGAAATAAACCCACACTTATATGGGCAATTAAACTGCAAAAAGGAGGCAAGAATATACAATGGGGAAAAAGTAGTCTCTTCAGTAAATGGTGTTGGGAAAACTTGGTAGCTACACACAAAAGAATCAAACGACTACTCTCTCACATCATGCACAAAAATAAACTCAAAATAGGTTAAAGACTTAAATATAAGGCCTGAAACAATAAAACTCCTAGAAAAAAAACACAAGCAGTATGACCTTTGACATCAGTCTTAGCAGTATACTTTTTTGCATATGTCTCCTCAGACAAGGGAACCAAAACCAAAAATAAACAACTGAGGCTACTTCAAACGAAAAAGCTTTCACACAGCAAGGAAAACTATCAACAAAATGAAAAGGCAGCCAACTGAATGGGAGAAGATACATACATACATATATACATATATATATATATATATATATATATATATATATATACATAAAATGATGATATATATAATGGAATCCTATGATATAATGGAATACACATATATATATATATTCACCACATCTTCTCTATCCATTCGTCTGTTGATGGGCACCTAAGTTGCTTCCATATCTTGGCTATTGTAAATAATGCTGCAGTAAACATGGGGGAGCATGTATTTCCAATTAGTGTTTTTACTTTCTTTGGAAAAACATCCAGGAGTAGAATTGCTGGTCCACATGGTAGCTCTATATTTAATTGTTTGAGGAACCTCCATACTGTTTCCATAAGTGGCTGTACCAATTTACACTCCCACCAACAGTGCACAAGGGCTCCCTTTTCTCCACACCCTCACCAACACTTGTTGTTTTTTGTCTTTTAGATGATAGTCATTCTCACAGGTGTGAGGTGATATATCATTGTGGTTTTGATTTGCATTTCCTGATGATTAGTGATGTTGAGCATCTTTTCGTGTGCCTGTTGGACGTTTGTATGTCTTCTCTGGAAAAATGTCCATTCTGGCACTCTGCCCATTTTTCAACGAGGTTGTTTGGTTTTTTTATGTTGAGTTGTATGAGTTCTTTGTATATTTTGGATACTAACCCCTTATGAGATATACATTTTGCCATTTGTGACAACATGGATGGACCTGGGGGTTATTATGCAAAGCGAAATGTCAGACAGAGGAAGACAAACACTGTATGGTATCACTTATATGTGAAGTCTAAAAAAAATAACAAATGAACAAACAGAATAAAACATGAAACTGACTCATGACACAGAGAAGCACTGGTGGTTGCCAGAGAGGAGGGAGTGGGGGGATGAGCACAACAGGTGAGGGAGAAACTTCCAGTTACAAAAGAAATGAGTCACCGGGATGAAAGGTACTGCAGGGAATACAGTCTAATAGGGAATAGTTATCATATAGTATGATAACTTTTTATGGTGACAGATGGTAACTGACTTATTGTACTGATAACTTTATAATGTATAGGAAGTGTATAATATGTTGTCTACCTGAAACTAATACAGTATTGTATGTCAGTTACACTTCAATTAAGAAAGGAAAAACATTTAGAAAAAGAAAAGAAGAAAATCTTATAATAAAAAATGGTCATTTAATGAGGAAGACATAGCAGTCATAAGTGTATATTCGCTAAGAATAGAGCTTCAAAATACAAGAAGAAAACACTGACAGGATTAATGAGAGAAACAGGAAATTCCACAACCATAGTAGGAGATTTTAAACCCCTGTATCAGCAATTTATAGAAGAACTACACAAAAGTCAACAACAACAACAGACCTAAACAACATTATCAACCTACACGAGTTTACTGATAATTTACTGAACATCCAACAAGAGCAGAATACAAATTCTTTTCAAGGACGTAAACTACTCCAGCATTTGCCATGCGCTGGAGCTTAACATGAGCCTCAATAGATTTAAGAAGATTGAGGTCATAAAGGGTCTGTTCTCTGATCGCAATGAAATTAAGTTCGAAAGTTGTATGAGAAATCTAACTAGGATATTCTTCAAATATTTGGAAATTAAACAGTGCAGTGGACAGCGTGAGGTGCTGCCCCCCCAATCCCGGGCTGTCGAGAGCCCACAGCTGGGCCCCCTCCCCAGGACGCACGCGCCTTTGGTTGAAGGGAGCCTCCCCCCACCCCCGGGGCAGCGGCAGGACACGGGGGCCAGTTGCTGGGAGGAGCCCAGGTAGGAGGCAGGGCTGATGTCGGGAGCGAGCACCTTCTCCTGCAGCGTCAGCCTGCCCTGCAGCCACGCCCGTCACCTTCGCAGCAGCCCCTCCTGCCCTTCGGAGTGGCCGAGGGGTGACAGGGCTCAGAAGAGAGGTCCTGGGCTACCGCAGATGCTTTTCTTCAAGCAAACTTGCCCTCCGTGAGCTCTGGGAGCTCAGCGTCCTCATCTGTAAAAGGAGGCCTCACGAGGCAGTGAAGGTGAGCGGTGACTCACACGTGGTTCTGAGCACAGCGTCCAGCTCATGATGAGATTAGATGAATCACTGTCATCACCACCATCATCACCACGCATCGACTTCCATCCAGAAAGCGTGGAGGGCTCAGAGCAAAAGAGAACCCTGCGCGGCCCCCGAGTTCATCCAGGAGCGATTCTGCAGAGCTGATGGGAGCAGGGCCAAGCCTCGTTAGTAACTGATGAGCCGCGGGCTCCGCCTGAACTTGGAGTAACTGCAGACACCGAGGCCAAGAGTTTATGCAGATGGCGGCCAGGTCCCCGACACAAGGAAGCTATATCCCTGCACAGACCGGCTTAAGACAAGATTAGTGTGCACACCGCAGAAGCCAGGGGCTCTGCGCCTGGCAGATAAGAAATCTGGACCCGGCCAGAAAAGAGCCGGGCAGCGTGTACAGTTGTCACCTGTGACACGCTAGAGTCATCTGTAACGAAAGCGCGCGGGAACCACTACTGCACTAGATTGATCCAAGCCCGTTTTTGGTGCCCAGAGGAGGCGGAGCAGACACGTGGTCTCCGTCGAGGGGCCTCGGTGCCACCCCTCTCCTCTGCCTTTGCCCCACGGAGGCATCGGGCCTCCCCGCACCCCTTCCTCCCATGGATGCTCATCATTGTGTCTGCCTTGCTTACTCGGCCGCCGCCCCAAGCATGACCCCCTCCGTCTTCCCGACAGTTTTCCTCTCCTGTTCTGGCTGTGAGAAATGTCCTCAATGTGGCCGGAATGCAAAGGATGCTGGTCATGTCCTGCGTTGAGAACAAGGAAGGCCACACGTCTGCAAGTAACTGGGCTCCAAAATGTTCACATTTCGGTGTAGATGAAAATATAGAATCCCTGGTGAAAATTACAGGCCGACTTCGTACATGTGCACAGGGCACGGGTCCTGAACAAAACCCCAAACTGGACACACTGCATATGTAAAAGGTCGCACCCAGTGTGGTTTCTCTGAAGTTGGATCAATATCAGACAATCGTATTCATTTAGTTTACCAACCTTCCAGACTAAGTGAGAAAAACCATGTGATCTTCTCAAAACTGGCAGAGTAGCATTTGGTAAGATGAAATGGAAGAAATTGTCCTTAAGTAGATAAATCTCTAAAACAACAGCAAAAAGAAAAAAAGGAAAAAAAAGAAAAAAAACGACAGGAAAAGAACAAACTACAGCAAAACTCATTGTTAATAGTAAAACATTTTAGAATTCTTCCCACAAAACCAAGATCGAGTCCAGAATGCAGACCATCACCATTTCTATTCAACACTGAATTAGCATAAAAGACAATAAAATGTAGACGTTATAAATATTAAGAAGAAAAAAGTGTCATCCTTTTGATGACTAGATTATAGATTGACATCACACCCCATGAATACTTGGAAGCTTTTTTAGAATCCATAGGACATCTGTCAATGTTGAGCAACGTGTATTGATATTTAAAACCAAACAACATTTCTTCTACCAGAAACATTTAGAAAATTTAATTTATAAGACAAACTAGTTGAAATCTACTGGTCAAGACAGATAAACAGGGCCTGAATTTACTCTCCTGCCCCAAACAACTAAAAAAAGAGATAAAACATATGAAACGTGTTCAGAACCCTGGGTTTAACCATTGCAACAGCTTTCAAGTACATCACTGATAGATATTTAGACTTGACGATAACTTTTGCTGTTTGTTCAACATCACATTTTTCTGTATTTCATGTTAAGTTCTTTATTCTAATTCATTTTTCACTTGTGTGGAGTGCCTGCTTCAGTAATTCTTTAGAAATGAGTTTACGGTTTCTGAGTCCTTGCACACCCAAATACAGATTTATTGCCCTAACATCTGAACCATAATTGAATAATCACATAGTTCCTCATCCTTTACCTGTAACTCTGTGAATATGGCTTTATTGCTATTTTGCATTTAGTGTTGCAGGTGAAAGATCAAGTGCCAACCTGAATATCCTTCCTTTATAGGTAATTTATAAAAATGTATCCCTCTTTTTATTGCAGTTTCAATGTTTTTCTCTTTATTCTTGGAAATTAACATCATATTCAGGAAATGCAAGGACGTGGATCTAACCATGATCCTGACTGTCTGAGGGCCACTTTGAAGAACAAAACTCTTTTCTGAACCCAGCTTAGGGGTCTCACTGGTAATGTAGATGGCAGGGGGCATGGGCAACCTTCCTCCTCACATCTGCCTGGAAAGGTAGGTGGCTGTGGGATTGGAGTATGGCAGACACGTGGCTTCTCACCTCCCAGGGGGTGTTCAACGCGTCTCTCTCCTTCTCTTCTCCCCGAATCACCTCCCCTAAATCCTCCAGGCCCTGAGCACATAGGTTGGTCCCGCACAGAAAGAACGAGTTCTGATTTGGCCACATGACAACATTTGGGGGATGAGGAGGGATTGTTTATCTAAGTTGTAGGAGTGAAATACCGACATTGTTCATGCCACCTCGCAATGAGCAGCAACATTCTCATCTGGGGGCATTTTTGTTGGGAATTTGGAAAAGGGCTGAACTAAGCAAATACAAAATGCATTTAAGTTGCCATTTTAGCCTCATTCCCCCAAAGGAGCCTTGGTTCCCATCAAGTTTGCAAATATGTAAAGAGGACGCTGCTTAAAATATATATTTGGACTGTTCGGGGGGGATTTTTTTGAAGAGAATGTTTTTAGACCTGCTTAAGTTAAATAGAGGTTCCTTTGTTTCAAGGGAGTCCCTGAAAGTGTCCCCCAACTCCCCGGGAATTGTGTATTATGTAGCGTTGGTGCAGGTCATCATTTACAACCAAACAATGTCCATAACGGCAGATCACAGACTTTGCACACAGGTGTGTAATTGCCTTAATTTTATAATTCTCCTTCAGTCACTGCATTCTTTGGGTTCAGGTGAGACTCTAATTGGAGGTATTCTGGAATGTTGATTTTTGTGAAAATAAACTTAATTTTCAGCTATAGAAATATAGAGACATTCTTTCAGAATTTCCCTAACCTCTCACCCGAAAGAACCCCAAATCTTTGCCTCGAAAATCCCTAGATGTGAAAAGTGATTTTAAAACCCTTAATAAGTTAAATAACTCCTTCTATTTTATTACTTACTATTAGGATAAAGTAATATATTTAATAAGAAAAAAATGAGATGATCAGGGAAATTATTGTATTTGTTCTTTGGACTAAGGAAAACTTTTTTCCCAGTATTCATACATTTATGAAAAAGAAAATGGTGTCATTTGTGGGATAAAGTTTCAGTCAGGTCTTTAAGAAGGTCTTAAAATACAGGGGCTCATGTACTCTCTCAAAAAACTCTACCAAGTTCAGTATAAAACATTTTCAGATTTTCAGTCAATCAAAATTTTCTACAGCCTGAAACCTGTATATTTTTTTTAAATAGAGAGCTCCCTGTACCATTCAGATAACCCACCACAGATTATTTCAAGGAACTGACCCAGGATAGAGACATTGTCTACAACAATCGGATGTTAAAGCAGATGCATGCTTCGTTATTTGTTTCGAGCAGAAGGTCACAGGCTGGGGAAGCTGGACTCTCACTCAAGTGCAGGGATTTGTAGTTTCATAGAAATGGAGGATTGCACCAGATAGCTCATCACAGAAGTTCTGGTTTGGAAAGTCCTTTATTTCCCTTGCACAGAACATAGAAAGCAGAGCTTACTTGCTGGGTGGCCTTCCTTCCTCTTGGTTTTCCCAAGGCAGGTCAATTCTAAGACTGTCCAGGGTGGGTGGGTAGGAGCAGGTCGGTGCAAGAGCTGTGTGTGCTGTGGTAGACCGTTTAAGAGGGTCCAACCTACCAGCCCAGAGGACCCTGGGGTTTGGGGCCATGCTTGGACATCTGAAACTCCCAGGGGCATGTGTTAGCCCTGGGCAACTTTTCCAGGGTTAGGTGATGGGTTAGGGTTTCTTCACGCCTGCCCAGCTCTCTACATGCTGTAAGGAGTTCAACACGCCGGTTCTTCCCCAAAACACTGACTCTACCTCGCTGCTCTATATGCTTCAGACAGAAAGCAGACAGTAGCTTGATCTCCTGCAGCCTTGGAGCTGCAGACGCAGTTTTGTCCTTCCAAGGGCTTCACCCACGGAGCCCCCCCAGCCCACCGGACACATCAAACGGTGGGTTCACTATATACCTATTAGACACTGACTCAAGCTACGCTTGCTGGGATATTGTGTGCAGAGGTATATAATTTTGGTCTATACTGTACTTTTGCAATATCTAGGCATTAGCATGCAGAAACGTGGTACCTGAAATCAGTGTCCACACAGAGGGAAAAACGCTCCCGATTTCCAGGAGCGAGTCTGCTCCATGTTACGAAGTGCAGCTACCGCTGACGTCCTGAAGCTGTCAGGGACGAACCTTTGATCGCTCAGAAGCTTAGTGCAGAAGGAGGAATCCTGGACACTTGAGGACACGTCAGAGATTCTGGAGCTGTTCTGAGGTCAGCTGATGGGTAACACCTGCCTGCAGCTCACCAGCCCAGGTGAGGAGTTTACAGATGGTTATTTCTCATGGAAAAGACACTTTCAACATCACCAATATGTGTCTAGTTTACTTTTTAAACATCTAGAACTTTTCAAGGAAGCGATTTCCCTCAGGCCTTGACACGGAGTTGCCTAAACACATGGATGGGAGATGTGTTTCATCCTGGGCCGGCGGGCCTGCACCTCAAAGCCAAACAGCTGTGTCCGGGGCCCAGCCCTCAGGGCAGCGCAGGGCGCAGTGCTGGGTCCTGAGCCTCAGGGACCTCTGGGGGCAGTTTGGGGGTGGTGAGGGAGTGGGGTCTGGAAAGAAGAGTAATAAAGGCCGCTCCGTCGAGGCTCATGTGTGCCTGGCACTCTCTGAGGTGAGCGCTGTGGACGAGGAAAATCAGGCCAGCAGGTGGTGAACCCAGGTCACTTGGACGAGACTTGGCTGGGATGTGGCAGCTGGCAGGGGACGCCACAGCTCGCCTTGTGCCCTGGGGCTGCCACTGAGCCTCCTCCAGGGCTGGGAAAGACACTGTGCGCCTGGTCGGCTGGAGGGGAGTGCATCTGGGGGCCGTGTGCCTGTGTGTACTCTGTGTGTGCATGCGTGTGTGCATGTGCGTGTGCATGTGCATGTGCATGTGTATTGCAAGTTGTGTGCATACCTGTCAACCAGTTCCACCAGGGCAGGGACATCATCTAAGAAACGCAGGCTCAGTGTCTTCAGGAATAACACGAGGACGCGGACTTGCGTCACCCCTGAACTGGCCCCACAGAGGGAGTCCCTCTGGGGCCCGCCTCCCGGCTCCCCCCACTCCACCCCTGGCTGGAAGGAGACAGGAGGGGAGGCAGGAAGCCCAGCATCTCGGTTCCCTAGGCAACGTTCCTGGAGGGGTGTCTCCCCCATGTCCGGCCCGCACCCTGCCAGTCCCCCCACCGTTCACCTGGACCTGATGTGCTGCCTGCTGCCACCTCGCCTGCTTTGTTTGGCTTCTGAGTGCCTCCGTCACCTATGTGACATTCCCTGTGTTAAGCCGTAAGTGGTTCTGTTTTCCTGGGACCCCAAGTGGTTCCTAGCCTTCCCCATCTGGTCCTCTCTTCACCCACAGTGCTGTGCAGACAAGCTTCCTGTGAGCAGATCAGGGCTCGTCCTCGTGGCCCGTGTGCTCGGGGACGTGGCCCCGGGAGAGGTGAGCAGTGTGGGAGGGACACGGGTCCTGCTGGCGTGTCTACGGGAACTCAGGAAGCAACAAGGGCAGCCCTTGAGCGGAGCCTGAGTGAGGCCGGGGTCATTGGAGTGCAAGGCGCAACCCCCTCAGTCAGTCTGCTCCACCCGCTGACTGACAAGGAGACAGAGTGTCAGAGTGGGCCAGAGCCTGCTCCGAGGGCACACGGGGGAGGGACGCGGCGCAGCGTGGGCTGTGTCCTGGTCTTTGTTCACGGCGGCTTTCCCACGCATCGTGCATCACGGCAACCTGCCCAGGGGCCTTCCAGCAGCACCTGTGTCTCCACGTGGATGCCCATCGAGTCGGCCCCTCGGCACCCCCACCCAGCCATATCTCGTGCCCTCCCAGACGGCCTTCCTCTCTCAAACGCTCACCTTTTCTGCAGAACCGAGGGTCACAGGCTCTCAGCCTCTGTGTGGAGTAGACTGTCCTGCGTGTCCCTGGGAACATTTTCACATCCTTGGCCTCGTGGCCAAGTACTGTGCTGTTACACATCACACATGTGTGCACACGTGTGCATCTCCCACACAGAGTGGTGAGCTCCTAGAGGCTGTGAGGCCAGACCTGGGAGCCAGGCGTGGCCCCGAGCTGTCACTGTGTAGGTGCTCAGGAAACGCTGGCAGAGGGGTGGATGGATGAGTGAGTGCCCATTCAGCTGGAGGCTGTGTAGCTCACAGATTATCCCTTAGGCCTGGCTGGCAGGACACTGGTACCACATCAGGGGCCCATTGCAGATGAAAGATGATTCCCAGGTGGGCCCATGGAGATGTCCCCCAAGTTGTAATGAGCCTGGGTGTCGCTGACGCAGGCCTGGTGTTCAGACCACGGGCTCCACCGACACCCCTAGCCAGCAGCCTCCACGGTGACCAGCATGATTAGGCAAGAACAAAGGACCCCATTATCCAGGACTGACATTTTGAGAACATGGACCAAAGCAACCAAAAGTAAGATTTCTTAAAATGCACGTTGGCACCCCTTGACAGTCAGCCCGTGGACCAGCCTGACGGCAGTCAGCTGTAGTACGCAGCCTCCAGATGGAAGATTACAGGGTTAGGGACATGCAGCCAATCAAGGGGCCTGATTGGCCAGGCGGCCCTAAGTGCTTTACAATTGTGTTTTGGAAGACTGCGGTTTAATGCCAGCCAAGGTTCGCTACTTTAAACTGTGTCACACGATTTAAAGGACTGCCTTGCGCCCTCCTCCTGAACTCTCGCATTATGTAAATTGTTGAGCCCGTTATCTTGGGAGTTTGCCTTAGTCGCTGGCTGTTTTAAAATTCCATTTCTTAAAAAAAAAAAAAAAAAAAAAAAAAAAAAAGGGGGGGG
>NW_006793445.1:1263180-1269387 GCF_000442215.2 Lipotes vexillifer
AAAAAAAAAAAAAAAAAAAAAAAAAGGAGAGGGAGAAAGAAAAGAAAAAGACACCCCTCCCCCCTGCAGTCTCAGGTTTGCAGAGACAGCAGCACGGCGGCTGGAGGGGCTCTGGAACATTCCAAGCAGCACACCACGGCTCCTCCCTGCAGGCTTGTTCACCTGGCCGGGGAGGTGGGCTGGTGGCTTCCCCCTCCCAGCCCCTGGTCTCTCAGCGCATTTTAATGGGTTCCCAAAATATCAGGATTTGTGGCTGCACAGAAGCCCATTCGGCCTTTTTCTCTGGAGGGGAGATTTGTAGCCAAGCAATTAAGAAACGTGGAGCGACCACCCCCGAGAAGGGAGAAGAGAGCTCTCCTGCTGGGGCCTTCCTGGGGATCAGAGGGACACTGCAGTGATGCCCGGGCAGCTGACCACACCCCCTGGCCACACCCCCGAGGCTGCTCTGTCTGCCGACGGGCGACGTCAGCTACTCTTGCCTGTTTGCGTCCACGCTCCCGTCCCAATTTTCCTTGGGGGACCCTCCCTCCTCTCTTGGTCCACGAGGTTCTCGAGAGGCAGACTGGCTCCCAGGTAGGATGAAGCCGGGGACCCTCATCTCTGGGCCAGTCTGATGGGTCTGGCCTCGGTCCTGGGATCCAAGGGACCAACTGAGGCCAGTGCAGCACTTGGGGGTCAGGGTGGGACCTGCCCCTCCTGGCGGTCCTTCACAGCCGGGTGCAAGCCTGTGCTCCTGGGGTGGACCTGGATGCCTCCCGCTGACTGCGTGGATGTGAGTCTCAGTCCTAGACCGTGGGGCTGGGCTGCTGTCACTTGAGGCCCAGACCCCCATAATTCTACGCAGCTCTCCTTTCATCTTCGCTGATGGGATCAACCTTTGGCCCCAGGGTCTCCGATTTCAAAAACTCACTTCCTAAATACTGAGGGCCAGGGGGGGAGAGAAATACCACCAACACCTTAAGGGTCGGTTCTGGGGAAATAGAATCACAGGTGCAGACGAGGCCCCGTCCTCCCGCTTCTCTGCCCCGTGGGCCCTGCCACGTGGGAACACGCGGGGACGGGATTTGATCTGCACCCCAAGGGTCGCGGCAGGAGTAGGCTCAGAGCCGGGGGACCTAGAGACAGAGCAGGATGCAGATGCCACAGCTGGAGCGGCCCTGGCCCTGGTGCCGGAGGAGGCTGGCGTCAGGAGAGCTGTCGCCCCTCTGCGCCCGGTTCCCCATTGGCCCCTCGCTCGGAGCTGGTGCTTCTGGCTCCCGGAGGGGGCCCCGTGAATGGGAGGGGGTCCCATGCGGTGGGCAGTGTCTGCAGCCTCTGGCCTCATCCATCTTCAGGGAGCAGCCCTCACATCCCTCCAAAGCCTCTGGCCGCTGAGGGGATCTCTGCAGACTTCCTCTGGGACAGTGTCCCGAGCACAGCACCCATCTCCTCTTTGTCTTCCGGTCCATCTGTCCATCGCTCACACATCTTCACTCCAAGGGCAGCTCGGGCCTGGACTTGGGGGTCGGATGGCAGTGTGGTCCGGGTGATCACAGGCCTGGACAGCAGGGGGTCTCCTGCTGGCCACACCGACAAAGGCTGCAGTTGAAGATCTGAGGTTTGGGGACAGAGGAGGAAGGCCGTTGTCCTGATGTGCAGGAGGCCCCTTGTCCTTGGGGAGCTGCCCAGGCCCCCTGCACGGCGGCCCCTGTCCTTCCCAGGCTCCGGCCGCCTCATCCAGCCGGCAGCTCCGGCCGCCGCATCTCCTTCGGTCTGGAAGCTGAACCGGGGAGTCCCGGGTTTCAGTCAGTGGCTGCTTCCAACCCACCCGACTCTTCTGTCGCTGATTTCTAATGTCGCCTGGGTGCTGGCTTGTTTGATAACACCTGTGGATTCAGTTAAGAAACATTCCCGAGGGCCGTACCAGGGCGCGATCTGGGATGTAGGACCATGTCAGAAAGTGGCACGCAGGTTACACCCCAAGCGCCTGGTACTGTATCAAGGGCGGACCCCTGACCCTGACCCCGTGAGCTCACCCTTCCCTTAGCTCAGGAGGAATCGCGCGTTGGCTGGGAGGAGGCTTTTTCCCCCTGCCCCGGGCTCGGTCTGCAGCTCTGCCTCTGCCCGTGTCCTCCCAGCCCGTTTTTGTGGCCCAGCGAGGGTGTTGGGAATCTCATTATCACCTGACTGGCGCCCCCTCCCTCTGCCTTTGGGGTACTCAGTCCGCAGGGTGACCGTCACCTGTCCTGGAGGACCCACCGTCCACCCAGGAGGAGGGAGGTTCACACCTCCCCGTCCTGCTTTCGCCAGCACTGACCACCCCAATAGTCTCTGATTATTTTAACTGTGCATTTGTCTGTCTGTCCTCTCTTGTCCAACTGTCAGCCAACATCAGGACCTTGCTGGGAGCTGGGTGCCACGTGGGGTGCTTCCTGCAGCCGGGTGATGGGCTCCCGCCACATGCCGGGGATCTCGGTCCTGGACGTGGAGGCCCACGTGCAGAAGACGCAGAGATCAGGGCTGTTAAGTTGCATCTGCTCCATGCACCTACCCAGCCCTCCGAGGTCCACTCTGCTGCCTGGGTTCTGAGTGAGCCTGGGCAGAGCACTGGTGACAGCAGTGTCAGGTGACTGGGCTGCAGTGCCCAGGTAACACCCAGGTAGTCCACCAAACACCTGTTCGTCGCTGGAAGGTATTTGCAGATGCAGTAACACCCACAATCGGCTGTCTCCAAGTGAAGCCGGCGACTCTCCATCATGTGGGTGGGCCTCTCCTGGTCAGCTGAGGCCTCGAGAGCAAACTGAGGTTCCTTCGAGAAGGAGGAATGCTGCCTCAAGAAACCACTGTGGGGCTTCCCTGGTGGTGCAGTGGTTAGGACTCCACCTGCCAATGCAGGGGACATGGGTTCAAGCCCTGGTCTAGGAAGATCCCACATGCCGCGGAGCAACTAAGCCCGTGCGCCACAGCTACTGAGCCTGCGCTCTAGAGCCCGCGAGCCACAACTACTGAGCCCGAGAGCCACAACTACTGAAGCCTGCGTGCCTAGAGCCCGTGCTCCACAACAAGAGAAGCCACCGCGATGAGAAGCCCGCGCACTGCAACGAAGAGTAGCCCCTGCTCGCCGCAACTAGAGAAAGCCCGTGTGCAGCAAGGAAGACCCAAGGCAGCCAAGAATAAATAAATTTATTTTTTTTTAAAAAGAAACCACTGTGATATCAAGTCCTCCCTAAAGCTCCAGCCCACGGTCTGCCCTGTGGATTTCAGACTTGCCAGCCCCCAGCATGATTGCTGAGATCAATCTTTAGATAAAGAAACGAATGAATATAGGTCACATAGATAATACACATGGATACGCTCACTTGCTAATTTGCTTAAGTTTGTTTATTTATCAGCAGGATCCACTGGAGCACCTTGACTGATACAGTGTTTAACCTCTGTCTCCCCATCTGTGTGATGCTAATAATGTCCACCTCATGGCATTAAGAATTCAAGGGTGGATTATATCACAAGCACGATTATGGGATGCTGCCGGCTGCAAAGTGATTCATCAAAGCCGCTGAAGACGGTGTTTTGGTGGGTGTGGGATTGTCCCCAGCTGTGGGGTGGTTGGAGGCCCAGGTGATGCCGGGGCTGAGCAGGGTGGCTGGGGGCGAGGGTCGAGCACTGCCGCGTGTCTGCAGAGACCTTCCCGGGGCACAGGAAGGAGGCAATGAACATCACTGGGATGACCAGTTCTTATCAGATCTCTTCCTCCTTTGAATGATCACCTTCCTCTGTTTGTTGTTCTTTTACAATAAGAAATAACCCTCTCTTACACCTAATCTGCCCCGGAGGGGTCTGAAGTTAATTTCCAGGGAAGCAGTGAACAGTCTTTAAGGAGAGGTCCAGGGAAATGCACTTGGGAGCCAGGAGGGAAACTGAGGCCTGGCCCAATGGGGCCGGTTTCCCAGAAAAGCCAGTGAGGAAGAGGGTGCAGGGGATCAGTGGCTCCCCCTCTTCTGCCAGGGGGCCCAGCGCCCAGGCGGCAGGACACAGGGTGGGAGGGCTGTCCCTGCGGAGCCCAGGCGTCGCTTGGGGATGGTTCTATTGGACCTTGGTGCTTTTCTGCTCTATGACTTTAGCCACCAAGTGTCACTTGCGTGGACTCACAGTCAACACCGCCGAACAGGAAATTGCTTTATTATTATGCTAAACGGGCACTGTGCTTGGATAGAGGAACGGTTAATGAAAATGATTGCACTAACGTGCAAAAGATAAAGTGCTAAAAAATGCTGTTATAGTCAACAGCCTACATAATTTGTGCTGTTATTAGGGATAATTTGTGACTTTTTAAAAGTCGAGTGGGTCCAAATGTCAAGTGGGGAAAACATTAGTTAGAACACCCAGGAGTAATGAATGATTTAGAGAAGAAAGAAATCCAGTGAGATTTAAACCTTTCGGTTTTAATTCACTACTTAAAAACGTATACAACTTCCATCCCGCATTAAGTACACATGTCCTGTCCCCTCCTGGGTGCTGCCTGCCTTTCTCCGTGGACGTGTCGCCTGGAAGACGTGAGACTTTCTCCACAAATAAAGATTTTCCAGAAAAGTCATCACTTTTTCCCCCAGTCCCTTCATTCTCATCTCCCAGCCCTTTTGAGCAAAATAGTCCTTGAAAGTCCTGGCTTGTGTCACGTGAGATGAAGGTCTCCCGCTAGACATGTAAGACTTAAAGATGAGGGAGAATTATCTGACAGCCATTATGGCGTCTTCATGATTTCAACAAAAACTTCCACCCGTGGAATCTGGGAGGTGCCATGTCACTGAAACCTTGTAAATTCAAAAGGTGGAGGGACTGAGTCATTCGTTTGTTCACTCATTCATTCACTCAGTGAGGACCTAACAGGCCAAACTCTCAGGATACAAAATGAACAAGAAGAGATACAATCCTTTATGGTGATTTTAGTGTTGTACTGATTTTTTTCCCAGTGCTCAAGGCCAAGAGAAACCGTGAACAGGTCTGTGTGTTCAGTAGTTAGGTCCAAACAACGAGAATTTATGGAACTGAAAGAAAAAAACAATACTTTGATTTCATTTTCCAGTCACCAAAATTCCTTATCAAGGGGATATGAGTGTCCACTGGGCGCTGAACAACCTAGGGACACCTGTCATCAGACTGGGCTCTGCCACAGCCCTTTCCTGTTCAGCGTAGACTTTCACACCATACTTGCTTTTTATCTCAGCAACTATTGAACGGTAGGCTTTACAAGCATGACGTTCTGGGGAGGAATGGAGAACAGCCTGATATTAAAAACCGTGAAATCCCTGGAGCCGATGGCCAGTCTGTGGTGGACCAACTGGACCACAGAAACTGAGGGTCTAGGCCTTTCCCGTGAAAATAAAAACTATCTTGCAGTGTCCTGTGGGTTCGCTATGGCACCCCGGGGCACCCAGGCACGCACTTTGGGCACCCCGGTCTAGGCAATGTGATGCAATGTCTGGCTTCAGATGGTTTGATTCCCCAGGTTGCTTGCTGGTCCACGTTAACGCAGAAATTGAGAGAAAGCTTAGAAAGCTTTTCCGTCGCTTGACACAGGGTGTTGCTTCTGATTAAAGCTTGTACTTTGCCTGTGTTTCCTTTTTATTTTTCTAGCAATTTATTTTCATTTAATTTTGCAAAAGAGTGTCTTTAATGGATTGGAATTAAAAAGCAAACTGGGGGGCCTTCCCTGGTGGCGCAGTGGTTGAGAGTCTGCCTGCCGATGCAGGGGGTGCAGGTTCGTGCCCCGGTCCGGGAAGATCCCACGTGCTGCGGAGCGGCTGGGCCCATGAGCCATGGCTGCTGCGCCTGCGCGTCCGGAGCCTGTGCTCCGCAACGGGAGAGGCCACAACAGTGAGAGGCCCGCGTACCGCAGAAAAAAACCAAAACAAACAAACAAAAAAACCCGCAAACTGGTGCTTCCCCGCAGATAGCTTGCAAAGCGGTTCTGGGGGTTCTAACGGGAAAAACAGACATAAAAAAGGATGCTTCCAAAATTTGAAAATAAAAACTAGGCATTATTATTAAATTATCACAACTAAATGCAGCAATTGTAAACCCTTTAAAGGCCCGGTTAATAAGAAACTGCTAATTTTTTTTTGCAAAAAGGTCCTGGAATATTTATTTAGCTAAAAGATATTTTTGCAAATATAGTAAAAAGTTTTTGCACCATCAGATGAAGCATCAGTTTTTTGTGGTTTTTTTTTT
>NW_006793445.1:1269506-1275582 GCF_000442215.2 Lipotes vexillifer
CCCAGCCGCTCCGCGGCACGTGGGATCCTCCCGGACCGGGGCGCGAACCCGCGTCCCCTGCATCGGCAGGCGGACTCGCAACCACTGCGCCACCAGGGAAGCCCAAAGCGTCAGTTTTATTGTACAAAATAGTTTAAGTTGGAGCTGACCGGCTTTCTAAAGCCTAATTAGAAATCCCCGGCCACCCTTCCTCCCCCGCCCTCCCCCCCTTTCCTTTTCCTCCCTCCTCCCCCACACCCCCTTCCTCTCTTCCCCATCACAGAAATGTTCTGGGTAGAAACTCAGCCTTACCCTTGAGAGCACTGAGATTCTGTGTTACCACGTCCTAGTGGTAAAGGTTTACCATTTGGTCACCTGTCCTTAAAATCAGTCAAGTGAGACATCACTATACTAATTACTTAATAAATGCTTTTTGTTTAGAATAAGGGAGATGGACTCTTTGAATGTGCTTCAAAGAACGTAAAAAAAGGAAAAAGGAAAACAAAGCGTCATCCAGTGTGCTGTAGTACAATGATGTTTTCCTACATTTGCTAATTGGAACATTATAGCTAGAGAAACTGTTATAAATTAGAAACGTTCACAGAATTTAGAGCCAAAAACAATGACACAGAAGTGTAATTAATTTATCCTCCGGGTTTTGGTGACTCATTTCTAACATGTCTAACCTTGTCTCGCGTTGACAAGCGACGTGCGGTTAGGCAGAGAAGTGTTCAGTAAGTACGAAGTGCATCGCGCTGTCCAGTGGGTGCTCGCAAAGTAAACGTGCCCGGATTGTTCTAAAGCTGTTTTCTGGGAGTGAAGTGTGTGGTGGGGGCAGGGTGGGGCTTGGGGACAGCGGGCGGAGCCTCTTCCTGGGGAGGGCGCCTCGGAGTCTGGGGTCTCACTCTCAGAAGGAGGTGCTGTCACCTCACAGCTCCTGCAAGTGGCTCTGTAAAGACTCATCGGCATTTTAAGGGGAGAAAGTGTATTCTCCTGTCTTCTCTTCTATCCATTGACTATTTTGTCTTTTTGTTGGTTTGTAGCTTTTGATGTTAAAAATAGGATGGATAATATTTGTAATGCCTAAGAGCGGCTTCTGTCTTCTCTTCAGCAGAGAGGGAGTTTCAACTTCTGAATTTTAAAAGTCTTTTGCTTAGAAAAAGCTTTCCAAGATGCAGGAGAGCAAACAGAGCTGCCATCAAGAGATTCAATGTCGAGAGCAATTTATATTCCTCAACACATCCACACCACTTCTAAACCTTTCAGTTCCAAGAAGATCCCAATAATGCCCCAAATATTTGATCCTTAAAAAAAAAAAAAGATTCCAAATACATGTCAAATAAAATTAAATCTAGCTCTAAAGAACATCCACTTCATTTACATTCTGATTTTGTAAGTGCTATCTGATATTTAAAAAGCTTTTTACCCCTGTTTTATAAACCTCTAAAAATCAGGGCATTGAATCTTGCTGTCAATAGAAGGAATTGTCAAAGATCAAGTTCATTTCAAAACAGATTAAAACAGTTGATTCTGAAGTTGGCACAATGAATTTTTTGCACACTACATGATGTGAAATGTTTCCTTTTTCTTTTTAGACAGGCGACCCTGTTTGTGAGTGTCTTTAAAATGAAAAAAAAAAAGTTTGTACTACAACCCCTTGGTTTTAGAATTCTTCACACAGGATTCAAGTTACAATGTCCACATTTCAGTCCTAAAAGAAATACATTTTTTCGGTCAGAAGGTGACTAAAAGGAGCTATCATTGAAAATATCCGGGTAGTCCACTGGTTAGGACTCCAGGTTTCCACTGCAGGGCGACACGGGTTCGATCCCTGGTTGGAAACTAAGATTCCCACAAGTCATGCAGCATGGCCAAAAAAAAAAAAAGAAGCTATCATATACAAACACCAGGAGAATATGAATTCTCTAGTCCAAAATGGAATTATTTTCAATAAAAGACACTGTTAGTTATTTACACACCAAGAAGGAACTTGACCGTTTAAAAAAGAAATGTACAAATAGTTTTGTAAATCAGAAAAGAGGAAAGCAGAAATATATACATACCTTACCAGCCCTCTGGTCTTCGCACGGTCTAACGTGTGGGTGTCATTCCTTTAGAAGGTCCTCACTGGGTGTCTCCCAGGTGCCAATTCTCCAGGTAGTTTCCTTCTGACCTTTACCCACTGTAAAGGGGGCTGAGTGTTTAGGCGCCAAAGGCTACGTTCGTTAGGGGTTGTTTGCGTGTAGGGCTTGGACCCCAGTCTCAGTGGTTCTTCAACAGCTTTGCTGTTGACTTTGGTCAGAACTTACTCACTGCGTTTTAAACTGGAAGCTCCCAGGTGTGTCCAGGAAGGGTGTGGGACCGCCACTCTCCTTGTAGGAAGATCCTTGGGGAGGGGCATAGTAGAGCTGGCATTTTAAATCTGAGGTACCCCAGAGATCGTCTCCCCCCCCCTCACTTTGGAAATGGAGAAATTAAGGCTCAGGAGACCGGAAAGTGACTCCCCCCAGCCACAGCGAGTCATTTAATCTGGAGTATATTTCTGTCAGTGATGAAGAGGCATTTATACTTAAACCACGTCTTACTAATCATGGTGTTCTTGTCATGTGTAGGGCTTTCCTCCCTGAAGACCTGTTATTAAATTCATGCTGAGTCTTGTAATTAATGAGGCCTCAGGCCATACGAGCCATGAGTATAATGTCCACATCTGTTTTATTCACCAGAGTGTATCCAGTGCATCACCAGCTGCAGGACACGTGCAAAAACTGGGTACAAAATACTAGCAAATCTAGTCCTGCTGTACGTGTTAAAATAATAACCTATCTTGACCAAGCTGGGTTTAACTCAGGAATTCAAGGGTGCTATTGGGAAAATACGTGCAGGTAATTGGTCCCATTTATAGACTAAAGGAGAGTAAATATACAATGATTGCAACAGAGAAAGAAAAGTATTTGATAACTGTCGACGTTCAGTAACGCTAAACTTTTAATAAACTAGCAATAGAAAGAATCTTTCTTAACCCACTTGAGGGTATATACCAGCAGCCTTCAATAATGATCATTCTTAATGGTAAATAACTTCAAAGTGCTATCTCTAAAATCAGGGCTAAATTAAGGATGCCAGCCATCAACAATTCTATGTAATCCTGTACTTAAAATTTTATTCATCCAAGAAAAGAGATAAAAGTTTAAGGACTGAAAAGGAAAATTATAAAAATAACACTGTCAGAATTTGCAAACAATATGATCATCCACATGAAAAAACCTAGCAAAATGCACACATTTATATTTAATAAGAGAGCTAAGCAAAGTATGCCTATGTCACAATACAAAAGTCACTAATAATTTTATTCATCAGCAAACTATAGGTAGAAAGTACAGTTTTCAAAAAAAAAAAAAAAAAGACCACTTAAAATTGTAACAACAACAGCAAAATAATGAACTTGAAGTAACCATTGATGACATTCAGCATTTATTTCCAATTCTTTCCCCAAGCTTGGAGGCTGGTTCCTCCCACCCTATGGAGTTTAGCTGTGGCCATGTGAGCAGAAGTGACCCGTGCTGAGTGGTCACCACATGTTTGGTGCGGCAGCTGCTCCTTCAGCCTGGACAGAATCACCAGCTGGCCTCTATATCCAAGGAACAAGGATGTGAAAAAAATCATTGTTGTTTTAGACCTCTGAGGTTTGGGAATTGTTTGTTACTGCAGTGAAATCCAGCTTTATCCTGTCTAGTCTAGAAACTAGTACCAGAAGTGAGGTGCTATGCAAAAACAAAATCCTAAAATAATGATGTTTCAAAGTCGGTTCATCCACTGTAACAAACATACGAATTGGTGGGGGACTTTGATAACGGAGAGGCTGTGCACAGCGGAGCAGGGGGCGTATGGAAATCTCTGTAGCTGCCACGCAATTTTGCTCTGAATCTAAAAAAATAAAATCTATTTAAAAAGTCCGAAATATGTGGCATTGTCAGGGTAGTTAGGTGTTGAGAAAAAGGGAAACTTACTGAAGGCTGAAAGGCGTCCATCCATGTCAGACTGGATAAAGCCCTGGGTGAAAAAGATCCGTCTTGGGTACCCAGGGAAGTCGGCTCAAGTGTGACAGGTGTGCTGGGGGGTGTGTTAGTGTCCTGGGGCTGCCGTAACAAAAATATCGTAAGCCGGGTGGCTTGAAACAACAGAAATGTATTCTCTCACAGTTTGGAGGCTAGAAGTCAGACATCAAGGTGTGGGCATGGCCGTGCTCCCTCTGAAGGGTCTGGGGTGGGGTTCCTTCCTTGCCTCTCCCAGCTCCTGGTGGCTCCCGGGAACCCTGGTTTTCCTCAGTTCTCAGCTGCATCGCTCTGGTCTCTGCCCCCCTCTTCACTCGGCCCCCTCCCTGTGTGACTCTGGCTGTGTCTTCATACGGCATCCTCCCTGACGGTCTTCTTACAAGGACTCGAAGGATTAGATTTAGAGCCTATTTAATCCACTGTGACCTCACCTTAACTTGATTTCACCTGCAGAGACCCTATTCCAGATGCGGTCACATCCACAGGCACCACTGAGGATGACGACTTCAACGTCTCTTTTTGGGGATGGGGGAGGGCACACAATTCAAGCCACAGCAGCCGATGTCTGCATTTGGCAAAGCATTACAATGCAGAGTGAGGCTCACAGAAGAGCTGGCTAATTTACAAGCAGGAATTGAGGGGAAGAGCCTACAAATTCATGGACCTGTAAGATTAGAAGAGATGGCTGCTTCTCTACTCCTAACGGTGAAAAATAAACTCGGACATGCCGTGAACCACTGAGACTCTTTTACATCAGACTAAGATCGCATCAAGGGTACGGTCATGATACCCGTTGTTAAAACTTCTTAATAGTTGAAGCTGTAAGGGAACCACTTGGTCAGAGACTCCTTTAGGGTAAACGGAACGGCTCGTGGCAGAGGCTGGATGAGGCTCCCGCAGCACGCAGGTCAAGAGCGAAAAATGCTGGGGCAAAAAAAGCAGAGAAATAGAGCAAATCAAGGAAGGTCTGGATGAGAACCAAGGGTTCAGCTCTCAGCACCTGGTAGCTCAGCAAAATCAAATAGATAAAAACTAAGCTTCTGCACATCCTACTGCCCAAAGAGGCACAGCCAGCGCTGAAAGAAAGAGGCTGCGATTTTAGGGACTTAAATGACCTCTGGGTCCCACTGCCTGTAAACAAGAAGGAGACTGGGAAGGAGTTTACATCTCTGATGCTTGTATCGAATATGACCAAAGGGGGTGATGGAAGAGGAGGAAACTTCTAGAAGGAAGGGCAAGTGCCAGGGAGAACCGTGAGCCAGAAGCCACACCCAGGAGCAGAATCAGGACCTACTTGAGAGATGTCACCCACCCTGGGAGCAGGGGATCCTACCCTGGGAGCAGGGTCTACACATCCGCTCAGCAGCGTTTTGGAAATGTCTCCATTCAATTTAAGAAGTTCTTTTGAGTCAAAAGTTACCAAAGAGGGCAAAACCAGAAGCCAGAGATTGGGAAAAGATGTTTGAAACACAAAACAACGAAAGTTCGTTATCTAAAATACGTAAAGAAGCCTTAGAAATCAGTGAGAAGGAGATCAGACGACAATAAAAAGAGCAAAAAATAGAGATGGTCACAAGCAAGCAAGTCTGAATGGTGTAAAATAGGAAAAGGCCTTCCCTGAGATCAGTGGAAAGCCAGTTAAGGCAGCAGCGAGAGGATTTCACAGGGCAGAGCCGAAGGGGTCTGACAGCACCCAGTGCAGGTGAGCACGTGGGGCTACGGAGCTTCCCGCTCCCGCTGCTGGGTGTGTAAGTCGCTACAACAAACACTTCGAACTGGCTGACTATTGGCTGTCTTAATCCACCTTTGTTCTTCTAGAATTAAGGTGAAAACACCATCTCCTGGCCTCATCCACTACAATTAAACATCCACCTGCTTGTGGGATGCTTTATGCTTCATGTCGATGCCACGTGTCCAAAAGTGCATCTGAGGGACATTAGAGTCGTGAGACGGTCCCCCGCAAGATTTCGTTGTCGCATCGCCTCAGTCGCTCTTTCCACGCCTGTCTTTTTCTTTTTCCTTTTTTTTTTTTTTTTTTTTTTTTG
>NW_006793445.1:1275775-1279603 GCF_000442215.2 Lipotes vexillifer
TGGGATCCTCCCGGACCGGGGCACGAACCCGCGTCCCCTGCATCGGCAGGCGGACTCTCAACTCAACCACTACCAGGGAAGCCCTCCATGCCTGTCTTAAATGCTCTATTTGTTAAGGTGAAAGGTCTTTGAGAAGCTCTGCATTTGAACAGCAAGCTCCCACATAAACAAAGAAAATGGCCCTCTTTCCAACACGTAACCCACGATCCCCGATTGTATTTGACTACGGATAGGAGACAGAGGCACGGCCCCTGCCCTCTGGGGAGCATTCCTCTTCCCGGACACTCATCTGCTGTTCCCTGCGATCTTTGAGGCTTTCTTTCTCTTAAGCAACAAAGTCTTGATTCTAAATGAGTAGATCCTCCAAACTAGGTCGTCTCTTTTCCTCATCGCCTGAGCAGCCATTATCGAAGCCCTTGCAGTTACAAGGTCGCGTGCGGGAGTGAACACTGTCGCGTGGGAGAATGACCACCGATGGACCAGCCGTCTGTGAGAACAGCGTCCGCTGAGCACCCTCCCCACCGAGGGATGGAATTCTTCACTACACCGTTGTCACGTCCGTACACTTTGGGTCGCCTCCGCTGATCATCAGATACAGGGCAAACACAATGCAAACTGAGGAGGAAAATGGAAAACCTTGGATTTGGAAAAGATGGAGAATTTTTTGAGATGAACGAGTTATCGGCCAATGAGGATCCGGGCAGAGACGAATCGACCAGAAGAAGGTAGACACGTGGGCTGTCCTGATGGCCCCCGAAGGGAGTGACGGGAATTCAGGAACGAGGGAGGCCCTTGGGAACATTGCTGAGGCCCTTCGGCACTTCTGCAAAATGGACCTTTTCGATCGTGAGGCAAAAATCACATGTAAAAGATATTCTATGTGGTTGTTATACAATTTTATCAGAAAAAGCTTCACACAGAAAAGTGCGTATAAGATTGATTATTTTAGCCGAATTCCTCCATAGTTGCAGTTGTAACCTACATTTTGTTAAAGTGCCATAAAATAAACCTCTAAAAAACACAACTATTTTTCCTCTTACCAACTTAAAAATCTCAAGCCAAGTGTTTTCAGAGTTTACTGTGAAGTTTTGGCCTCCATGCTGGCTGGCTGTCCCAGCACCGGTTATCAGTCTTACTGTGGGGAGTCAGGCGGCCCCGGCCAAGCTCTCTTCGCAGAAACTGGTGGCACCCTCGGTTCATGTGCCTGGTGGAGCCTGACCCAGTCTCCCGTCTCCTGGGGACTTCGGCACGCGGCCAGGTCTGCACTGGGGCTCACTGGGCCTGGGCTCTGCCGTGGCTGCAGGATGTGCATCTCTCTGCGTCTCTCTCCTGGGGGCCCCAAGTCTGCAGGGCTCCCGGGAGAGTGGTGCCTCGCGGGGCTGCCTTCCTCTAAGGTCGGTATCAGTGGAGAGAGAGTTTTTGCCCCGTTCTCTGGGGAAAGTCTCTTCTGCTTAGAACGAGGGCTGGGATCGGCTCTTGCACAGAGGCACTGGCCACAGGCCCCCTAAACCCCCTCTGCTGCAGCAGCTCCAGGCACACAGTGTCACCTCCTGTGGGTGACAGTGAGACTACTGGTCGTATTCTTACCGGGAGGGCCTGGGGTGACCGCAGGGCTGGCCTTTTGGTGCTCTGCTCTGTCTACTTTGCCCAAGGCTCTCAGCTGCTATCAGTCTTCTCAGGGGTGTGGGCTGCTTGGACCAGACAGACGGGCAGGGTCAGGGCGCCGCGGGCAGGCAGGCTGGACTGCAGGGTGAGGAGGGTTTGAGCTTCACTCTGAGCAGCTGAGTTTCTGGGGGTTTGGAGGAGGACGTGCAGTGACAAACTCGCAAGTTACCCCATCTTCTGATTAACTCCGTTCCTCCTGGAAAGCCCAAGCTGGGCGCCTTTCCAAGTCATGCCCTTCTCACACTTCCTATCCAGTACAGTGATGGCTTCGACAGAGGGCCGTGCAGCCTGCGTGTGAGGTAAGAGGGTCCCCGGAGGGTCACGTGTGGGCACCTGCTGACCTATGACTCATGGACGCAGGTGACTGGCCACCACCGAGGCAGGTTTTGCCAAGATGATCCACAGCCTCCTGCTGGCCTGCGAGCCCACCCTGATCTCTTCTTGTGACATCGCGTCGCTTCAGGAGACAATATGTCTAGAAAACTGTCCAAGCGCCCATCTGGCAAAGAGACCGTGGCCAACGCCGGGGTCTGCGGGGACGTGCGCGCATGGCCAGCACAAACATGCAGACATGCGCGCCCCGGCCGTTGCCCCCGCCGGCCCACGTGGACAGCAGCCTCCTCGCTGCCACAGTGACAAAGCGACTCATGCTCAGTCCACTGTGTTTCCCCTGTCATGACAGAGCTGGCAAGGCCTCAGCCCCTGCACTGGCCCCTCTAAGGGTGCTTCCCACCCCTCCAGCAAGGACGGCGCAAGACCAGACAAAGGGCAACGGCTTCCAAGCAGGGGGCGTGGCTGGTCTTCCAGTAGGCATCCGGGCAAAGCTGTCGAGAAGCTTCACTTCGGAGGATTGTCTCAGTGAGATAAGTTCCCTCCAAAAACGTACGGAGTGGTAAGGACCTCGCCCCTGAGATCTCGAGAGTCCCTAAGTAGCACAGTCAGCACCTGGGTCCTAGGTCGTCCAAGGTCTTTTCTCAGGGGTCTCATTTTATTCATCTCATTTGCACCCAGGTCAGGGCCATGGAAAAGGTCTCAGCAAATATGGGTTGGTTGACTATTTGGTTTTTCAATTTTTTGCCATCGTGGGAGATCACTTGGCTGTTTCCAAGCTCAGGTGATTAATCATGAGAAGGACAGTAGCTGATATTCTGAGCAATAGCTGTGTATGCGGCATGTGCAGAGCACTTTGTAGTACAGTATCTCCTCAATCCCATTATTGGTCTCATTGTACGGAGGAGGGAATTGAGACCATGTCACACTGTGTGCAAGCGTATTTAGGTCTAGTTTCAAAGATCACGTTTTTCTTCCGTCATATTTATCCAAACATGAAATGTACAAATTTTCAGGATTGCAAAACTCATTTCCAACAATGCAATTAGAGCTGTGCAGCACTCGGCACTTTATGAGGCATTTTAAGCGTATTCTCTCACTTATCAGTAGTTAGAAAGCCTCCCAAGAGGTGGGCAGGGTAGCACTTGATGGAAAGAGGAAGCTCGAGGGAGGACGATTCCTCAGGGTCACGTTGGGGTCCAGCCTGGGTCCCGTCTCGTGTCTCTGAGACTCTGTCGTTCATCAGAACCGGCAGCAACGCCCCAGAGTGTCAGGGGCCACGGGGTAACCAGGGTTTGAAGCGCGTCTGTGCTGTGCATGTGAGGCAAGACACACAGCTCAATGACACTGGGGGCACACACACTCAGGAGCAGGACCCGCGACGCCGGCGGGACGTCTTTGAATTACGGAGGTGAAATAGTTTGTAGGAGGGAGAGGCAGGTTCTAAGCGTTCTTTACATGGGCGAAATCTGGCCACTGGTTTCAACGAGATGCACAGAATTGTATTTATTTGTTTTCCTTCCGAGCTGTGGCCGACAGTGTGGGCACTGACCCCACGTTAATGCAAAGAAGAACCTTGTCTGTTTTCACCAACAGGTTGGGGGTGGGGGTGGGTTGAGGGTCATGTTTAAAGTATCGTCTTTGGGTGTAAAACTGATGCACCATGGCGGGGGCAGACCAGGAGCTGAGAGCGGAGCTTCCCGCAGTTCTGCAGGGAGGGGAATGCAAAGTCAAAAGTACAGGGGCTGCCCCGGGGGCGCGGCGGTTGAGCGTCCGCCTGCCGACGCGGGGGACGCGGGTTCGCGCCCCGGTCCGGGAGGATCCCACATGCCG
>NW_006793445.1:1279690-1298365 GCF_000442215.2 Lipotes vexillifer
GGTCCGGGAGGATCCCACGTGCCGCGGAGCGGCTGGGCCCGTGAGCCACGGCGGCTGAGCCTGCGCGTCCGGAGCCTGTGCCCCGCGACGGGAGAGGCCGCAGCGGTGAGAGGCCCGCGCACCGCAAAAAACAAACAAACAAACAAACAAACAAAGTTAGATTTGTTTCGAATGATGAGAAATCACAGCAAAGTACGAATGTTAATGCACTGATCAGTTCCTCAGATGTCGTAAAATCTGGGGCAAACGGTATTACCCGCCCGGCCCTCCTCTGTGAGAGCTTTCCTCCATGGTCTGCCTGCCTGCTCTGGCATTTCCCACAGAGAGAAGAGAAATACAGTTCAGTCTTTACTCTTCCAGGTCAAAGCGAATTTGTTTTCAATTATTGATCATTTAGAAAATGTTGTTTTAAAACCGTTTTTTTTTTTCCTTCTTGGCCACACCGTGTGGCCTGTGGGATGTTGGCTCCCTGACCAGGGATCGAACCCGGGCCCTGGGCAGTGAAAGCTCAGAGTCCTAACCACTCGACCGCCAGAGAAGGTCCCACAGCCAGCTTCTCATATACTCTACCTCAAATTATTTTTATTACATACATATCAATTTTTTATTGAAGTTGATTTATGATATATTGGTTTCAGGTGTACATAATAGTGGTTTTTATACATTGTACTCCATTTAAACTTGTAAAAATGTTGGCTATATTCCCTATGCTGTACAGCATATCCTTGTAGATTATGTACGTTATATAGAGTAGCTTGTGCTTCTTAATCCCCTGCCCCGTCTTGCCCCTCCCCCCCTTCTCCCCACTGGTCACCACGAGTTTATTCTCCGTATCTGTGAGCCTGTTTCTGTTTCCTTATATTCAGTTGTTGGTTTTGTTTTTTACATTTCACATATGTGATAACATACACCACCTCAATTTTTAAAAGATTGTTAGCAAATTTGGGGAAAACCTATCAAGTTTCTTTCCTGTAGGAGCTGTAAGATTTCGACTAATTTAAAATTTTCTTGTCCTGTGAAGAATTCCTATTATTCCTTGAGTTGACGGCACTCACTGCCCAGCCCAGGGTCACAGTCCCCCTTGCACTAAGGAGCCTGTGTGAACCACACAGAAATGTCAACTAATCCAAGAGTCATGGGTCCCTAACACCTTGGCCAGGCCCCAGAAAGGACGGCGGTCACTTGGTCCCAGCACCTGGTATGGGGAAGTGACACAGGGTGGGGGGCAGTGGTGAGGAGAGACAGAATCTGATGGATTAACGCACCTGCCTTCTGCGAGCTGTGCAAACATGGGCGACCGACCCAGACAGGCCCCCAGGACCTCCACTCCCAGGTGTGGGCGGGTGACGGTGGAGGCAGGTCAACGCCCGGCAAGTTCTTTATGGGCAGCACCCTTCACAAATCCACAGGGCTTATTCTGTCACTCCCTGAAGACTGAGCCAGGAGACAGGACCAGCTCTGCAGGGGCCTCGCATAGCCACAGAGCAAAGAAAAGAAGCCGGAAAAGCCGGACGCAGAAGGGTGGCTGAGAGGGATGTGAGCAGACCCTGTGTAGTGGGTTCTGTTGGGTTTGGGCTCAGCTCATGCGGTCCCGCCCCATGGGCTTCCCCCTTTGTCCCCTGACGAGTGAGGTGCCGGCTTCACAGGGTGGATTTCTCAGTCGTTTTCCTCGTACCTAAGATGCTCTCCCCAGGGCTTGGCAGCAACTGGATTTCAAAAACGACTAGTCATTTGAGTGGACATTAAGCAGTCAGTGATGGCCAGGAATGCCACACTGCAGAAAAGAGGGGACCCACAGGCCAGGGGTGTAAAAGGTCAGGATCGCCGACCTGGAATGCTTGGCCGAGCCCGGGCCTGCTCCTGGAGGGCAGGTCTCGAGCCGTGGAGGCAGATGACTGAGAGGTTCGCGCCTTCTGCTGGTTTCCAACAGCGCCAGCTGGTGTTCCTTGCCTCCACCCAACCAGACTGGACCTCGAGCCAGCGGCGAACCTGACTTGACATGGACAGAACGTGAAGCAACCACGGTAACAGGCATAGGAGAAAAAAGCAGAGAGAAAAGGAGATGTAAAAAGTAACGGTCATTTATATTAATTTCTCTGCAGCCGCCGAGGCTCGGGATAAGAAAAATTGCATCAGAAATAAAATTCTAAGCATGAAACAGTGGTTAATTTTGCAGTCATTGGAGCAGAAGGCATGCAAAAAAATATCATGAACATTTCAGGGGACTATTTTCCTCGTAGAAAGCTTATTCTTATAATATTACCGCATTTCAAAAAATACAATTTTAGAGGAAAAAAAAAAAATGAACTCTAGCTCTTTGCCGTGATAGGCGACAGGTCAGAAAAGCATTTCAGAATAATTTTACACCTTTTAACCTTAAAAAATACTTTGCTGACAATTGAGAAAGGGCCTTAAAAGAAGCTCTGATAGGCATTCTCACAGCGGGGTTGCCATGTCCCATCACCACGCGGGCGCTTCTGCATAATGTCTCCTGTAATAAGGAGTGAGCTGCACATCACAGAGGCTGGAGAGCGGTTTTAAGAGCGTAATCCTTGGCAAGAGCCGCTATTAGTCATGACACTGAAAGTTTGTTATGTGAAACTCTTGGGAAGACATAAAGGAAGTAAACTGTTTAAAATTTTGATTTGAGCTGGGAAATAACGACTTTGTCATAGGATATTGTCTGCATTTAAATACATACTCAGCCTTCTCTGTTTTTCCTTTCTGCTCATAGTTGGGCAGTCTTGTTAAATAAAAACCCTATACACGGTGTGGTTACGTGAATGGCACTCTCCCCAATTCTGTGGCTGGAAGAGGTAATTGTTAGAAAACTACTGTAACAATTACTGGTGACAATTACATGGATATGATCAAGGATGGGGCCACGTTCCTCAGTTGCAAGTCCTATTCAAACTTGGGGGAAACTCGACAGTATTTCACTGTAACAGATACAAAAAACCATCCATCGAGGAAAGATACTCCAAGATTCACATTTGTGCCTATTGCAGCAGGGACGATCCAGAGTCACAGGGAACTCAGACTCGGGAGAGGGAAGGGAGGGCGCTGGGGGACAATGGATTTCTTGTGGTTTTCAACAAAAATATTACTAGAGAAAAGGAGAGGGGAAGGAGGTGGGAGAGATGTGTTTCTCAGCAAGGTTTTCTTCTTTCCCACTGAGAGACCCTCTCAAGGAGGTGGTGGTCCTGGGGTTGCTCTCAGAAAGGAATGTTCTGCCCCTTCCTGCATGCGGTCCATTTCATGGGAATGGAACTGACCTCGGGATTGGATTTGACTAACTGCTCAGAGATGGAGACCTTCGTTGTGTTATCGGTACTCAGAGATGAAATGCATAACCAGCCGTGGCTGCATTACTGTTTGAAGCCTTCTTAGGAGGATGCAGAGAGGGGGTCAGCTGATGCCCTTTGCTTTTATTTTATTCTTTCTTTTGTTTATTTTTCCTTCTTTTTAACTTTCTCTCACTGTTTGGATGGCAATGTCTCCTTCAAGTCATGCAGGATTTTTTCGAAATTTCCTTCCTCCAGCTCCAGGGCCCACTCTTGGGAGCCGTGTGCCCGTGGGCCCGCTGGGTTTCCTTCTCACCGCAGAGGTCCACAGGGCTCAGAACCGGCGGCAGCACCCTCAGCTGTATCTCAGGAACAGGGGCTTTGCTTTTCTTGGGCAACTAACTCAGTTTACAGGGGACTCCATATCTCGTAAACCCAGAGGAATGGCCTGGAGTGGGAGGGATGTGCTCATGGTGTGTGTGTGTGTGTGTTGGGGGGGAGGTGGCAGCTGGCTGTTTGCGCTGCCAGGAGCGGGGCTTCCTGACCATCGTCTGGTTTTGCTGCTAAGAGAAGAATGTCGCAGAGTAAGATCTGGAGTCTCACAAAATCATAGGAAATTGTTCTAAGTTTTTAATTATAATTTAATAAGTCATTGATAGGCTGTTTTTCCATTTTTTAGTCCTAAAATGACTCTATCCCACCCCAAAACATAGATTGCACATGATTGCATTTGAATATTCTATTTTATGGTGAAATGTGGAGCCTTGTTTGGGACTGAGGCACAGTCAGATAAGTGACTTGTCCCAGGGCTGTGAGCCGTGTGGGGCCCCGGTGTGACTACCCTGCACCCCGACCAGGTGAGGCTGTGACCCACAAGATCAAGGACAACGACACTGGAGCCCCACAGGGCCGGCTCCACAGTCAGTGCCCGGGCCACGCTGGTGGCTGTGGCAATTCCTGCTTGTCAGGAGTAATCTGTCCGTTTCTCTAGTATTGTTAGGGAGCCCGATACACAGAGGTGTGCACGCACACACACGCACACACACCCCCGATAGGAAACTCTTTCAGGATCTACCAGAGGCTTACATTTCACCTCTTCCTCGTGAAGCATCTCGTGCTGCCTTTCCGGGGTGTGAAATGGCAGCTGAATCAGTTAGTTCTTTCCTAAGACATCTATTTTTTAAAGAAATGAAAATGATGCTTTGCTCTTGGTACATATTCTTTGAGATTCCCAATGCTGGAAAATACGACTATGCCTTCCCCAGTTTTCTTGTCGTGGCTGGTGTGCACCTAGATAGCCCCGTGTCAGGAATGGACTCACCAATCGTACTTAAGCTGAGTAACTGATGAATGACTGGGGAGGAGAGAAAAGTTCCCGTTTCCTGGACACCCTTCTGTTCACCATGTTTCCAGCGTGGCTTGTGAAGCTTAGCATCTCACATTCTGAGCACCTCGTCACCGTTTCTAAACAAATGGCAGGTGAGGAAATGACTGGGCTCCTTTCTCAGCTCAAGACACAAGATTTGGGGTCTACCCCTAGATTTAGAAAGGTCAGTGCTATGGCAGATGGAGAAATAAATTTCAGTTATTTTAAGACCATTAATATTCAGCAAATTAAGTTCTTCGCAGAGACTTCCTGAGGACACTGGCATATAGAGGGAACAGATCTCAGCTCCGTGTAAATTTAACTGTATCCTCTGTGCCCAACTCAGTAGCAATGCAATTAAGTTAAAGTCTGCGAACACTTGGGTCTCTGTCGAGAACATCAAGTTAAGCAAAGCCACTGGGGAAGGCCAAGATTTGGGCAAAGTGACTGGTCTTTGGTTTAAGCGGGAGGCACTCAGGACCTGAGCCACTAGCGTGGGGATCCTGGCCCCTCCTCGTGGACCCGGGCCTGGGTATCCCCCAGTCTCAGTGTCCTGGGCTGCGACGGCAGGAGAAGAGGTGAGGCCCCGCCGGTGAGGGTGCCGCCAGCACAGCCCCGGGGCGCAGGCCGAGGCTGCCGTGAGCGCCCAGCTTCCCTCCGCATGACCCCGTGGAGCTGAAGAGGAAATGCCGTGCCGACTTTTTATTGGAGTAGAAATGCCACGAGCAGCCTTCACCCTCAATACAAAGACAAGCAGATAAACATGGGGGTCAGACTGCCCACCTCCCCCTGGTCCGGGTGGACAGCTTGGCTGGGCATCGGCCCTGCTGTCCCCATGTCCCCTTGTCCCCGCGGCACGTCCGCCGCAGGACCTGCGTGAGGGTCCCGCAGGGGAGGCTGCAGAGGGAGGCTTGGTCTGTGGGTGGGGCAGGGGTAGGGGGATGAGAGCCAGCATCCTGGGGGGATGACACCACACCTGGAGGGGAGCAGTGACTGACGGGGCACGAACACTTTGTGTCAAGACCTGATCACGTCATTCATTTGCAGTCACATTCTAATCAATGCTATTTACACATATCACTCACCGCTATGCAGCAATGTGTCAGCACCTTCACACGGGGCCGCCTGGTGACAAGGCCTAATTATTGGTAGGAAATGTCATCCTTTCAAAGCAGCAGAATGAGAGTATTTTCATACTTCATGCCCCGGAACCGAGTCCACGTGAGCTTTGTGCTGAGACAGAGGCTGACGTTGGTACCGAGGAGGGAGTTCCGGGCCGGGGCAAAGCCAAGGCAGGGAACACTTACGGGCCCCGCCCCCCAGTCACCTGCAGCTTGGGCTGACAAGTGACGCTGACTGAGGTTTAACTGCAACTTTCATTTATTCGCCCAAGCAGTCATTCATTCATTCAAAGAATCCATTACATTTATGAAACTTCACTCTTTGTGCAAGTTTAATTCGCCTCCTGCCTCTAGCCAGAATCCCTCTAAGCATGCGGAGGTCCTAGCCCATCCTCTGATCTGCTTAAATATCGAGGAATCGTGTTTCCTCTATCAGATAAAAGCCCAAGCCCTTAACAACACACTCTGTTGGTGCTGCTGTCCAGTAAACATGCTCACACATCGCTGGGGGCCATGCGGAGCAGCCTCTGAGGAGAGAATCGGCCGTGGTCTAGGAAAACTGCAGGTCTTATTTCCGAGAATCTGTTCCAGGGATACATGGGCAAAACTACAGAATGACATCCACGTGGTTATTCATTGCAGCAATGACTGTAACGGCAAAGACAAAAACTGAACATCCATCAGTTGGGGACTTCTTGAATGAACAACATTCATTCACACCTAGACACAGAGGAGGACCACGCAGTGTCAGAAGAGCTGAGTGTGTATGTTGTCCATTGCCATTTACGTAAGAAAGGGGAGGAGGGCACCTCAAAATTTCTGTACATGTATAGATACAGATATATTTATACCTATATATGCACATATCTATCTATACACAGAGACACAGATATATTTGTATCTACTTATATTAAAAATGCAATAGGGTTTCCCTTGTGGCGCAGTGGTTGAGAGTCCGCCTGCCAATGCAGGGAACACGGGTTCGTGCCCCGGTCTGGGAAGCGGAGCGGCTGGGCCCGTGAGCCATGGCCGCTGAGCCTGCGTGTCCGGAGCCTGTGCTCCGCAACGGGAGAGGCCACAACGGTGAGAGGCCCGCGTACCGCAAAAGAAAAAATAAAATGCAATAGAACGATTAAACTATGAAATAAAAACTTAAAACAGTTACTTATGGGGAAGAAAATAGGTAGAGGGGTCAGAAACAGAAGCTAGACTTCTCTCAAGATCCCTGGCCCCGAAGACAGGGCCGGGCAGCTGCAGACCGTAGGAGGGGCGTCTCCACGGCCCAAGCATGGCCACATCCCCTTAAATTCTGTGTCCTCAGTACCTTGATTGCTAAGACCATCTCTGGTCCTATTTATAGATTTGGCTTTGAAACCAAGTAAATATTGTACATAATTATAAAACAAAATTAAATTTACATTTAAAAAATTCCAAAATGACATAAATGGGCACGATCGTATTGAGTGGAGGCATGACCATGGTGGGTATCTCTTCCAAGTGACTTTAAAACTCCGCCATTGGACAGTGACATCCCCGTAGGGATACATTCTAAGGACAACAGGAACCTGAAATGGTGTTTTTGATAATCACATTGTTGAAGACTCTGTTGGGACCCCACTTCTGACCCTGCGTTTTAGCGAGAGTTCTTCTCGCTATAGACAGAAGACACATAACTTATGGATGAAACAATATATGAGATGTTTCTCACAACAAGCTGGAGACATGGAGCGGAATTAGGCAGGGGTGTAGCTGGAACGAGAGGGCGTAGGTGATAGTTACTGAAGTCGGGTGATGAGTACACAGGGATTTTTGCACTTTTCTCTCTATTTTGTTGGGGTCTGAGTTTCTTCCATGATCAACAATAAACAAGTTTGCTGAGTGACTAGCCAGCTGGCACTTCGTTGGCTGAGGGGATAAGGTCTGTATCTTAATCAGCACGTCCTCTCTGTGTGCAGGCCCTACCTGCTGTCCTCAGGAAGCCGTTTGTCGGCCCTGCTCACGTGGCGTCTGGGCTCATGGGAGCCGTGCTCTGTCTGGGGTGTGCGCTCAAGAGCTCTGCAGCCTGGCTGTCGCCCACACACCCAGGTGCCCCAGGGAGCTGTGTAGAGCTCTCCCCTGGCCGGTGCCCGCTGAGCCGAGAGTATCACTCTGTCTTTGTCCCTCAAGTAGCCAACCACACGTGGTCCATGCTCTCCCATGAATGTAGCATCACGCCAGGACTAACTGTCTGCAAAAGGGAGCCAGGACACGCCCCTGCACGCAGGCGGGCGCCTCATGGGAGGGCCAGATGCCCCACAGAGGAGACCATGGCTGCTGGACACGTCATCCGCACGCCCGGGACGGGCAGCTGCCCTGGACACTGAGCCTGTTCTCTGCTCCTCACAAGCAGAGGTAAAAGTACAGGCCACACAGGCCAGCTCACGTGCTGACCACACGTCCACGTGGCATTAGCCGGAGCCCAGGCACTACCCTGTGTACCTGGATGTCCATGCAGAATTCGTGACCGGGACCTGGCCAGAGGGACAGCCATCTCCCTCTGATATCCTCAGGGTCGCTTCAGCTCAGACGGCGGAGCTGGTCTTCTGGAGGAACTCAGAGCTTCGGGAAGGGCTCGGTCTTCCTACTGTAGGAGCTGGTGGTGCGTCCCCCCCACCCGCCGGGGCTGCCTCCTCGCTCTGGGCCTTGGGGGCCTGTGCTCTCAAATCATTCCTCCCGGGCCCGTGGCTCGCTCATCTGCTTGATTAAAACAAGTCACAGGGATCTCTACTCAGTACCCTGTAATGGTCTATATGGGAAAAGAATCTAAAAAAGAGTGGACATGTGTAGGTGTATAACTGGTTCACCGTGCCGTGCACCTGAAACTAACACGACATCGTAAAGCAACTCTAGTCCAACATAAAATAAAAATTAAAAAAGTCACCCCAAACTCTAACCCAATTAAACGTTAGTTAATAAAGAAAGAAAAGTGGTGCTGTGAGCAGTTTGCATTAGGAAAGAAAGAAAACAGGAAATAACAGCAGCCACGGCCATGGGCCGCCCTTCGCCCAGAGCCACCGGTCCTGCTTCAGAGAAAGGACAAAACCAGAAGAGACAGGACGGCCCCAGCAACCTGCGTATTGTGGGTCACACCCTCCATGAGCCTGAAATCTATCCAAAGACGAATGCTCCTGATTTCAGAATTGCACGCGCTGTGCTCGTGCAGGCTCTGAGAGCAGTTGCAGCGAACACTCAGCACCTTCCAGAACCAAGGAAGATACGGTCACGTTCGTAACTTCAGGAAAAGTCCAATTGGAATTGCAGCATTTGTGATGACTTAACAGCTATTGCAGAAAAGTCTACGAGCTTGAGATAGAATTCAAAGTGACAAAAACTGTGTTAGTGTCTTCTGGAAACCCCCCGCTGTTCCTGATGTGAGACAGAGGGGGCTGGGGCCAGACGCGCCCCTTGTGTTTGGGAGGGGGACCCTTGTCCTGTGGTCGGAGTCCCATAGGGCCACACGCCAGGGGCTAGAGAGGACAAGACGCATTGTTTCTCGCTCCGGAGGGCTGGCTCCAACGCTAGGGAGGAGCCGTTCCATGCTCCCCCAGCTCGGGTGGCTGGTGGCCACCCTGGGCTTGCAGAAGCATCACCCGTCTCTGCCTCATCGTCACATGACGTCTCCCTGTGTGTCTGTCTTCCAACGTCCCCTTTTCATAAGGACTCGCTCATGCTAGGTTAGGGACCGCCTAATGCGGTGTGACCTCATCCTAAACAGTTACGGCAGCAATGACCTCATTTCCGAATAAGGTCACGTTCTGAGGTCCTTTGGGGTTAGGACTTCAACTCATGAATTTGAGGGGGGACACGATTCAGCCTATAAAAGGAGGTCACAGCTGAAAGCAACGTGTGACTGAACTCAGAGAGCCTGGGCTAGGAGCCAAGCAGTGGAACGTGGTGTTTCTTTGGACCAGAGCTGACAGGTTCTCATGCTTCTGATTTCAACCCTTTTTCAGGGGGAGGGGCACCACTGGGCAGGGCTGTGGAGGGGGTGGGCTCTGAGGATAAACACATGCACGCACACGCTCACACACACGCAACGCTCACGCACACTCGTACGTGCAGGCACACGCGCTCACGCACACTCGTACGCGCAGGCACACGCGCACACATGCACATGCTCACACACTCGTACGCACAGGCACACGCGCACACGCGCGCACACACACGCTCACGCACATGCACATGCTCACGCACGCTCGTACGTGCAGGCACACGCGCACACACGCACATGCACATGCTCACACACGCTCGTACGCGCAGGCACACGCGCACGCACACACGCTCACGCACGCACGCTCACGCACGCACGCACACACACACGCTCACGCTCACGGCACGAGCACCTTCCGAGATTTTGAACACCTCTTCAAAGGTGATCTGACGACACTTAACCATTAATTTGACCACAGCTTTCCTTGGAGTATTTAAAAATATTCTTTGCCCATTTAAGGTGATAATTTAACCCGGCCCACCTGGTGCAAACTGAAACCCAGACGTGCAGAAAGCGAGGAAGCTGAGGCCCCGTCTAGATATTTCAGGGCCGGAGGCCAGTGTTCACAGAAGCACCCAGACACCCGAGTCAACCGGGGGGTCCAGCCGAGTCAACGGTGTTTGTCTCCAGTTTTCATTTTCCTGCTGGACGTAAACTCTGCCTCCCGGGGCCTGAGGTCCAAGGTCATCACCGCACACCCATCTCCTCCTCTCAGCACTGTGACCACCTTCTAGGGAACTGGGTGGGTGAGTAAAGGCTAGAGACATTTCCATCATGAAAGAAGCCCTTGAAATGACCAGTTTGATTCATTTGAATTTATAATATAGACCAAGACGTCGGCAGCTCTTCAGCTGTGCTGTCTTCCTCGATGTGATGCTCGGGAAAATCTACGGGGAGGTGGCTTGACGTCCTTAAGAGGTGATGCTGCGGATGCTGGTGGCCCATTTTACGGATGAAAAGTTGACATAAAACTAGGTTAACTAGCAAGAGATCGAGGGGTTTAGGGCATTTCTTGGTACGATCTTCAGCACACTTAATTACCCTAAGTTCAACCCGTTAGCCTAGAAGGGGAATCCAGGTGTTCATTCATGTAGATTCCTGCGTCTTCAAGGAAGCAGCCTCGGCTCCCGTCCTGACAACCGGCCTACGTCCACTGGGCCAGCCTGAGGCTCCCCAGAACGGCGCAGAAACCGTGTGCTTTTCCTAGGACAGAGGGGCATGTGGCACACGGAACGCTCAGCATCCTCCTCCAGTGCCTTGCTGCCTTTGGCACTAATCCTGAAAAGAAGGAAAATATGTGTAATTAATAAAAGAGATACCTGTTTTTTTCTAATTTTATCGCTCACCTGCATTTTCCTATTTTTTCTGTGCATTTTAAAGCTTGCTTTCCTGCATGCAGATCATGGTGATGGAGAATGAAATTCTCACGGATTCCGTTTAGAAAGATAACCAGGAAATAAGGTCAGCAAGCAGCTTTCCAGCACCGCTGTCAGGTGGGCTTGGAGGAGTGGGCTCTGTGTGCTCCATTCAGCATTTCTAGCCTTTCTAACAGTCAACCTAAGAAATTTCCTCCGGTGTTAGAAATAGCGTTGATAAAACAATTACATTTGCACCTTCTCCTGTGTTTGAAGAAAAAGCTTCACTGTGGAAGAATACAACCCCTGAGTTTATCTGAAAAAAAGGAAAAATGTTAATGACGATATATTTGCAAAACCTTCCAAAAATGAGTTTTGTTAGAGAATAACATACTCCTGTAATTTATATCTTAAATCTCATAAAACCATGCATAAACTTTTAAAGATTATTTTAAAGGTTTCCTGGAAACTATGTGACACAGTTGCCTTTCTCCTACATAAGACAGAGCTCACTGCTTTTTCCTTTTGTAACATATCGTAAGTAACAGAATAAAACCTGATACACTGTCGGTGTCCATGAAGTCTGTTGTGAGAAAAACATAGGCCACATATCAGAATCATGTTTTTGGTTTTAAAACTATTTACACACAGGAACTGTATGAATTGTATGAAAGTCTCCCCTTTTTTTCATTCCTGGGAAAGCAGGAATGCTCAGATGCCTGTGCTCCTCAGCAGACGTGGGGAGAAATCGCGTTGTCTTGTGAACTCAATTCCCCTTTAAGTTGTACCTGAAAGCAGACTGGCGTGTTGCTGTTTATTCACAAAGAGTCCTCCACAGAAACAGAACTTGCCAGAGCTGAAGAGCAGCGGACTTTCTGGAGGGGAAACGGTGAATCTTTAACCAACGGCGATAAGGAAATGCAGGTTCGACACCCGATAACCATCCCATGTGCTCCGGATCCTGGGTCAGGACCGGCTTCTTATTTTTACCTTAAAGGGGCTTTGAGTTAATTTTTAAAAATGCCTTTTGTTTTCAGGGGACAAAAGGGTATTTTGCTGTCAGGACACAGTGTGGCCTTTCTTGTCTTCAACTATCTGAAGCCCCTATTGATCTATGAATGTTGGGCTTTTCACTGGCTTTTAAAATTAATATCTCAAATAAATGAACAGAATCACACAAGTTGAAAGTGGGAACACGATCTGTGTTCTTAGAAGAAGAAACCACAAAATAAATGGGCACTGAGCTGCTACCTCTCTTCTCTGAAAATCGGTGTTACAATATTTGGGGAAACGCTTTTCCTTTTTCTAAGAACCAGACGAGCCCCAGTGGAGGGTGTAGGGAAAGGGGGTCTCAGGGCTTGGGCGTGCGGGGTCTCGGGTCTGAAGGAGAGCCACCTCCTCAGAGACACCACCCTGAAGGCTGAAGAGCTGTGTCATGAGTGACTTGTAAGATTTTCTTGAAAATCTGTATTGTACGTCAAGTGAAGTTACGGAGCACGGTGAGCCCCCAGCCAGAAGACACGGCCCCTCACTGCCTGGAAACGGCAACAGCGATGGCCCCTTCTAGACAGAGCTCAGCTTTATCCGGAGGTGATCTTTGTGTGTTTGTGCAGACTGGCTTCCGAGAAACCCCCTTTTTTTTCCCGCCAGAGTTTCAATCCGATCTTCCCATCCCCAACCCGGGGCTCTGCGCAGGGTCCCTGCCTTCTTGCTGATACCGTGTGGCAGCATCCTCGGCCCGGGGCTGCCCCGGCCTCGTCTGCAAAGCCTGAAGGGGGCCGGGCGGAGGGGCGGCTGGGGGCCCAGGGTGACGTCAGCGTACTTGCAGCAGCGGGACAGGCTCCGCTGTCCCGGCCAGGCCGCCACCCCGCGCTCTCCGCGCCACATTCTTCCGTCCGGTTCCCACAGACCAGGGCGGGAGGTCAGAGGGGCCGAGACAAAGGGGACCCCCCGCTGCCGGGCCTTGGCGGGCTGTCAGCACCCCCATTCACGATCTCACCTTTCATCTGCAGATGCCTCAGGGGTTAAAAAGAGACGCATTTTACAGCTGACAAGACGGAAGGGCCCGCCCCCCCCCCCCACCGAGCAGGGGAGGGACAGGGACGCGAGACACCCTAACATTTATAGACTCAGACCGCCTGCTAAACATAGACGTGTGCAGCGTCTTTCCTGTGCTGGCCTCATTCCTCCCCACAGAAGGGGACACATTTCAGAGGCGGCGTCGTAAACAGGCATCTGCGGTCTCTGGACGTGGTCGCGTCGGGTAGGTGGGGGAGAATATGAGCTGGAAGACACAGGAGAAGACGCAGCCCTGCACCCAGCCCCCGTCCAAGGTCGCGGCTCTGAAGCGACCCTGGTCCTGCTTCCTGTGTCTGCGGCCTGACGCTTGAGCCGAAACTCATAAGTGGATGAAATAACATCAGACCAGTCAGAGTGCGTGCGCACCCAGCGTGCGTGCACACCCCCCAGCACTGATGGAAGAAAGAGCCAAACAGGAAGAAGCAAGACGTGTCTTTTAAAGAGATTCTCGTTGTAACAGGGTGTTCCCCAGCGGCCCCTCATTTGTCTGCTCTGAAACCAGCAGATGAATTAATTGAACGTGTTTTTACTGATGATGGACATTACGTCTCCCCCAGTCGTTCAATCTAATTTTCTTTCGATCAGTAGGGCCATCACCTTCTGGAAGGACGATGTTCTAAATATTTTTAGGTAGTGCTTTGAGGGTGTTGGGGGACAGCCTCCCAACGCAGTGACATCTGTAAAAGGAAGGGCATAGCGTGTGCTTGTGTGTGCGTGTGTACGCATGCGTTCACGTGCATGCCTGTGTGTGTGTGAATGTGTGCTGGCGTGTGAGGGTTTTACCTGGAAGCTTAGCCCCAGGCAGCGCGAGGACCCTGGGACCCCGAGCAGAGCTGGGTTTGATGCCATGTGGTGTCTGCAAGTGCAAAGCGGGTGCCCTCGGGGTCCCCCGTGGCAGACGCTGTGCCTTTAGCAGCCCCTCCCCACGGCTGCCTTCGGGTGTGGCCATCCTATGAGAGCCTCTCAGGACCCGATGTCTCTATTTGTCATCAAAGGGCTTATTGATCGTCGACTCAGAAGTTGGCGTCTCTCTTTGCTATGAATGTGGTACACGTACATATATTCCAGAATGTCGAGAAAAGAGGTGAAAAAGTACGAATAGCACACAGCTATGGAAGATGACGCTTATAAATGATGTTTCTGACAAGCACGTTGCCAGGCCAGCAGTTGGACTGTCAGGGCCCACCCCCGAGCTTTGCCTCTGCAAACCGTTCCTCGCCTTCAGGTCCACAGAGGTTAAGAATCCGGCTTTCTGTTTTCTCGGCAGAAAGCAAGCCAAGGAGGGCTACTAAGATCAACCTCCTTGTTTTCCTGCTGGGCAAAAATTTCTCACAAATGTAAGCACCTCGTCTTCTCCCCACTTTCCTTTCCCAGGGTCTCTGTCTCAAGTTCCTTCTCTAATTGCTGACTCTGGCTCACCATGTGTGATTTCAGTATCTTCCAGGAGGGCCCACAGCTTCGCGGAGGCCGAGTGACTAGGGCCGAGCAGTGGGCATCCCCACTGGGTACACACGGCACAAGTATGTGTATGTCCTGAGGACGTTTGTTCCGAAGGGAAGCGAAGGGAAGAGAGGTGCTGGGGACCAAAGTGCCGTCACACCGGCAGTCTCCCTCTGCGCGGGGCAGGACCCACTCGGCCCTTTGTCCTGAAGGCCGCCCCCTCTGGCCCCACTCCCTGAGGCAGAGGCCAGGACAGCATCTTCCCTAGGCCGCCCCGCCCTTTGTCATCAGCACAATCTTCAGTGGTTGCTCAGAGAAGCAGATGTTGGGGGGAGTGGCCAGGCTCAGATTTGAGATCTGGGGAAGGAAGATCAAAGAGGACACCCTCTGGGGACACTTTCCATGTTGTCAGCCCAAGAGAGCCCCTCCCTCCCCACCCCTATAACCCTTTCAACCTCAGGACCACCGAGGCCCAACTGAAAGGGCCAGGCGACAGCCGGTGAAGACAAGGCCCCACGGAGCGCCGGCCCTGAGCTGAGGAACGCCGGCTCCGGAGAGGCCAGTGTCCTTGGTGACAGGGTCCCTCAGCCCTGCTGCCTGTCCCACGTCGGGGACCTTCAGCCAAGCACAGAGAAGGACTGTCACCTCGCCAGCCAAATTCCTGAGAAATTCCTGACCTAAAAACGACTTTGTGCAAAGTAACGGTCACCTGGGGGTCGGCGGGGTACACACCAGGAGCTCACCCTCTCTCTGCCCAGTGCGGAAACTCTGACGCTGGGAAACGCCACCTCCCGTGAGCGTCCGTAGAGCCTGCCCATCCCAGGCCCCCCAAGGGCGTCCCCTTTCCCGGCCCCCTGCCCCGTTCCTCGGACCCCTCCCTCACAGTGGCTGTGACACGTGGAGGGTGGACGGTTCCCAGAAAGCACAGCCCGGTGGCCGCCACCAAGAGAGGGGATCGTTGGCCATCGGGGGCCCAGGGGCAGAGAGTCGGGTCCCCGGAGACAAGAACTGGGCGTCTTGATCACCCGTGTGCCCCACGTGAGCCGGGGTCACTCCCGAAGGGAAGAGAGACCTCCGGCTCCAAGTCCCCCCTCTGGGCCGTAAACCAACGTCCGAGCGCTCCCGCAGACGGGCAGGCGGCCGGCTGCCCAGGTCAGGCCTTGCTGCTCTGCCACTGCCTGTGATGCTCGTAACAGAAGAGGGGGCCCTTCCACCTGTGGTCAGAGCACAGCATCAGCAGCTGGAGGATGGAATCCAAAGGTCTCTGCTGTGTTTTCCCAGCTGTGTGACCGTGGACAAGTCACTCAAATTGGGGCGCTCTGGTTTGCACAGGGGTGGTGGTCCGCCTGCCTCCCGGGGGGTTGCCAGTTGAATGAGTTCTCGTGCGGGAGGCAGAGCGCTGGTCTGTGGTGTGGCCATGCAGGCAACGCTCAGTTTGTTTCCCTGCAGCCCCTGGGGGAGCTGGCCCGGGACACCACGTGGCCTGGGGAGAAAGGGCAGGGATCAGACAGTTAGTTTCCGAGGGAGGATAAAGAGGACACGGCAGCAAGGCCTCCACCCTGGACAAGGGCCGCCGGCCACCGTGACCCCGAATCTCTGCCCGGGGCAGCTTGAGAGCCCATCACGAGCAGGTGGCCCATTTCCGGGACAGCCAGGTCACGGAACACTCACAGTCTGTGTCAGAGTGTGGGCCTCGGATGTCTCACTTTATAAACCCAGCACGATTTTGAGATAGAGGCACAGTTGGCAAACCTGTCCCTACTTTGCAGGTGGACAAACTGAGGCCAAAGGGACCCCGACTTGCTCCTAGTTGATGGCAGGGCACGGTGAGACCCTCGCTCCAAGTTCCCTGCTGTCCCCGCACTGTGTTTAACGCCGGTGCTTCCAGCCAGAAGGAAACCCACATTTCCCCAGAATGAAAACTGGAGCAAATACCTTTTTATTGCATTACATTTAAGGTGAAGCAAAGTTGAAAGAAAGGTGAGTGTGAATCAATTCTTTTATTGAAAGGCATTTAAAACACAACGTTTGTATAGAACTTAAAAAAACACCCTGATGAATCTTCCGTAAAGCGGCAATTTTTTTTGACATGTGAATAGTCAACCTTAATGTTTCCGCTCTGTAGGGTTTCTTTATCCCCTTCAAATATAACCTTCTCTTAAAACAGGTCACACCTTTGCGAATGGTCTGGAAGAGAAAGGATTCGACAGGGTGGGTCTCCTTCATGGGGGCTTTCGAAATAAATGCAAATAAAATAAATCTTTAAAGAAACGAGGATTCTGGTGGCAGTTTGTTTCCCAGCATTTCAGGGTGTCTGTGGCCAGGCCCATACGAGCAGGCCCTGGGCCGCTGTCACAGCAAAAGGGACGTGAGCTGCGGGGGGCCGGGCCCCAAGGTGGGACGTGAGGGAGATCTCGGGAGACACCAGCTTCAGGCCATCGCTGACCCTGAACTCCAGGGCCCCAAGCAAGTTGTCGGCGCTTACTGAATACCTTTTACAATGAGATTTGAGAAAACCAGCAGATTTTGTTTGAGAACTTTTTTAATTTATTTTTTTAACCAACCTGGAAATTAATTTTGTTGGTTTGATGTTTTCAGAGACCTCAGTGTTGGATGTGAGGGAAAATCTTTGTGAAAAACTCATTCTGCAGTGAAAGCAGCATGTACAAACCGCAGGAAGGGGAGGGTGAGTCATGAGGAAGACTTTCCTTCTTTTCTTCTTTTTAAGTCATTCAGCGATTCTGGGCCCCAAAGCCGTCCTCGGTGGTTTCTAATGGGGCTCCTTCCTTTTAAACAAGAGCCACACAGGGTGCTTTGTTTTCTACTCTGCCGATAAGGGTCTCCTTAGCTGGAGAGTGAGGTTATCAGGTCCTGGCCCTTTAGAGGGAGCTTGGTTCCAGCACCTGGCTTTCCAGGTGGAGAAACTGAGGACATTCATTTCTGAGCTTTTTCATGGTGGGGAGACTCAGGCTCTGAGGCCCACAGCTGTGCTCCCCGCCTTCTGGAGCTTGTTCTGGTGGCCTCTGTGGCCAGAGGTTTCGATAACAGCCAAGTGTAACCGCCATGACTGCAGAGACCCCAAAGGGCCCTGACTGCAAACCTGGGAACACACTGGACTTTAGCTGTGGCTCTCGGAGTTGTCAGGTGTGTCTTGACCTTCAGCACTCACGGTGTTAGTTGCCAAGGAGATTTCTCACTGGGATAGAGAGAGAGGGAGAGAGAGAGAGAGAGATGTGCATACAGATGATACAGACGTAGATGACGTAGACAGAGATACGGACTCTCCAAGAGGACTGAGGGGTGGCCTGGTTTGGGGTTTGCTCCCTCGCTTCCTACCGGCATGTCCAGGCCCCTCACCCTCAGTGGCCCCCCGGAGCACGCACAGCATCCCGTGCTATGGGCATCTGGAAGCAGCCTGAGTGCGGAGGGGCCCCCACTGTCTGGGTCTGGCGTTGGGGTGACAGTCAGGCTTCCTGCTCGACCTACAGACTGCTTTCCCAGAAGCCCCTGGATCCTGAGATCCCCTGTTTCACATTCTGATCAGCCTCTGCCTAAGGCCCCCTTGAGATCACACTCCAGGGCCTTTATGGAGAAAGAATGAGAGTTTCTTAAACGCCCGTGGATGGTTTTCTACTGAAACAAGTCTCTCTCTCTCTCTCTGCCTGTCTGTGTCTCAACCTGTCTCTCTGTCTCTGCCTCTCTGTCTTCATCTCTGCCTGTCTGTCTCTCTTCCTGCACAGGCGTGTACAAGCCACTCTGGGTGCATAGCATCCACATGCCTGGAGATACCTGAGACCAAGCATGTGGTGCCCTGAAGGTACCCCCATGCGGAGGGGGGGGCTGGGTGACATCGGGAAGTCAGGTGCTGGACGGTGGGTGGGGCTGTCTGTGGGCATCAGGAGGCCGGGATCTTGGCTCCGGGTGGACCCTGAACAAACCAGGGCCAGTTTCCATTCAGCTAAAGGGTGAACCAGACCAAGACTAGATATGATGAAAGAGT
>NW_006793445.1:1298462-1299816 GCF_000442215.2 Lipotes vexillifer
AAGAGTGTAACCCAGAGCTCGGGAGTGAATGTACAGCAGCTCCTCTGCGTGTCAGGGATCTGCTTTATTCTACTTCCTGTGCCCGGATCTCAAGCCGGTAGCTCGGGAAACTGTTCTGTTTATTGACACTTCCTTCATCAGCACTGTGACAGGAAAAAGGCTGCTTGATCCCCATTTGTTTTCCTTTTGCCAAAATAATAAAGACGGTGATGAATGTTTGTATTAATACCCACCTACCCCCCTTTGGGGGGAAGAGGAAAGTAAAGAAAAAGCAGGGAGGAGGGAGCAATGATCACCTTAACGCAGGCAGGAAAAGTACAGTGGGTGAGTAATGGATCCAACAGTGACGGGAGCTCGGGGTTCTGGGGAAGCAGGAGATGGCGGGGCGGGGAGGGAGGATGGAGGGAGAAGGGACGGAGGATGGACGGGAGGCGGCAGGGGAGGGGACGCAGGGCAGGAGGGATGTGTGTTACACTCTCGTGTGCACAGGGCTCTCCACAGCCTGGGGAACAGAGACAGGGAAGGCAGAAACAGAAAGGGACCCGGTCGTCGTGTTCCTAGGAAAGGAGAGGACGGGCCGTGGACGGAAGACTGGAGGAAGCGGGAGGGAGCCGGAGCGTCTGGGTGGACCTCGCGCGTCTCAGAACCTCCCACCCCGGCTACTCTCATTAAACGCAGGACAGCGGCTTCGGGGCAACGAATACTTCTGGTAACTTGTTTTTTCATTTTGTGATCGAAAGTGTCTGGCTGTCTTGTTTGTTTTTGGTTTTGGTTTTGTTTTTTTTGCGGTACGCGGGCCTCTCACTGTTGTGGCCTCTCCCGTTGCGGAGCGCAGGCTCCGGACGCGCAGGCTCAGCGGCCACGGCTCACGGGCCCAGCCGCTCCGCGGCACGTGGGATCCTCCCGGACCGGGGCGCGAACCCGCGTCCGCTGCATCGGCAGGCGGACCCTCAACCACTGCGCCACCAGGGAAGCCCGTGTCTGGCTGTCTTTTGAGTGAGTTTTGTCTTTCGGGAGGAGGGTTACTTTCTTCTGACACTTCCGGTTCCTGAGGCGCGTCTCCAGAGTCCCAGGCTCTTGTGGGAGATCCTCATTCACAGGCCTGTGGATGGAAATCAGCAGCAGGTTCCCTAATTCTTTCCTCCGAGCAGGAAGGCACCACCCACAGCCTGATGACCACCCACGGGGATGGGGGCGGCAGCACCTCCGCCTCTTCATGGCACCCAAACGCCCTGGGAGGGGGTCCGCACCCCGAGGCATCCCTCGGGGCTGGGGGACCATTTCTGTGGGGCTTCTCAAAAAGCATAGAACACACATGATCGACAGGAACCTGCTCTGATTCTTCCTGATTCCT
>NW_006793445.1:1299826-1307959 GCF_000442215.2 Lipotes vexillifer
CCTGCTGGCCTGAGATAATATCCTCTGAGGACGGAATATCGATGGAAGGCCGAGGCCCCGCCCACGGGTCCAAGAAGCCGCGATGCTGCCTCTCAGCGTGTGCCGGGCCCAGGCCAGAGTGAGAGGGGCCGCTGCCATCTGCGGCCAGTGCCCCAGGTGACCGTGTGGCATCACGGGGACTCCAGGGAGACACGCCTGGGGCACAGAGGACACTCACGTGGCTTTCCGTCTGTCTGTGCTCATCACCCAGAGGAGGTGCGCCCACTGTGGTGAGGGGACCACCCGCCCGCGGACGAGCGAGCCAGGAGCCAGGCAATGAGCGAGGGAGACACAGACTGCAACGTTTCCCTCCCACGGCAGGTCACGTTCTTACTTCCGCCAAAAGAAAACTTCACATCACAAAGGAAGATGGACTTAGGCCGTAAGCAACTGACGCAGGCCGTTAGAAGTTTGGGGGCTGCCGCCCAGGCGTGGAGACCTGCCATCACGCAACAGCACGCACACAGGTGTTTCTATGTGGGTCTCCAGCCTGCTGCGGGGAAGGCTTTGGTCGGCTCCCCACCATGTCCGTCTGGGGACCTTCTGTCCTGCAACCCTCCCTGCACCTCTTACCAGACCTGCCCGAGAAGCAGCATGTGTCCCCAGGTGCCCACCTCCACCTGCACGTGCTGGTCCACAAGCTGCTAAGTCAGCAAGACAGTCGGTTGTTGCTTGTTGAGTTACCGAGTCCTGCACCGCAAGACCCGGCTGGGAGCCCAGAGTTCCGGGCAGTGGTGCCCCCTGCAAAAGATGTTCCACGTCCAACCCCTGGAACCTGTGGATGTGAACTTACTTGGAAAAAGGGTGTTTGCAGATGGAATTAGGTGAAGGATCTTGAGATGAGATCACCCTGCGTTATCCAAGTGGCCATCTAATGACTGGTGTCCTCATAGGAAAGAGGCAGAGGCTGATTTGAGACAGAAACAGGAGAGGCCACGTGACGACAGAGCAGAGATGGAAGTGATGTGGCCGCAGGCCGAGTGCACTCAGAGCCACCAGCAGTGAGAGGGGCTGGGAGGTACCCTGCCCTGGAGCCTGCGGAGGGAGCACAGCCCTGCTCACACCCGGACCTCAGGCTTCTGGAACTGCAAGGGGAGAGATTTCTGCCCCCTTTGGCTGTTCTGACTCTGTTTTCATTTGTCTCTGTCTCCACTTGTTCTATCACTGGGTATTTGCTTCTTTACCGCTGAATCAAGCCTTTCAAGCAGAATCAAAAGGCGGCCTCCATCCCAACACTGGTCTTTCTGGCTTTCTCTCCACCCCACCGAAGAGCATGGTCTCGTCTAACCCTACAAACCACCTGCGCCCCACACTGGATTTCTCCATCTCAGCTCGCGGTTATTTTCGCTGTTCTGTAGGGATTTGAAGGCTGGGGAGGGGCCTCGGCTAACAGCCCCTCTGCCTCGGCTTTCAGAAGGAGCCGTGCTTTACCCTCACAGGTTCGGTTCGTGCGTCTCTTCAGACACTGCCCGTCAAATTCAGAACCAAGCCTATGCCTCGGGAGAGCATCAGAGCCTTTCGAGACTGGGACATTTCCCCCTCTGCCCCTTCTATGCCCTGCACTCCAGCCACACCAAACTCCCTGGGAATCAGTAGCTCTGATTCAAAGCTCTAGGAAAGCATATGTGAAACCAAAGGGGCAAGCTAATATTTATGGAACTGGACTCAATGAATATTTATTAAAACTTGCTCTGGGCTAAGCATTGTGCCGGCCCCGGAGATGTGCAAGACAGAAGCTGTAGGAGGACATTCCCTTAACACTGACTGAAGGAATCCAAGCAACGGTCACAGGAGGTGACGATCAAGCAACCCGCTCCGTCAGTTCAGCATCTCAGAACACGATGTACTTTCAAGTGCTCTTTCTGTTCTGATTCTTACAATACCCGAGGATGTGGGCTGCTACCCGTCGTTCCACTTTACAAGTGAAGAAACTGAAATCCGGAGACATAAAGAGATTTTCCTAAGCAAACCGTTTGAGAGTGTGGGGTGTCGAGTACAGGTACCCTAACTCCCAGGGTCCAGGAGCCTCTCTTGTCTGCTCTAGTAACGAGTCAGTGACCCCATCGGCCAATCAGTGAACAGAAGTCTACTGGGCACGCCCCGTGGATGGGGGGCTATTTTAAGGCCTTGTGACCCCGGCAGGGAGGGTGCACCTGTTGTCGTGGACCTAAGGTCCGATGCCCGGGCACTAAGGAAGGGCCCCCTGCCAGTGGAGATGTGAGGAAAGACCTACAGCCCCAGGCTGCACGTAGAGCTGCCTTGGGGGGAGGGGGGCGGTTCTTTGTGTCTGGACAGAGAGTGTGATGGGGATTCAGACCTGCAGCCGGCTTGAGGCTCCCTGGGGGAACTGTGCCCTGCGGTGTGGTCCAGAGGGCTCTGCAGTTACTATAGAGAAAAGAGATCTCATCGGCACCTCACTCCCCCTCTGTCAGACCCCCCGCTTTCTCCTTCACGGAAGACCAGCCTTGTTTGGCAGCCCTTGTGTTCGTGCAGCCGGCCGGCCGCGCAGGCGTCCTGCTTCATTCAAGATGTGGGCATGCAAGTGGTGTGACGATTCTCCTGTCTCAGTTCACCGAGGATGCTCAAGGGTACATATGGCATCAGTCTTTTTTTTTTTTTTTTTTTTTTTTTTTTTTTTTTTCTTTTTTTTTAGTTTAGTTTATTGAAGCGTAGTTGATTTACAATCTTGTGTTAATTTCTGGTATACACAGCAAAGAGATTCGATTACACATACGTACATTTTTCTTTTCATATTCTTCTCCATTACGGTTTATCATAGGGTATTGAATATAGTTTCCTGTGCTCTGCAGTAGGACCTTGTTTATCCCTTCTACATACAACAGTTCAGATACCAGCAGAGGTAAACCCTCCATCCTCCGCGTGGTGCGGAACGCACGCTGCCAGCTCCGTCAGCGGTGAGCAGACTTTTCACACCCACCGGAAGACTCTGGTTTATTAAATAATGTCTTCAGGAACTGTAGCAGTGTTGGAACTGGTCTTTTCTATTTTTGCTTCTCGTTACAAGACAAAGAGAACCCTCCTAATATTATTCTTAGCTGTTCAGTGAAAGAGTTCCTTTGACTAACAGTTATGGAAAGCCCTCAGGAAACAATATTTGGTGTTTTCTATCCCTGATGCTTTAACCAAATGGCATAGATTTTGAACATAAAACCCACTTCTTTATGTCTCTTATTTCAAGTGGGTGAAAGTGTCCCAAAGGAGACACTGTTGGCCCAGCTTTAAGACGTTATAAAAGTACTAACAGGACCATGACCGTGGTTGTCTTTACGTGAATTTATTCACCGTTGACTAAAGGACGTTCATGAAACAGGTCCTTGGTTTTCCACTTTCTGCCTCAGACTCAGCTTCAAACCAGCTTAGCTGGCTTTCTAGCCAGTGAAAATGCAGCCCAGAAGGAACATAGGACAGAGGGGTAAAAATCTTTCCTCTGCGTTGTCCTGATAGCATATTCAGGGGGAATCAGACTTGCAGGATACATTTAATGACTGAGGAGGAGCCCTTTCAGAAATATGAGTGGTGTATCAGTAGCTGTTCAACTGAAAATACCAGAAAATACAACTGTGCTAGAAGCAGGAGGGATATTTAACCAATTAACGTAAAAATATCTTTCAGGGGGCTGCTCTGGGGAGAGGCACCATGGCTCAACCATGTTGTCAAAACCCAGGCCTTTTCTCTCTTTCCTCTCTGTCATTCTTAGTGTATTTATTCTTCCCATCCCCTGCCCCAAATCTGCTCACATGTTATACAAGCTCGTTGAAGAAAAATGAGAAAAAATGTTACCCATAATCCCACCATTTGAAGATGACCAGTGTTGACATGTTGGTCTACACGCCCCCACTTACTTCCTGTTTTCTACAAACAGGCATATGTTCACAAAAAATAGTTCTGACAAACTATCTGTAACCTGCTTTGTCCCCTAACAAATGACCATAAGCATATTTTCTTGCCGATAAATATGTCTATGATTGTATAATATTTCATCCTATAGCTATTTCTTTACTTTTTAGTCCTTTTTAAATTTTTCATTTCTTTCCTTATTTTTGCTCTTATCAATGTGATAAATATTCACAGAAATATGCTCTTGAGCCTGTCTTTTTTTTCCCTCTAATTTTGTTGACTAGTGGTCACAGGATAGCCGTCTCATCTCAAAACAGCCGTATCTCAAGCTGAAGAGTAAGATGCAGTGGAAAAAGGGGAGTTTTTCCTTGAGAAGAGATGCCTTTTCATGCGGAAAAGAAATCTTTCCCAGAACTCCTGTCATCAACTTTCTGTCGCACCTCATGACCAGCACGTATGAACCCCAGGCCCTTGCAGCGGGGAGCCCTCGCCTGCTTCACACCAGTCGTACCTGAGGAGGGAGCTTCCCTCTTCCCAGATCAAGGGATTTTCACTGACTCTGAATAAAATCGAGGCTGTGACAGCAGGGAAGACGGGTGGGGTAGCTCCTGGGCAGGCGATGCGCGGGGCGGGCTGCACCAGGCCTCAGAGCTCCTCACTTGTGGTTTTCACGCCTCACTTAGTGGTTTCACTAAGCAGCTGTCCTCTCTCCCAGTCTAAACGGCAATGCTTGGAACCCAGACTGGGGACGCCTCAGCCACTGGCACTGAGTCCCTGATGGGGCGCCGCTCCCTGGGGAGATTTGTCAGCCAGCTGGAGGCAGGTCGATGACACTGGACCACTGCCATAATGGATGGAGCAGTGGTTTTTTGTTTTGTTTTGTTTTGTTTTTTTCTTTTGCGGTACGCGGGCCTCTCACTGCTGTGGTCTCTCCCGTTGCGGAGCACAGGCTCCGGACGCGCAGGCTCAGCGGCCATGGCTCACGGGCCCAGCCGCTCCGTGGCACGTGGGATCTTCCCGGACTGGGGCATGAACCCGTGTCCCCTGCATCGGCAGGCGGACTCCCAACCACTGCGCCACCAGGGAAGCCCAGGAGCAGCGTTTTGATCTTACTGGAATAGACGCTCACTTTGGCTGTGGGTTTCCTTCCTTGCATGCAATCCTTCTGCCAAAACTGCCCTCCACGGACTTACAGACTGCCCCATCCACTACCGTGACGCTCCACACGGCAGTGCTTCTGACCAGGGAACTCACTTCGCAGCCGAAGTGAGGCGTGGGCCCCCGATCCCCGTGCTCCCCACCATCTTCAGGCAGCTGGCTTGTTAGAACAGTGGAGTGGCCTTTCGAAGGGTCAGTTACAATGCCATCTGGGTGGCAGCACCCCGCAGGGCTGGGCAGGGCTCCCCAGGGGGCCGTACAGGCTCTGAGTCAGCGTCCGCTCTACGGTGCCGTTTCTCTCGCGGCCAGGTTCGCGGTTTAGAAATCACGGGGTGGGAGTGGAATTGACGCCCTCGTTACTGGCCCAGGTGACCCGTTGACAAGGTGATAAGGAACCGAGCGGTCTGAACGCCCGCAGGAGGAGTGCTTCCATCAGGAGACGTGATGGGGTGCGTGATCTCGGCGTCCAAGGGGAAACCTGGCTGCCTCTCCGCAGTGGAGCTGAGGAAGGGTGTGTCTGCAGCACAGGAGGTGGCTTAGGCATCTCTCAATATCTCCGTGTCCTGGGACTGAAGTCGCTGGAAAACTACAACGACCCAATCCAGGCAGGGCTGCTAATGGCCCCGAACCTTTGGTGATGAAGGTTTGGGTCACCCCACCGGGTAAAGAGCCGTGGCCGGCTGAGATGCTTGCAAAGGGAATACGGATGGGGTAGTCGAAGAAAGTAGTGCTAGATACCAGCCACAACCACATGGTCAGTTGCAGAAACCAGAACTATCGTTTGTGCGAGTGTTTCTCCCTTATTTAAGTCATCGGATGTCAAGGCAGAGAGTGAACATCTCTGAAAGTCTCTCCCATCCTCTTCTGGAGAAGGAGCACGTTCTCGGTTGTGTTGTGTTGGGCAGACGTGTGGCTCTGCTGTTGTCTTCATTTGGGGATGAAGCATGGCTGAAGGAGATGCTTGCAAGTGCCATGCAGCCGGGGGTGAGCTGTGGTGTCAGTTGAGAACGCTGACCTCGGTGCCGCTGTGAAGGTAGGGGACCCCTATAGGTCAAAACACTGGTCCAGCACATCGTGTGTGCCAAGCACTGCATTTGGTTCCACAGGTTGTGTTACAGGCTGAACTGTGCCTCTCAAAATTAATTTGTTGAAGCCCTAACCCCCCAGTACCCCAGAACATGACTGTATTTGGAAGTGGGACCTTTAAAGAGGTGATTAAGTTCAAGTGAGGCCACGTGGGTGGCCCTGACCTGGTCTCACTGGTATCCTTGTGAGAAGAGGAGGTCAGGACACAGACACACACAGAGCCGACCCCAGGAGGACACGGAGGAGACGGGCATCTGCACGCCGCGGAGAGAGGCAGCCATGCAGCATCTCTTTATTTCTGCTACATATTCTATGAGCTTTTGCCCACCTTTTCGGTTTGTGTATTAAGGTGCTCTTTTTAAAAACAGCTTTATAGAGACAGAATTGATTACAAACATGCATTTCCTATATGTTTTTGTTCAAAGTGAGCGCCTTAACACGGTTTGAGAGCCACTGTCTCTCGCTCACTCTCGGTTGTGCATCCCAAGCGGTGCCTCCCCCGGGGGGCCGGGCCCTGAGCGTGGACGCTCCAGTGGCCATGAACTCTCGCATCCCTGGACAGTCCTCTCCCCACAGCTCAGTGGGGAGTGCGCTCCCTCTCCTTGAAGACACCGCCATCCCCTCCCCGCCCGCGAGGCTCTGTTTCTCCATAGGACACACGCTGGTCCTTCCTGGTCCCCCACTGGCAGAGCACAGCCTCCTCTGAGCTCCCCTCACTCAGCTCCAGTGCACCTACCTGCCCAGGTTGGACCCTCTTCCCCCTCAACTAAAGGTGCAGGGGAAGCAAATAAGCATGACCCCAGCAGGAACTATCCCCGGGCTGCTGGGCACTGGTGGGATCCCACGCGGCCGACAATGACGGGCCTGGACTCTGAAGGTCATGGCCGACTGTCTGCTAAAACAAGTGGGCTTTTGCTGTTACTAGTGGTGGCTTCCCCGCCCCCAGAGCTAGATACTAAATAGGTACTATTTCCTGGCCTTATATAGCGGGTTAGAGCCTGGCTGGGCTAGAAGGCAGCCGCTGGCCCCGTCCACACTCCCAGGCTGCTCAGAGCCCAGACCCTCGGCCCCATGTTGCTGCCACCACAGTGGGAGCTCTGCCGGGGGCCTGGGCACACGGTCATCATCTCCTGTGGACGAGAGTCCTGTCAGACCCCGGGCTTCCCCGCCCACCTCTCCCTGGCGGCCCAGCGCACACCAGCCCGAGGAGGACAGGTGGATGGGGGCGTCAGGCTGGATCCTGGATGCGGGGTGGGGGGGTCTCGTCTTTATTCTGCTCCCCAGCTCGCTCTCTCCCTGCTGAGTTTAGCATCACCCAGAAGAGACTATGGGGGCTCTTTAAAAATACCCCTTTCCTGCCTTGCCACTATGGCAAGTGAAGAAACAAAGCAGGCGACACAGTTATTGGCCACTTTGGAAAAATAAATATTTCCTTTCTTCTTCCTGGACGAAAGGTGTAGCAACGTCCCTTAGGGGGGGACGGATGCCGCTCTAAGATTAGAAGTCATTTCTGCCCGAACCAAGGAGCTCACGCACGTTCTCTTCGTTTGCCTTCGACCCTCTGAGACATGGGTGCTGCCCCAGGCAGCATGGCCCACTGAAATGTTGCTCTGGAGAGCGCTGAGGAGTCCACGTACATCAGCGTGGGTTACCGCTGAAGACAGCATTTCTCGAAAAGACATTTCTTTTCGAGACTCAGAGACTCTTGAAAGCTTTTCAAAAGTATCAATCAATCATTTTAAAGGAGACCAGGGTGAGAATAGTGGCCAAGCAGCCCCGAGGGTCATTAATACCAGGGTGGTGAGCACAGCCTCCTGGGTCCCTCACTGCTCTCCCCATTATTTGTAAACAAAGTTTACAAATAACGGACCCCCAAGGGAGCGCCCCTAAGCCACGAAGCAGAGCCCTCAGTGGGGCTCCCTTGGCTGGACCCAGCGCTCTGCATCCTGATCTGAATCCCCTACATCCACACTCACCCCCGGGGCGAGCGGT
>NW_006793445.1:1307973-1331717 GCF_000442215.2 Lipotes vexillifer
AGCGGTTCACAGGTGGGGAGATGAGACGGGGAACACACGGATGGCTCTCCCGTAGACCTGAGGACACGCCTTTGCCCGTCCCCACCTCCCTTCCCTCTTGAGGACCCGGAGCACCGGAGGTCTGTACTGCAACCCTGTGACTTGGTTTTAACCCTCTGTGCGGAAGTGACAACTCCGGGTTAGGAGGGAGGCTGACGGATGGAAACAGAAAGTCGTAGCCATGGCAAGTCCATCGTGTGGATTGTTCCATTTCTCCCTCTAAACAGCTTTCCTTTGGCAGTTGGCCCAGGAAGTTATTTATAATCAAATAAAAATTAAAAGGACTTACAGGGAGGATTTACTTATAGAGTGGATTGGCTCTGGCACGTGGCTCCTTGCTAATGTTGATTCCTTTTCATTGTAAAAATTCCGAATATAGAGCCTTTCTCTCTACAGAGAACTTAGCAAGTCAACAGCTGAGATGGGGAACTCATTTTTTACTCAGCCCTGGATACGGCAGGCACAGCACAGTGTCTTGGGCACGGTAGGTGCCAGCAAACATTATTTAGTGATAATGACATAAAAAATAAGAAGAAAGCTAGACACTTGTGATTGTCATGGTCCCAGATAAGGCAGGATTTTATTTCGGTATAAATAGAACACACTGAACTTGCAGGCTTCCAACAAAAGAAAAACTCCACAGATTTTTAGAATTTCATGAGCAGCCCAATCATCCTGGATGTTGTGAGGGCAGCTCTTGTGTCAAGTGCTCTAACCTCAGCCTTTTCTTCAGCTTTCATTCATTCAGTTGTTCATTCTATACCTTATACCCTAAAGGAACTTGAATGCCTTCTAAAGCGCGTCTAAAACAAGACCCCCAAAAAGTATGCACGTGAAAGTTAGGGTGTGCTGCTGAGATAAGCCTCCAGGAAGTCAACGCAAAGACTGTTCATGAGATGAAACACAGCAGCTGTTTGGACACAGCATTTCTACCTCCTTCAGACTGTGATGCACAGAAAATGTGAGAACCTGTACGTCCTACACGCTGAGCTTTGCAGATGAGGTCGCCCACAGCCCTGAGTGGCCCCTGTCCCGCAGAGGTGTTGCATCTGGGCCAGCCCCCCGGCCCCAGAGGTGAGGAGAATCCACAGCTCCTGGTGGCCCACGAGCCGGCTGAAGAAAAGAGCCTTTTGTGGTACCAACATCTACCAAAATCCTGTGGGCACCAAGGGGTATAGAGGAAGGAGGCTTCAACCAAATCTCTGTGAGGTGCGGAAATGAACTCTTAGGGCTTGCTTCCCATGATACCCCTCAGTGCAGACTGTACTAGTTTCTTCCTGCTGCTGTAACCCATCCCCACAGACCAGGCAGCGTACAACAACAGAAATTTGTTCTCTCACAGTTCTGGAGGCCACAAGTCCAAAATCAAGGAGTCAGCAGGGCTGGGTTCTCTCCGGAGGCTCCGGGAGAGGGTCCTTCGTGCCTCTTCCAGCTCCTGGGGCCCCAGGCGTTCCTGGGCTTGTGGCTGCATCACCCCCACCTCTGGCGCCCTCCTCACAGGGCTGTCTTCTTCCTGGGTCTCTGTCTTCTTACCAGGACACAGGGTATTGAATTAGGGCCACCCTAGGGTCTCCCCTAACTACATCTGCTGTGAGCCTATTTCCAAATAAGGTCGCGTTCTCAGGTACCAAGGGTTAGGATTTCACCCTATCTTTGGGGAGGCACCCGGGGTGGCTTCTATGATGTCGTCGCAGTGAATGACGAAGTGGAGTTTGATGACAGCAGAGAGCTGTTGACCATTTTTCAAGTGAGAGGGAAACATGAGAAAAAAAAGTCTGAACCCTGTTTGTTCTAGGATTTAAGAGATATTCAGAGTAGGGAATAGTATTCTTAGGCATAAGGAAACATCCATCATTTACAGTATGAGAGCTATTATAAGCATTCATAGAATTCCATATCTACCCAGAAGTATCTTTTATTGTAGATTTTTTATCAACTGGCACAAAATCTTAAATTGCGCCTACTAGAAATGTTTCCTTCATGTGTATTTGAATCAGTCCATAATCTGTCTATATAAATATCAAGTTAAGTCAAGTTCAACTGGCAATATCAAAACATTTTTGACCTAGACAATACGGCAATTTTATGGTTAATATAATAACCTTAAAGTATGAGGCCCTAATTTTATTCATTAGTCTTAAATGGGGATTACATATGATTAGGTCAATTTTGGTACATGGCTTAATATCTAAACAAGTCTTGATCCAAATAAAAATTTAAAGTTCTGAAACTTATGTATGAAATAATATATATATATTTTTAAATTAATTAATTAATTTATTTTTGCTGCGTTGGGTCTTCGTTTCTGCGCGAGGGCTTTCTCCAGTTGCGGCGAGCGGGGTCCACTCCTCATCACGGTGCGCGGGCCTCTCACTATCGCGGCCCCTCTTGTTGCGGAGCACAGGCTCCAGACGCGCAGGCTCAGTAGTTGTGGCTCACGGGCCCAGCCGCTCCGCGGCACGTGGGATCCTCCCAGAGCAGGGCTCGAACCCGTGTCCCCTGCATTGGCAGGCAGATTCTCAACCACTGCGCCACCAGGGAAGCCCCTGAAATAATGTATCATTCAAATATTGTTTATGACCATTCAAATATTTTATTAGTTCACGATTTCTCTAGATGTTAAATTTAGCTATTTTGTACTAAAAGGCTTGGAGCAGAGCTATGATTTTTTATGAATGTGTGTTTGATATGTTATTTCCAGGAGTGTTAAAAATAATATGCTGGAAAACACGCAAATAAAATAATGCCTTCAGAGATGTTTGTTTCCCTGTTAGAAAAAAAAAGAAATTGACAGAATGCCCCTGAGTGACTCATCTGTGCAAAACCACTGCAGATAAATCCCTAAGGTCTCCCTGCATTTTCTGTAGGCTGTTGCTATCAGGGGGATTTAGAGGTCTAATGTAAAATAGGGGTTAAATACAAATTTAGACTGAGAAAAAAAGACTCCTTTCCATCCTGGTCTCGTCATTTCTTCATGTCCAGTATCATCATCTGCTCCTGTTTTGAGCTCTGTAATGTGCTTACTTGGGCACCTATTTGCCACTCCTCCTAGCCTGAAGATCCCTTGAGTGCAGGTGATTTGCGTATTGTGAGTCTATATGGCAGCAGTGCTTTGCTCAAGACTTGGGGGTTGTGGAGTTGCTTGGGGCAGGGTGGCAGAGGGCGGAAGTAACCCCAAACCGAAACCAGCACCAAACAGAAGCTGGCTCTGCAGCCCATCACACTGCCAGATTTGTGAGAATACCTCACCTTCCAGTCACAGAAACCAAACAGATAGCAGTGAACAAAAACTCTCCTTTTGTGTCCCAGATCTGCAGCACAAGGCTCAGTGTGCCTTGTCTTCCGTAAGGAAACTTTCTCCGCTCGTGTAAAATCCCTCAGTGTTACATGTGCCTCCCCACAAAGACTGAAATATATTTCCATCTTAAAGAAAATGTATTCCTCGAAACATCCGATTGCTCTGATCGGAGGGTGAAATCCAGCTGTTACCATCCATTCTAAACCCCTCTTTTCCTCGGAGATGGTGGAGGCATTTTGTGTAATTATCCTGCTTGTTTTTCTGTGTTTTAACGATTTTCCCGGTAGCTCCTTGGATATTTTTTCCTGGTTAATTGCTTGCTTTGCATCTCGCTTCGCCATGATTTCAGGGGGTGCTGTGCTCCCAGAGGGTTTGCTGGGCCACCCTTGACTGCAAGTCTGATCCTAACGTGATGGAGACTGCTCCGGGGAGAAGACAGGCCGATCCTGGAGGCCGGCTGATTGCGGGCCTCGCCTCTCTGAATCTCGGACAGCTGAGCTCTCAGCTGCCGTCTACCCTACGCCCATCCCTATGGCCAGCCTTGGACAGAAGGACACACTGTTGGCCCTCATCCACTTGGGCTAAAGTAACTCAGCCACCACTGACCTTGAATGAACCCCTCAGAGAGGCAACAGAAATAAAAGGAAGCAGGCGAGCGCCAGGCAGCATCTTTGCGTGTCCTGATGGCACTGCCCCACCTGGGCCATTCCGTTCGTCCAAGGCACAGCTCTGCGGTGCTCTCTTTGGGTCCCCTTCCCCTCACTCTTCGGTGGCATTGCTGAGCAAGTAGCCTCTTTGGCAGTCCGTCCGGGGTGAGGAGGCCAGGCGGTCTGTCTGTGTGGTCCCCCCATTGTCCATCAGTCCGGGAAGCCATCCAACCTGCAACTTGAACCCCAGATGTCCAGCAACGTCTCAGACATTGGCCGATTCAGGCTGGCACAGGGAATAAGCATTTTTTTCACGACTTGATGGCTTCCCCTGGTTGATATTTGGAGGATTTACAAAGTATGTCCCCTCTGAGGTCATGGTTGTAGGAGAACAAGAAACTTGGACTTGCTTTGAAATAACATAAACTTTTAGCCCCTAAAAGCACAGTGATACAGGTTGAACTGCGTCCTCCCAAAATGATATGTTGAAGTCCTCAGTACCTGAGATGCGGCCTTATTTGGAACTGAGGTCATTGCAGATGCAGTTGGTCAGGATGGGGTCACGCTGGGGCAGGTGGGCCCCCGACCCAAGAAAGCTGGGGTCCTTATGGAAAGGACACAGGTGCACACACGGCGGAGCAGCATGTGAAGATGAAAGCAGAGCTGGGGGTGACATGTCTACAAGCCAGGGGATGCCCAGGGCTGCCAGGAGCCCGCAGAGGCGGGGGCGGGGGGGCGAGGGGGGGGAGCCCGGGGCAGGTCGCCCCTCGCAGCAGACCTGCAGACACCTTGATCTCAGACTCCAGCCTCCAGACTGTGAGACAACAGATTTCTGTTGTTTAAGCCACCCGGTCTGTGGTGCTTTGTCACGGCCGCCCTAGGAAATTAATTCAAACAGCATCTGGCTAAGCAAATAGAACAGGACCGGAAATGTTTTCATTGTATTTTGGGTGAAAATAGAATTATTATTCGCTCATTTTTTTCTACAAAAGCATATACTCCTACTGACCCTGAATTCTTTCCTGACTCCCTCCCGGGGACTCAGCGGGACGCCCCAGGCTCCAGCCTCCTCCTCCCCTCCCAGCCCACTCGCCCGTCTTGCTGTTTCTCACGATTCTTCAGGGCCTCCCGCCTCCCGTCCCCCTCCATCGCCTGCCGCCGGAGGCCGGCCTGCCCACCGCCCTCCTCACCTGGAGCACAGCGAGAGCAGCTCTGGCCTCACCTGCAGCCAGCGTCCCCGTCCTGCACCGCGCTGCTCCTTCCCGAGCCCCTCCCAGCATCGTCTTCCCACCTGCGAGGGTCCGTGCGCTCGCTCGCCCCGTTCCTTCCACCTGGCGAACGTGTCCTTCCTGCCCGCCCAGCTCCTCCCGTGCTCAGCATCCTTCCGGGCTCAGCACAGGTGCTCCTTCAGAAATCCTTCCTGGTTCCCCTGCCAGGGTCACGGTTGACGGCCACGAGTCGAGAACAACGCACTGCAGGCCACGAGGCTCTATAAGTATTCGCTCCCGGACTGAATTCTCATTTATGACACACGTGTGCAGGATTCACTCCAGTGGTGGTGGTGGGGGGGCGGCTCTGGCGGGCCAGGGATGCCCTGCGGCCCCGTGCCCCCGCCGCCTTCCCCACCCACCTCCTTTCCTGACCTGCGCCGTCGCACCTGAGAGGCTGAGGTCTGCTTCCGTGGACACACACGGCCAGAAAGACCCCCGGGGGGTCACTGTGGAAGGAAGCTTGGTTCCTCCCGGTTGTCACTGTGGAGTGTGCCTGGTCTCCTGGAATTCTTTTTCTTTTATTCTTAAAGGTCAACCCAATATCTAGGTCTACATTCAGGCCTCTTCCTTCATTCTTTCCTTAATTCTTCTTTCCTTCATGGCAGGTCATTTCCTTCCTGACCGGCCATGGGAAAGAGAGAGGCATGTGATAGAGCCACCACACCCCCTGCCCTGAGGTGTCTGCCTGGAGCTCAGAATCCTCTCTTTTAGGGCCTGGTGTCAATTATAATAAAGATACGGCAGAGATGACACAAACGCCTCCAAAAATGGCGAGCCGGGTCCCTCCCCCGTCTCCCGGCTGTGCCCCCCCTCACGTCCCACCGCAAATCCCCTTCATGGAGGTCACTGAAAAGACGTGACCATAAAAAATAGGAAAAAGAGGATAAAGAAAAAGAAAAGCTCATTGCTTCCCAAAGTCTGTGGGTAGAAAATCTCACAGGCACATCACATCCAACAGAGACGCACCCAAGGTGGTTCAGGCGCGGATTGGGGGTTGTTGCCACTGGGCGTGGGCACCCCCAGTGCCCACCTCCCGGGTGGTGGGTGGGGGCACCCAGCACAGTACCTGGGGGGCTCGGCCGTCCAGGTGGCCTCCCGCAGCTGCTGCTTCCTCCTCGGTGCCTCATCTTCTCAGCAGCCGACCCCCGAACCCCTGCCGCCCCGCCGGCCTGCCCTTCACAGCTGGGCTGGCGGGGCCCCTTCCTGACCCTGCAACCTCATTGCCTGCTTCCCGCTGTCCTGGTCGCCTGGGAACTTCACAGGGAAGGTCCTGAGGGAGGGATTTGATGAGCAAAGACTATATTTCCAAGCTGAGCCTTTGGTGGGAGACGGTCCAGCGTTGGGTTGATGCTCTGGGTTACGTGCTGTTAATAAAGCGAGAACCATAGAGCAGGGAGCAGGCGCCCCTGGACGGGCTTTCTGGGTCCGGACCTGGCAAACCTTGTGACGTTAGGGAACCAAACACATTTAAATGTAGTCAGCTGAATAAATGAACTGAGTGAACACCACCCACGTTAGCACCCCACTTTTAAATTAATACCTTGTGCATCTGGGGTAATAGAATTAAACTACTTTGAATTTATGTAAAACCTTTCTAGGAACTGGAGGGGAGGAAAGACAAGACTGAATTTCTAATTGGACCATCAGAGCTCAAGGAGAAATATATAAACAGGCAATGAAGATGAATCAGATAGAAACTGTTTTATGTGCTGCCGTACTCTGAGAATCTAGCAAAATCTCTAGAATCTTCTGTCAGACACTCCATAAACATTTGTTGAATTAATTAATTGATTATTAACGTGAGTAAATTCATGAGGATAGTACAAGGGGTTCTGTGAATGAACAGATGGACCCCTGACCTTTTGCTGTTTACTGATGGAGGTCAAGCTCTCTCACGTGTGAAAATACTGAGCCATTTTTGAGTGGATTCTGGTGTAGTCTTTTTAATATTCTTATTTACGTGGGAGAACATAAAGGAAGAAAATGACATACGTTAACAGCAGAGAGAACCCCGAGATTTGATCCTCAGTAAATGCTCTTCCGTAGATTACTAATTTCAAATCATTATACAAGCAGTTCGCACTTCGCCTGGCAACTAAAAGAGATTTCTCTCCTGCCTCGATGAACTTTGAATGAACTTTTCAGGGACTAGTTATGGAGGAGGACGCACTTGTGTGGTTTTGATCAGTGGAGGTTTCAAAGCGGACACTCGTCCGTAGGTGGATTTTTAAAATATCTTAATTCCGTGTGTAGTTCTAACGGTGATATTGCAAATCCGGTTGTTGAAAGCAGAGTGATGCTGGTCTGGACCCCAGACAGTTGAAAGGGCGTCTCTGTAGATGCTGAGGCTCAGGATCTCCTCCAGAAACTCTATTTAGGAGCCAGCCTTGTCCTCCAAGCCTCAGGCTCCCCGTTTATACAGGGGGGCTACCAACAGCGGCGGGGGGCAGAGAGGAGGGATCACACCCAGGGGCCCTCGATGACGTCGACTGCTGACATTCATTGTTCCCAAGGTAGGACGTGCCACCCACCAGAGCAGAGGCTTCAGCTAACGTGAGTCTATCTGGAGGAAGAAAAACCTACGTAGGTTCAACAAATATAGCCCAACTTCGGGAAAGACCAAAGGAGAGAGAGACAGAGACGGAGGTTGAGAGACCCACCTGGGGAGGAGACGTCTCGCCCCGCAGTGGCGGCCGCACTGTCAGCAGACATCAGAGCCCACGTTCTCGTCTGTGCTCATAAGCCTTGGAGACCTTTTTCTGCCCCATGAGCTAGCGACACACGAAATCTGATTAAAGCGCAGTTTATGCATTTGCAGCTTTTCACTCTGTACTTGAATAACGATCAGCCCACAAGCCAAATCGTTGGCTCCGGTTTGCATTAAAGTTTCCCCCAGTTTAGTGCATGGGACTAATTTCTGTAACCAGCCTCCCTAACATGCACGCCTGGCCCTTTGTGTCCCGCAAAGGTGTTAGCAGCCAGCAGAGGAGGTACAGGGGAATTGCGAACACGTTTTGTATTAAGCGTAAAAGACCCTCAACTTTTGATGCCATTCATTCGTTGGCCCTGAAATCTGCAGTGGTGGCTTTTCCCTAGGAAGGTCCCGAGAACGCCTGTCCCTAAGCCTGTTCTACAAATACGATGCTTTGGCCAGATGGACAGTGCGGGTAAGTAACTGTGCTTCCTCCTTCCAGAAGCCATTCCACTGCAAAAATGTGTGCTTGTTTTTATTCTCTCCATGGGGGGTCATTTTCTTGTCCTAAGGAGCTATTTTAGCCCATTTTTTCTAGTGTGGACATTTTTCATAATAAAAATTATACTATTCTATGTGTTACACAGGCATTATTCGAGACCATCCCTATCTGGGTGACAAGACTATTATTATGCCCATGTTACAGATAATAAAACGGGGGCTTAGTTAAAAAAAAACACAGAGAAGAAAAATCAGGATTTTAATGTAGTGTACACGTCTAGTCAATGCCATTTCTTCATTGTTCTCCCTCATAACGCTTCCTAAAATCTGGAGGAGCTTTTTCCAGGGATGCAAAGAGAAGAGGGCACGTGATCCCTCTGCCAGGTCTGGGGTTTCTTTGCTTGTGTTTTGATGTTGGAACCCCTGGCTCACGTTCAGAGATCTGAGCATCGCAGGAGGCGGACCCCATACCTCAGGACCAGAGACACTCCAGAGGCCACTTTCAGTGAGTCGGGTGCCGGGGACCCAGATGTGGGACGTGCCTTTGCTCCCCGTGTCTTCCTGCCCTGCTTTCTAAAGATGCCTTTCCACAAGTTGAAGACGAGGGCTCTTGTTTCGCTTTGGTTAAAAACGATGTCCAGTCTGCTGCTAGACTGCCTGTCTGCACTTACCAACAGGCTCTGAAAAGGCAGCCCAGAACAAATTTTTAAAAAGCAGGAGTTTAATAAAATGACATTCGCCTTAAAAGATAAATGCATGATCCCAAGACAGAGCTTATTTGTCCCAGTGTGTGCTTAGGACTCACAATCATTCACAAGTCAGATATAATTTTTGGAATAATCCCTTAAAAAAATACTTACCATCTATTTTTCTTCGTGAGGACAAATCACATCCTCTTTGCCTATTCTTAAATCTCCGAAGAGCAGGTTTCTTCCTTCCTTCCGGGGATAACGTAAGTTTTGTTACACTTGCATCTCCCTGTGTGGTATAAAGGCCATGCCCCACCCCATGAAAATTCCCATAGAGACTCCTGAAGACCCCCTAAGAGTCATCAGCTGAAACTTCCTTTACCCGGCGAACCCATCAACCCCTGCTGGTGAGCAGAGAAATGGTCCCAGGTAGCATCCTGACTCTGAAGGGTTTGTGTCCTGCTCTGGTTTGAAATGTCCTTGCCTGTGGTGTGCGTATTTCCATCTGCCTGTTTCCTTCCTTCCCTTCTGGACCAGCCAGAACTTGGGCCTGTGCTGAGTCCCTCACCCATCCCACGGCCCCTGCGGGGGAAGGTCAGACCTCTAAGCCCAAAGCTCCATCGACAGATGACCTTTGTCACCGAGTCAGGGCAGCCAGGGGTCCCCTGAGCACTTGATGGAGAGACTAACTGGGCTAATCACCATCATTTGTGTCCTTTTTCATCCTCGTGTTAACAGGAGAGACTGTGCAATTCAAGAAATCATATGTTTCAAATTTGTCTTTATGACAATCAGAAGCAGTGAGGATTCGGCTCCCGAGATCTACCTGCGCAACCGCCCCCGTACTGGCAATCCCAGCTGTGCAGCTCCGGCCGGTCGTTAAAAGCCGGTGAGCAGCACCCTCTGAACCTATCTCTATAGCCTTCATAGCATCCTGAACCTGCCTTTCAGAGAGGTCTTTTCTAACAGGTATTATTCTGCAGATGCACTCTTGGAAGGAAAGGTGCACGTCAAGAGATGTCGCCAAGACCAATAGGCCAAGATGGCAAGGGCTCAGATACTGGGTGTAAGGAAAGAATCACGAGTTCAGCTCAGCCTGAAATCTGTGATTTAAGTTTTATCGAAATAATAATAAGTGGGGGTGAAGAGGGAGGAGGGGAGGAGGGGGAGGGGGAGGGGGAGAAGGGGAAGCATACCGGCTCAAGAACATGCTTCATCAAAAATGATTGGGTGAGGGGCTTCCCCGGTGGCGCAGTGGTTGAGAGTCCGCCTGCCGATGCAGGGAACACGGGTTCGTGCCCCGATCCGGGACGATCCCACGTGCCGCGGAGCGGCTGGGCCCGTGAGCCATGGCCGCCGAGCCTGCGCGTCCCCAGCCTGGGCTCCGCAATGGGAGAGGCCACAACAGTGAGGGGCCCATGTACCGCAAAAATAAATAAATAAATAATACCGTCTCTCATGATTTTGCAATACACACAAATATCAAATCATTATGTTGTACACCTGAAACAAATATAATGTAATATGCAATTATCTCTCAATTAAAATAAAAGACATCTTTCTTTAGGCAGCATTTCTGAGGTTGAGAATAGGTTGAACTAAGGGCAGGGCTAAAACTCAGCCAGTGTGCAGTAGTCTGGCTCTCCAGTGCCCCAGCCCTATCCCTTCTCTGGGACTCCCCTCCTGGCTTCACTATTTTCCAGTAACTAAAAGGTTAAAGGTCTACACAGCAGAGGCCAGCAGAACCCTGGGCTGACCCCATTACCACCTTGCTGCCCTGCACTTCTGACTAAGGGGACATACTGGGATGGAGCCCTTGCTTATTTGTTTTTTGTAGAATCTAACAAGTGACTCTATTCAAGGACCACAGAACTCCCACACAAGCATCCTCTCAGTTTCTCAAGAAGATCAGTTATCAAACACTGGTATTATGACTCAGCCAGAGAAAAAGGGCTCCATTCATCAGCTTGTGTTCACTTTTTATTTTAGTTTAATGAGTATTTGCTCAGGATCCAGGTTTCATCTGTTTGTAAATTCACCTTATTATTTTTTAGCACTATTTTATATGTTGAAAATAGTCTTAGGGCACTTTGTAGCTTTTAGGGCAATTTCGCTTCCCATTAAAATATAAGGACCATTTTCTAGTTTTCATTTTATGAAGGCAAAATCATACAGATGTAAGAAGTGTCTATGATTCGTATTCTTATTGTTCCATGAATTCTTGGGAAATGACAAAATGCTTTTTGGATAGCAGGTAAGAGGGGCATTTTATAGTCAGAGAAAGGCACTCCTGTATTGATTCATCGTTCATGACGGTCGGTAGTGTGCTGGTGCTTATATTGGCCGAAAGCATATCGATTCCTACTTCATCCATCCTCCCTCTCTGATCTATGAAAACTGAAATTTCTCATTAGTCCACGAGGTGGCAGATTAATTGCAGGAGAAAACAAAACAAAACAAAACAAAACAAACTAGTACAAAAGCAATAGAGAATGTCTTCAGCTAAAGTGATATAAAGAAATATCCTGCCCCTACCTTCTCAGTCCCCATGTGGTAGACCTCTCTGCTCAGAAGTTACACTTGATAAAAAAAACCCAGTGGTTTGAAGGCCTTTCTTAAGTAACTGCTTTACTGTTCCTTTCAAAGAACAAAACAAAACACAAAACTCTCTACCCACTTTATACTGATCTTCCCGAACACACAGCTTGTTTGAGCCCTGCCTCGCAGGGGCTCCTCATGGCAGCCCCAGACATGACTCCCGGCACTCAAGGATATTCAGCCCTCTGTCCTTGTCAGTCAGTTGGATTATTTACAGTGGTGTCTTCCTTGTCAGTGCCCCTGAGTACTGACATTGTTGATGCACTGCCCACCTTGGCGGGTCTTGGTGTCCTCTGTCATTTCCATGAATCCCACAACTGCTCCCCTGGGCTCCCTGCCTCCAGTCTCTTCCTCTTCCAACGCCCTGCCACCAGAGTCACCTTTCGAGACCTCAGAATTGACCATGTCACTCTATTGCTTAAAAGCCCACCTCACTGGGGTGGGATCAAATGCAAACTCCAAGACACAGCACACAATGTCTTTCCAACCTGGCCCTCAACCAGCCTTACAGTGTGTGTAAGAATGTAAAACACACACACACACACACACACACACACGTGTTAATTTAACAACACAGATGTATTTTGGCTGTCTGCCAAACATGCCATTTTTTTAGGTCTCTGAGTTTGCATACTCTGATCCCTGTATCCAGAATGCTCTTCCCCGCCTGTGTCTGGCAAACGCCCAGTTCTGTATGCCTTGCTTGATGCTCTCAGGTGGAGCTGTGGTGTTCCTGCCTGTCTGACGTTGGCACCCTGTGCTGAGCCTCCTCCAATGGGACTCATACCATTGATACCATCAATGGTATATCATACCATTGATACCATCAAAGGATAGGATTTTACATCTGTCTTTCCCATTTAATGTAATCTCTTTGTGCAGAGAATGGAATAAATGGTGGGTAGAATGTTATTTTACAAATAAATTTCCAGAAAGCATCAAGGGAGAATCCGCAGGGTCTTGTCTGGTGCACAGACCAGTCACTCATAAGCCTATAAGGGAGTGGATGCGAAACAATGGCTTTGGTGCAGAAAGTCACTGGTTGGAAAAATATTACTGATACCTCCCTCTACAGGGAACCTGGGGCCAGGGAGGATGAGTAGAATGTCTTCCAGACAGCCAGAGAGGGGACCAGGCTCCAGGGAGGGAGGAGGGGGAGGGGGAGGGGAGGGGAGGGGGGAGGGGAGAAGACCTCCCAGTGGGCTGTGGAAGGGGACAGGGGAGATGGACTCCCAGTTCTACCTCTGCTCCTGTCTCTGTGACTTTGGGTAAGTCACTTAAGCTCTCTGAGCCTTGGTTTCCATATCTGTGAAAAACAGAGGATTTGGACTAGATGAACTTAGTATTTCTAGCTCTAAAATTCCACGATCTGAACTTCTAAATAGTACCATGGGTTAAGAACATGTCAGCATAATTCTAACATGCTTCCCTTTCTATCATAAAAAGATTTTTCTCATATATCATGCAACATTTGGACCCAGCTTGACTGCTTTTTTATTTAATCGAGTGAGTCTGAGTTAACAAATGGTTTGAGTGCCATAGTTACGATCTGAATTTTTTTAATTGAAGCACACTCTAGTTATCTGCAGGATTTTAACAACTTTGTGAGTTAGAGAAAGCAATCCCATCTAAAAGTTCATCATCGTATTAAATTAGCAATTCATAGTGACTCACCAATTAGCCAGGGATCAGCTGTCTGATGTCTTGATTGTTATTGCCTCCATTTTTGAGGAGAGACTAAAGAGTTAAGTGGTCAGCCAGAGCCAGAAGTAGAGAAAGAGGGTTCAAACTCAGCGCCAGTTTCCTGGAGCCTCATCTGTGCTCAGAACGTGGGCCCCTCCCTGGAGTATCCAGTCATGTTAAGCTTGTCAGCTTCCGAGCAGCCAAGGGGGGGCCAGCACACTCTTTTCCAAACTCCCATCTAACCCCGAAAATCTTCCAGCCTTCAAAATAAAAGCTACAGTTGATCAGAGGACAAATTAGGGACTGCAAGGAAGGCGGCACAACCCTGGTCCGACGGATCCCGCACCTGGTCTCTGGAGGTCTGGTCTGGCACTCGAAAGCCACATAACCCTTTCACTTAAGAATCCATCTCCCACTCACCCATCTTTTGTTGCAAGTAATTCAACATCTCATTTGCTCCAATTTTCTTTCTTTATATTTTTGTATTTGAGCTTTTTGTCTCCTCCATTCATGTCCCTTGCTAATTGGAAGGTCTTTTAAAGAACGTTCTCCTTGGCATTAGTCCCTTGGTTATTTTGTTTTCCTCTTTTTTTTTTTTTTTTGAATGGAGAAGTTTTAGATTCAAATAAGATTTTAACTTTTCTCCCCCCAAATCCTAAATATATTGATGTGTAAAACTAAATTTTTTACAGAATATTTTTGTTATGCAAAGAACGTTTTTTTTCCTGAACAAATAACATGACTGTTAGTATTAAGTGGAAACACCCTATAGTATAAATGCAAAACTCTTCCAAATCCTTTTTTGGGGAAAAAAAAAAAAATCACAAAAGTCTTAAATTAGCAAATGAAAACATCGCGTCCAGTGATATTGTTTCCTGAATATGCCTGAAATCTGTCATAATCTGTTTTCCTGGAACAATGAAGAAATGGTTCCAAGACGCACATCACTATCGTTCTCCAGACAAAGGTTATCTGTGCATTATATTCAATATAAAATTCTCAAATTTTGAAACATTTTATTATTACAGGAATGGCTACTGCCGTCTCTAACAGACACCCTGTCAGAAGGTTTAAAAAATGTATATGCCTCGGTTCATGCAAAAAAAAACACAAAGGTCAAAACTTTTAAAATGTCACTTCTGCAGTTTTGCATAGAAAATACACTGGAGCAGTGGGAGGGCTCCTTGCCCATAGAAACAGGCTGTAAGGAAAGAATGTTACCCCGCTGCTGAGTTTCCACTTTCCCTGCAGCTGCGGGCTGAGCAGAAAAGCACTGTGGGAGCCTATTGTTACCCCAGCTGGGTAATAGTTTTCTTATTTTACAGTCAGCAGCCAAGGGGGGCTGGGGTGTCTCCATAAAGTGCCTGAAAAAAAATATAACTCCTGCAAATAGATCACTTTCTCCCTCTTCGGTGAGAAACAGAAGTCTGTAGAACGTATGCTTCATTTGGCCCGAACGGCGTAATTAACTCGCACAAAGAAAAGCAGCCCCAAGGACGGGAGCGTCAGATTCAGCATCTTTCCTTAACAGACCTGGGCTTTGGGGAAAGCGAGGTCTGCAGGGTCCGCAGGCACCTCGATTGTTTTCTCCGTCTCCCATCAGCCAATCATTCCCTCCTTTTCGCGTTATTTGAAAGTCACCTGCCATACAGTGGAAGGCGAAGGCATGGGACTGAAATGTTAATTTCAAGTGTTTCAGCAAAGCAGAGCTGCAGACACTCAGCTCCCGGGACCACCACTGTTCAGGACGCGGGCTGCCGAGTTTCTGTAAATGGTGGTTCGGTTGTGGGGTAGATCTTTCTGGCAAAATATGGACTTTCTGGCAGCGCCTGGATTTCAGGCTTGTTTTGCTTTGGTTTGTTTTGAACTGCGAATGGTCCATCGTGTTTTTGTTACCATGGAAACTCGTTTTCTAAAGGTGAAAAGTCACGGACCTCTTACCATTTCCGCTGCAGGAATAAATATTCTAGCAGCTTGGAAGGTGAGGCAGTGATGGCCTCACGGTGAACGATAGCGTTTCCAGCCGTGAAGGCGCAAGATGACCGTGCTCACGTGTCTCAGGAAGCCAAACCTCCTCAGATTGGATGTTTCAAAACCGACTAGACTGTTTCGTGCAGGGACTTAAAAAGGAAGAGTTACGATGGGTAGAAACCACGCTGGCTTTTCAGAACACTTGGTGCGCCTTCCTCATCTCCCAGGAAGTCGCCAGAACTGAGTTTGGAACTGTTCACTTGGTTCACCTGATCTCTGGGAATCCAAGAAGTGAAAGTTTTAAACTAGAAACTAATAACGAACAGTCCTAGAGGGTGTTGGCAAATTGTAACCAGCCTGCCTGGGGGCTCAGAAAGTTGAGGAGAAGCCTGATGGGTTTTTCTTTTAAAAGTGCCAAGTCAACGAGATGGGTTGTTTCTTCTCCTGACTGGTCCGAGGAAAACTTAGGTTTCAGGCGCTGTTCTTGGGAAGGAAGAGAAAGTGCCCCTCCTCCTGTCACTGAGTGCAGACACGGCGCCGGGCAGGGTACACGAGAACGCCGGGGGTGTTCACTGGGCACTTGGAACGGTGACCTAAGGGTTGCTCTGGAAAGTTCCAGAATGATGCTCATTTTGGCAAGACTGACAGTGAATCAACAGGTGGGCGACCATGAGGAGGCAGAGGCTCTTCGCTCTGGGGGGTTGTTTTACGATCACGTGATGGCGTCGATCTAAGAGGATTCTCAACATGTGACCCCTCGAATATGAGGAAGCAGCAGCAGCAGGAGGCAGGGATGAGGACAAGTGAGAAATTGGTGTTTTGGCTTTTTGATGTTTTGTGTATGTGGAGGGGGAGAGCACCCCAGAAATCCCAGGGCGGGCTGACCGGCCCAGCAAAGGCATGGGAGCCGGGGAGGAAGCTGACAGGCTTTTGGCTGAAGCACCTTCCAGCCACGTAGCTTTCACCTGAGACCCGAGAGGTAAGGACGTGATCTGGGCGCTGAGCACAGGGCAGGGCGGCTGCCCGCACCTCCTGGGGAGCCGGTGTGGACTGGGCCTGACAACTTCTCCTGCGTGACTCCCTGACCCAAATTTGCATAGTTGTTCCAGAACCTTTCTTTAAGGATGGTGTGCAAAGCCAGCCTAGACAAAGGCAGCCAGTGACCCGCCGCCAGCTGGCACAGCCTTGGGGGGCTCCAGAGCAGGGGAGAGGCAGGGTTCAGGCCTCCGCTGATGTCAGGGGCGCGGGGACAGCCCATCTTCCGTGACCTTCAGAAACAGTGCAGCCCGCAGGGTTCGGGGACTTCAGTTTTTCTTGTCTGCTTCCCTATCAGGCTGTGAGCTTCTCCGTAGCAAGGATGGGCTCATGTGTCCCTACGTTCCGACTCCTAGCCCAGTTCAGAGATGTCTGTTGAGTGAATAGATGAATGAGTAAGTGAACGGATAAAGGAAATCACAGCACATCACTGCCTTCTGGGGCAAATGAGAGACTGAGGGAAGGGAGCCCCCAGAGACGTCTTCATCCCCCCAGCCCACCCTACCCTACCCCATCCTGCCCACTCCACCCTGCCCCGCCCACCTCATCCACTCTGGCATCTACTAGCACAAAGAAACACAGTTCAGACAAAACAATTCTTCCTCCTGAAGAGACACTAAAAACTGTGATGCAAGGAAATAAATGATTTTGAAGAAAATTAATGTTCCGTTTATTTTGCCTCTTTATATAAGCTTTGCTAAACTCAATTACTGCATATCAATTATCCTAGTATTCCTACTGGGACAGCAGTCTCTTTCACTTAAAGTGTATTTTGTCGAGATCCTGGTATTTAACCTTAATACGTGGACGGACGGCCTCAGAGACTACCTTGGACAAATTGAGGAACTCCTTTTAGCAAAGCGTTTGGAGGGTGGGGTGAGGGTACATGGCATCAAGGTGTGATTGTGCTTCAGTTTTCTGTCTAGTAAATGGGGATGATAATACCTACTGTCCCATATCCACCAAGTCGTGAGGATGACAAGTGGACGGTGGCAGTGAGTGCTTTACAAAGAGTCAAGTGAAAAGCAGAGTGAACTTTCAAAACAAACACACTTGAGTGTCAGCCTTCTACTGGCTGCCAACTTCAAGAAAGGAGAACGTAAATAAGAGAAGGAGTACTGGGTAGCAATGATCGTTGCATCCTGTAGCATTAATTCCAAATTAATATTAATAAAGTTTGAACATTTGTAATAAAGGGTGGATTATATTGTTTTAGGAGAGAAAAGGTAGGCTTCAAAGGAAAACCTAATAATATTTTTGCACTGAAAATGCTAAACTGTCTCAACAAAAACTAGGAGTCACAAGAAGGGAACAGAGTGGAAGGTTCCAATTTTTTTTTTTTTTTAATCGTATTTGCTTCGTGCGAAGGGAGAAACGAGGGAACAGAGTATTTTGGTTTCTGGTTTTCATCCAACAGTTGGAAAATGTGTATGAATTCTGAGTGTGAGGAATGGGTGGATAGTTACCAGCTCAATGGAAAAGCTCAGAAACACCAAATTAACAAAACAAAAAATGGGAGTGAACGTTAACGAAATCAAACCATCCAAAATGAGGAAAAGGAAAAAGAAGACGAGTAAAGTGTAACAAACAAGGATCATAAAGTATGACAGAGGAATAAAATAAGCACATTCGTTATTACACTAAATGTGAACGAGGTAAATTGCTCTATTAAAACCAGAGGTTGTCAGACTGTGTTTAAAAACAAAACAAAACAGGTATGTGTTGTTTCAAAAAAACGCTTTTAACAAGGTGGTAACGTTGAAAATAAAGGAGCAAGCAAACAGATGTTAGCAGATGCAAACAGAAAGAAAGATGTGGTGATATTAGTATCAGACAATGAAGAATTTAGGACCAGTGGCTCTAAATCAGATGAAAGCAGGCATTATGTAATAATAAAAGTCACGATTTGTTAGCATGAGCTGGATGTGCCAAACAATGTAGTGACTAAATATAAACAATGACAAAAATAAATAAACTAGTAAATAGCACCATAGCAGTTTCTATTATAACGGGGCTAAAACATCCCCAAACAAATGAGCATCGACCTAGATAACTTGTAAATGGTAATGGAAGCCTTCATATACATTCAGTGGCAAATCAGTAATTAGAATGTCCTGAACTGCAAATCCCACCTGCACTCTTAATGTAGATCATAACAGTCAACACAAGAACCAATCTCCAGAACTATCTCTGGGTTCTCAGGCGCCCCAGGAAACCCCTAATGGTAATAGGTATCTCAAACAGGTAGGCAGCTGTCATCTAGGTGGCTGACTAGTCAAAGACTGGGTGGTGCTATGTAGGAAACCCTTTCACCACCTGTTTTCAGGACACCTAAAGCTCACAGAATGATTTTGCTTCCTTAGGAGAGCTAGGGCCATCATGAACATATTAAGTTCATTTTTCCTCAATATATATTGCCTTGCTTCCTGCACAGACATGTTTGTGAGAAGTTTTATGTAAATCAAATCCCATTTTTCAGTTCACTAACCTACCATTTCAAGTTTATTTTCTTTCTTTCTTGATTGATTCGCAATTGACAGTGGCTCTTACATTTTAGCTTTGAGTGTCCCTTCTTTCAGCCTTTCTACTCAAGCATCAGTGATCACTAAACATGCGATAAGCTGCATTTGGAGACAACTGCCTAAAGGAAAGCTTCAGCGAACCCTTCTGTAAAGTCTCCTTTTGTTCAGTGAAGCCTCCTCTGCAATAGTAACAGTAACCCCATAATTTATCTGTTTGGAAAGAGTAGTGGATACGTCTCTTTGTTCTGGGGCATCTGTAGGCCTCCTCTGGTAACTATACCTTTGGTAGCGAAAGCTCTGCAAAATCATCCATTCTTAGTCCATGTGCTCCCAGCCTGAGATCCCATTCCCAACTCCAGGATGGAGGATACAGCCCGGGATCCCATTCCCAACTCCAGGGATGGAGGATACAGCCCAGGATCCGTTCTGAACTCTCCAGGCCCCACCAGAGAGAGCAGCGCATCCTCACACTCTCACGGCGGGCAACTTGCTCAATCACAGCCAAAGAGATGCAGTGAGACTTCCGACTGTGGATTCTGGAAGAGAGAAGCTTGTTTGCCATTGGAACTGAGCCCCACGACGATGCTGGGGACAGAACCACTGACTCCATCACGTTAGCACAAGAAGAGTAACGTGGGAGAAGTCAGGGCAGCTCCTGGTGCTACTGACTGCCGCGACCCTCAGACCTGAAGCCAGTCCTACTCCGGAACTTTTCAGCTTAGAGAAGCAAATTAATTCGGTTTTTTATTTAGTCAGGTTTAGGATGGGTTTTCCCTCTGTCTTGCATGCCTTCAGACACTGAAAGTCTGAATTTTTGTACACTGAATTTTCTTATAAAGAAGCATCCATCACAAAATTAAAACCAGTATTTAAAAGTGGAAAAGTATTAAAGTACTGTGGACCAAAGAGGCATCCGCTTCTCTACCCAAAGTAATTGCTGGCATTTCTTTAATCAACATAGTTCTAATATTTGTGCACAGAGCAGCTGCTCCCAGGAGCAAGGTTTTAGAATCATTTTCACAGTCTCTCCCAGAACCCAGTGATCCCCAGAGGCTGAAAGACGGACGATGTCTGGGTGTTTTCTCTGTGAAGGGATAAGAGTTTTCTAACGGCACAGTTGAGATTTCCAAAACCTCAACTCCTGAGCTTTCCGAAGTACTGAATCATGTATTCAGTGCGTTGAAAGCACTTGAAAGAACCTACATCTGCCTGAGAACTTAGAAGCCAGGGGGTTCTGTGAACGTCTGGACACGGAGAGCCCTCGTTCAGAGTGGAGACACCTCAGACAACTGCTGTATTTTATTTTCCAAGACAGTAGCAGCCACTGGGCTCCAGCCATGATACTTGGAAACAGATCGTGGCCATAGCCCAGATCAAAGAAATGGATTGACAGTGTCTCTCAAGTATCCAAACTCTTCCCAAGGTTTCTGACTCTCAAACAGACAGTGCTTTTGCATTCTGTTGGTTAAAACATGAATGGCATAGGACTAAAAATGAAAATGTATAAGGTATTGAATTCTGTGCCCTGTCAAGCAACTGAAAGTGCATTTACCATCAGCTCTTTCTCCCTTACCCCTTTCTCAATCAAAAATAAAGATTTGGGGTCTACAGGAGGTCCTAGATCCCTCTTTTGGCAGTGATCCTTGAGTGAGTATATGTGATAGGAAAGGTGCCCGGAAGATTCCCTCGTCTCCAGATATTGCCAAATCCCAAGAACCGGCACATTTGTTTCTTGGTGAGGCCTCTCCTCCTGGCTTGTAGACACCTATCCTCTTGCTGCGTCCTCACGGGGCCTTTCCTGGTGCAAGAGTGTGAGGGTGTGTGTGTGGGGTCTTGTCTTTTCCTCTTCTTCTAAGGGCCCTAACTGCATCACGGGGCCCCATCCTCATGATCTAATCTAAGCCCAGTCTCCTCCCAAAGGCCTCACCCCTAACCATCACATTGGGGGTTGAGGCTTCAACAAATGGATTCAGGGGTCACACATTCAGCCCCTGGTAGCCCCTGTTGGTCCTCTGTCCCAGTCTCCAGGCTTCTGCTCACATCTCTCTTCTCCGCTTGATCTCTAGGGTTCGAGAAGGCAGGAGTTCTGTCTGTCTCTGTCTGAGCTCCTAGCACACTGAATCTGCACATATTACGTCCTTAATAAATGTTGGTGGAGTCAATCAATGTGTCACTGAGTTTAACTCAGTACAGCAACCAGTCCATCACCAACCGTCGACAGTCTCCGTGGAAAGAGATTGGAAGGAGGAATCCCAAAGCAGAGAGGGCCTGCGACATGAAGATTTGCGAGGTCCTTCTTGACAGTTGGCTTTGGAAGCAGCTTTTGGAGCCTGGGCAGCTGGAACTTCTGATGCACTGCGGGCCCAAGGAGCAGGATGGGTGCTGAGGAGAGGAGGTGTGTGCCTGCACAGAGGCTTGGTCTAGGATCCAGGGAGAAGGCTAAGCGGTCTGTATTTTTCCTTCCTGTTTCTTAGCTCATCAAAGAGACAGAAACTCAGGGTAAATGTTGGATCTAGGAGTGTGCATTTGGCTGAAACATCCCCAGGATTCCGTCCTTCTGGAGTCTAAACACTGAAGGTAAGGTACATGAAAGTGAAGAAATTTAACCTCACAATTTCTCCAAATCCTGCCATCCTTTGGGTTCCATTTTTCTTTCTTCCTGACTTTATCACTTAGCACACAACTGTAACTATGTTAGATTTACCTAGAGCATTTCACTCAACTCTTAATCACCGTGGGAGAAGGCATTGAGGAACTTCTGAATTCTGCATTCTATTATGGTGAAATGCTTGAATATTTTTGGTGAGTTTGTATGTCTTTCATAATCAGAAGATAATAAGATGTCTAAAATGAAGTTCAGTGCTGGGAAGTGCCATGGGATCATACACCCAGCGTGGCTGAGTGCAGCAGATCCTGCTTTTTCATCAAGCTTGGTACCCTTGTTCCTTCCAGCCCCGATGTGATGTGTGTAGGAGACTTTGGGAGTAGGAGGGGAAGGAGGGTCAAAAATGGGGCAGGAGGGTCCTTCCAGATTTGCGACGTTGGCTTGGATTGGTTCTGGTTCCAAGGTACACAAAACCTACTCTGCATGCCTCGGAGGGGCAGCTGCTGGTGGTGTGCTGGCTCCTGGACCAACAGGCTTGCCACCCCTCTAGTCTGCTCTCCCATCAGCACAAATCTGAGATCGGGTGAAAAGACCGCTTTCTGTGTTTTTACTCTTATCTCTTACACTGACAAACCATATTCCATGTAACATATACCAAGTCAAATTGCAGGACTACAGCCTTCTTTTGAACGTCATGGAGCTCATCTATGTGAGGGTGTCCTAGGATTCACCTCGGAATTTTATAAGCCAAATAACTGAGACGCAATGAGTTCATTTCCTCCAGCTGCTGCAACAAATTACACAACCGGGTGGCTTAAGACACAGGAATTTATTCTCTCACAGTTCTCAAGGCCAGAAGTCCAAGAGTAAGGTGTCAGCAGGGCCGTGCTCCCTCCAAAAGCTCCAGGGGAGGGTCCTTCCTGCCTCTTCCCCCGTCCGGTGGTTTGCTGGCAGTCCTGGGCTTTCCTTGGCTTGTAACTGCCCGGCTTCAATTTCTCCCTGGGTGTGTCTCTCTTCTTTCCTTATAAGCAATTATCATATCATATCGGATTAAGGGCCCACCCTACTCCATTATGACCTCATCTTAACTAATTGCCTCTGCAATGACCCTGTATGCAAACAAGGTTTCGTCCTGAGCTACTGTGGTTTCACACTCCCAGACATCTTTCTAGGAGACACAGTCGAACCCAAGAAATTCAAGATTTCACTGTTTGTAGCGTAACTGGACTCACCACTCAAGTCTCATGGTGGAATTTATTTCACTCGTTTTAACATTTTTTTGTTTCCTAGTCACGTTGACTGAAAAGATACTCCTGAGCATGAAATGTTGGGGAGATTATTTCACCTGCTCTGCGCCTGGCTGGCGTTCTCTGGAAGCAGGATTGCCGCACCGCCCACACCGGGGATGCCGTCAAGGTGAACTGATGCCACGGCACAAGTTCCTCTCCACCCACCCACCCCTGCTCTTCCGGAATATGGATGTGACCATTGCCCGAAAGGAAAACAACATTTGGACATTGCTCCTAGGAACTATAGAAGCAGGAGCACTTAGAGCAAATTGCTGGAGCTGGAGGACTTAACTTCTGATCGCTAAGTGCCCTTGAGGCCTCTCTCCGAGGACAGGATGGGCAGGGTGGTGCTGGTGCTCTGCCAGGGGGGCAGACACTTGAGTGCTATTTCTGGCTCTTCCATTACCTTGATGCTCGACCTTGCAGAAGCTGCAGCTCCTTCTTTACTGTCTCTGGAGCTGATGATTTCTTCCTCTCTTTAAAGTGCAGGTGGTAGTCGCAAATATTTGTTTCCTGCAGGTTTGGTTCTGTAAACCTCTTCTCGGATAAAAGTGCCAGGCAGCTGTGGAGTATTGTTCTTATTAATAACCTCATTTCAGCATAAACTCACCCACTTTCACACTTATATTAATATTCCACTCCTGAAAACATGCTACAATAACAACTCAGATGATACCCTCTGTCTTCTCATTTTGAAAATGATCTGTACACAAAGCTGTTAAGTTGTCCTAAAACAGAACACCTTTCTTTTCTCCTTCCGTGTCCATGTGTAAACATGGCTGCGTCTTCCATATAAAAACATCAAGTTGATTCCTCTTGGTCCAGCTCTTTGTTGCCAGTTGTGTTGGTGGTCTTGGGCTGCCGTGACAAGACACCGTAACCTGGGGGGCTTAAACAGCAGGAA
>NW_006793445.1:1332020-1352622 GCF_000442215.2 Lipotes vexillifer
GGTTGTGTTGGGCTGCATGGGCTGCCGTGACAAGACGCAGTAACCTGGGGGGCATAAACAGCAGGAATTTATGTCTTAAAGTTCCAGAGGCTGGGCAATCCAAGATCAAGGTTCTGGTTGATTTGGGCCCTTGTGAGGGCCCGCTTCCTTTTGTTCATAGATGAATCTGTCCTCACATGGGAGAGACAGAGAGACAGAGAGTTTCTTTATCCCATCATGAAGGCCTCATCCTCATGAGCTCATCCAAACCTAACTAGTGCCCCCAAACCACATCTCCAAATACCATCACGTTAGGAGTTAGGGCTTCAACATATGAATTTGGGGCGAGGGATACAATTCAGTCCATAGCACCAGTATTAGACTATTCACAAACAGAATTGCTTTGTTTCAATCTGCTCAAGATGACTTATAGCTGGCATAGGTGGTTTGTTGCGGGTTTTTTTGAAGCACATCTAGAGATTGTCAAAATAATTCTTTCATTGTAAAAACACACCACTGTCACCCGGGGTGGGCCACAGTCAGAGCTGCCCCCAGGTTTCCCCCTGGGCTCCTTGAAGAGCTCCAGGCCTTTGGTGTAGGTGCAGAGGGGGGACCCTACCCCGTGTGAAGCAAGGATCTGAAAGCCTCCACCTTGCCTAGGTCTGGGAGGCAGGACTCCCTGAATAGCAGGTATCGGAACTCATGAGGCAGGCAGCACAGGGCATCCTGCCTGCAGGTAAGAGAGGTCGTGAGCCTCCCGTTCTGGGCTCTGCTGAGTTAGAGGATATCTCACCCCTTCTCTGCTGCTAAGGGCCCCAGATGTGGTGCAAACGTCTGGAAGCCATAGGGCGACACAGAACCGTGTCTGCCTGCCATCACTTACGTCCTTTGCACAACCCCCTTTCAGCTTTGGGATAAAGTGAAAGCGACCTTGAATCAAGTGCAAGATCATGAACAGCCTCCCTGCGGCTGGCTGGTGCCCTCTGTGTTCTCTGGGGAGCGGGCGCCCGCTGCACCCGTCACAGCCAGGCTGTGCTCCTGCTGACACCTCCTGGGGGTGCTGGTGGACACAGTCCCAGCTTCGCATGTGGCAGCAATGAGAGAAGTCGCTCAGATACTTGGTGTCACCGATGAGGATTTCCCACTTTCCCAGGAAGTTGACAGCACTAGGACATGCAGACACGTACACACCAGAACTCCTCCAAAATACATAGAAGCAAAACATCTAAATGCTAAATGTTTGTGGGTGTCAAGTTTGGTAGCCCTCCACTCACAGGTTTGTTTCCAGGGGTGCTGTGGCCACCCTAGATCGTGAAGAGAGTTGTGGCCCTTCTCCCCAAGCCCTTGTCTGTCGATCTGGTTTTCAGGTCGGACCTTTTTGGGCTGGATGGAGTGAGACAGGACTGCAAGCAAAAACACAAAAACCACGCATCTCAGGAAATCTTTTTCCCTGATGAGTCCCTTTCTCATAGATGTGTTTTTCCATAAAGTGCAATTAATAATCCATCCAGCCTTTGTCAAACTTAACTCTACTGTCTTTGGACAGAATGTGAAATACCCACAAGTGTCTGGTGCCATTCTCTTCCAGACAATGAGAGCAACCAAAGCAGAAGGGCTCTGCTAAGAAGCCAGCTCCGATGCCTGCCTTTGTGCTGGTGAAAAGGACGCAGAGCAAACCTAACAAGGGCTGGACATGGAGGGGGAGGGCCAGGCAGCAGGCTCACAGGCTTCTACGTTGCCCCTTTGACAATGATTGAAAAGGAAATCGCTTTTTAATAAGTGCGGTATTCTCGGAGGAACAGGGCTGAAGGGTTAATTTAATGCTTGACCCATTAAAACCGTTGACGGCAGTGAGAAGCTCACAGGCTGATCGGATGACTGTTTCTGCAGGAGAAGGGGTGGAAAACTGAGCCTCGCTGGGCCAGGTAATCAAGGGAGATCGGCCTCGAGCAGAAGACAGGGCCAGGCAGAGTCCGAGCGCTACCTGAGATTCCATTACTTGTCGTCTTTCAAGCATAATAATGAGATTATGGTAACCCTAAACTGGCTGAAAACAGAAATCTGGCTGCCTGTCAAGTTCATTGTGTCGAGTTTTACAACAATCCAGGTCTGGTTTCCCTGAACCTGTGATGATTACCCTGGGGGGAGGGCCTCGGAGAATCGTGGTCAACCCTCAGGCTCACTCAGATTCTGGCTTCCGACCTACGCACCATTGTGGAGTGCGTGGAAAACCTTGCTAACATTGAGTTTTTCACCATGTGATTTAAAAACGAATAATAATGAGATATTGATGCAACCCTTACTCTCCACCCCATATCAGCGGCAGATTTTCTGTGAGTCCTGAGAAGGCGTGCTGTGGAGGCGTGAAACCCTGGATCCAGGCACACCTGCCGGTGCTGGGTTCACACCCACCCCCGTCACATGCCCGGGAGTAACCCTGTGCCTACGTCAACTCCATCTGAGCAGAGAGGAAGTAGGAAAATAAAGGGGCAGCAACCTCGTTCATCCTGGAGGAAAATAGTTTGTCTTCTTGGGACGCTGACCAGCATCCTGTCCAGTGGGTTATCCTGCGGCTGCACTGCTGAAATGCCCAAGCCGTCCCCGCCATCGTGGTGGTGACATTTCTCAGCACTCAGGATAATCCTGGTAGCTTCGGGCGCTTTGCACAGGCCGCTTCCCTCCAACCTCACAAGCTGGAGGCCCTGCCACGTGCTAGATTGAGGCTCCGGGGTAAGGATGTGCCCGAGGTCCCATCACCAGCAGAAGGCCAACTCCCCGGGGCACAGCCCCTCGCGGCATGGTAGCTGGACCCTGAAGATGGATTCTCAAGAGAGGAATTTTGAAACGTCTCGTGTTCTTTTAAGCAACATAATAACTTAGAACAGCAAACAGGGACGATTCACAGATGGCTGGTTCTGCAACCACCGTGCTTTATAAGCACAGACTCGGAGGGAGCTTCTGTAAACGGATGCCCAGTATCTGTAATTTTATCCTTTAACAGACTATTTATTAATTAATATTCATGATGAATGTCAGCCGGCTCCAAGACAGATTAAAGGGAAAGAAACTCTTCTGGATAAAGTAAAACTCAGCCTCAATCCCCAGAAAGGAAGCAGCAATGTGCACACATTCAAGACTCCTGCGCAGAAAAGGGAGCCGGCAGCATTGCGACGAGGGGGCTGAAACAGCTCAGGGCTCCGGCGCTTCTTCTCTAGAATGTTCCCTTGGCCGTGGATTTGCCCTGAGTTTACCTCTGCCACTTTGCACCTCGTTTTTCCCGTCTGTAAAATGGGGACAGTAGTTCTCACCTCCTCAGGTGACATCCTCCCCACAGTGGCCACCTCCCTGAGGTCTTGTGTGCTTCAAATGAGACAGCTGGGTGGAAGAGCCTTGGGAAGTCCAGCGCCTGACACACGTGAGGACACGTGAGGCTGTGTGTCTGCACCCACAGCACGGGGGTCACACAGCAGGACTCTGGACCTGAGGCCACACAGGGAGGCGGTGGAAGCGTCCTCACCCATCCCTTGCATCTGGCGGCGTCCGAGTGGACCACGTGCAGTCAGATGTGTGCACACATGAGCACGGCTCTGCAGGCTCTAATTCCACCTCTCCCCTCACCCCAGTGGGACCATCAGCCAGGGCAGGTTAAAGGAACGTCCCTGTCTTCACCCGACCTGGTTTTCTCCTGTCCATGTTTGGAGCTGTGGCGCCCCCCTCTGGGCCCTCATCAGCTGCCCCAGCAGGTGTGCGGTCCTGGCATGCAGGCCTGCAGTGGGGCTCCCCTCTTTGTCACCTGAGAACTTCCGCTTCTGCAGGACCAGCGGGGCCTGGGCTGGGCTCCCATCCCATACGTGGGCACAGATGTGAGGAGTGCTCCCTGTACCGCCAGCCCCAGAGCCAGCAGACCAGCCTTCCCTTAGTATCGTCCTGCCCTGGCCCGTCACTGCTGACCATGGCAGCCCTCGTGACAACCCTCTTGTGGGACTCAGAACAGAGTGATTCCTCACTTTCCCCTCCTGTGCGGGGCACAGGACACATCATAAACAGTGCCATGACCATCACAACAGGGGTGACGTCACAGTGACGGCGGGAGCCTGGGCCTCCATCTGCTCTGATGCTGAGGGCGTGTCTGAGGCTAGTTGGGCGGGGCTTCTCACTCCCATCCTACAGAGCCGGACCCGCCCAGCGCCCTGCTAGTGACGGCGCTGAGCTAAAAGGCAGGGCCCTTTGTCATCCCTCCAAGACTGTCCCCTCCTGGCTGTCCCCCATCCCAGGTCCCTGTCCAGAGTCTCAGCCACAGACACGGCCTCCATTCCTCCAGCCCAGGTGTTTCGATAACCTGCTCAGGGCTGCCCCCTGTGGTGGATAAAATGCCGATCCCCAAACTGGGAGCATTTACAAGCCAACAGCAAGATTTGGTGTCCACAAATGACCATTACAACAACATTGTAGGAGGGCCCTTCAAGATGGTGAAGGAGTAAGACGCGGAGATCAGCTTCCTCCCCACAGATACACCAGAAACACACCTACACGTGGAACAGCTCCTACAGAACACCTACTGGACGCTGGCAGAAGACCTCAGACCTCCCAAAAGGCAAGAACCCCCCCCACGTACCTGGGTAGGGCAACAGAAACAAGAAAAAACGGAGACAAAAGGATAGGGACGGTACCTGCACCAGCGGGAGGGAGCCGTGAAGGAGGAAAGGTCCACACACTAGGAGCCCCTCCGCGGGCGGAGACTGCGGGCGGCGGAGGGGGGAGCTTCGGCGCCGCGGAGGACAGCGCAGCCACTGCGGTGCGGGGGGCAAAGCGGGGAGACTCCCGCACAGAGCATCGGGGCCGACCGGCGCTCACCAGCCCGGGAGGCTTGTCTGCTCCCCCGCCGGGGCGGGCGGGGCCGGAAGCTGAGGCTCGGGCTTCGGTCGGAGGCAGGGAGAGGACTGGGGCTGGCGGCGTGAACACAGCCCGCAGGGGTGAGTGCGCCACGGCTGGCCGGGAGGGAGTCCGGGGCAAGTCTGGAGCTGCCGAAGACGCAGGAGACTTTTTCTTCCCTCTTTGTTTCCTGGTGCGCGAGGAGACGGGATTCAGAGCTGCTTGAAGGAGCTCCAGAGGCGGGCGCGAGCCGCGGCTACCAGCGCGGACCCCCGAGACGGGCGGGAGACGCTAAGGCTGCTGCTGCCGCCACCAAGAAGCCTATGTGCGAGCGCAGGTCACTGTCCACACCCCACTTCCGGGGAGCCTGCGCAGCCCGCCACCGCCAGGGTCCCGGGATCCAGGGACAACTTCCCCGGGAGGACGCACGGCGCGCCTCAGGCTGGTGCAACGTCACGCCGGCCTCTGCCGCCGCAGCCCCGCCCCGCTCTCCGTGCCCCGCCCTCCCCCCTGGCCTGAGTGCGCCAGAGCCCCCGAATCAGCGGCTCCTTTAACGCCGTCCTGTCTGAGCGGGAACAGACGCCCTCCGGCGACCTACACGCAGAGGCGGGGCCACATCCAAAGCTGAGCCCCGGGAGCTGTGCGAACAACGAAGAGAGGGAAATCTCTCCCAGCAGCCTCAGAAGCAGCGGATTAAAGCTCCACAATCAACTTGATGTACCTGCATCTGTGGAATACATGAACAGACAGCAAATCATCCCAAATTGAGGAGGGGGAATTTTGGAGCAACTGTAGACTTGGGGTTTGCTGCCTGCGACTGACTTGTTTCTGATTTTATGTTTATCTTAGTATAGTTTTTAGCACTTGTTATCATTGGTGGATTTGTTTTTTGGTTTGGTTATGCGCTTCTTTTTTAAATTACTTTTTTATTTTAATTATTGTATTGTATTGTATTGTATTTCTTTTATTTATTTGTTTATTTTTAAATTATTTGTTTCTTTCTTTTTCTCTCCCTTTTCTTCTGAGCCGTGTGGTGGACAGGGTCTAGGTGCTCCAGCCTGGTGTCAGGCCTGAGCATCTGAGTTGGGAGAGCCGAGTTCAGAACATTGGACCACCAGAGACCTCCTGGCCCCATGTAATATCAATTGGCAAGAGCTCTCCCAGAGATCTCCATCTCAACGCCAAGACCCAGCTTCACCCAATGTCCAGCAAGCTCCAGTGCTGGATGCCCCATGCCAAACAACTAGTAAGACAGGAACACAACCCCACCCATTAGCAGAGAGGCTGCCTAAAATCATACTAAGTTCACAGACACCCCAAAACACACCACTGGATGCAGTCCTGCCCACAAGAAAAACAAGATCCAGCCCCACCCATCAGAACACAGGCACCAGTCCCCTCCACCAGGAAGCCTACACAAGCCACTGAACCAACCTCACCCACTGGGGGCAGACACCGAAAACAACAGGAACTACGAACCTGCAGCCTATGAAAAGGTGACTCCAAACACAGTAAGTTAAGCAAAATGAGAAGGCAGAGGAATACGCAGCAGATGAAGGAGCAAGGAAAAAACCCACCAGAGCAAACAAATGAAGAGGAAATAGGCAGTCTACTTGAAAAAGAATTCAGAGTAATGATAGTAAAGATGATCCAAAATCTTGGAAACAGACTGGAGAAAATACAAGAAACGTTTAACAAGGACCTAGAAGAACTAAAGAGCAAACAAACTGATGAACACCACAATAAATGAGATATAAATATAAATTCTCTAAAAGAAATCAATAGCAGAATAACTGAGGCAGAAGAACAGAGAAATGACCTGGAGGATAAAATAGTGGAAATAACTACTGCAGAGCAGAATAAAGAAAAAAGAATGAAAAGAATTAAGGAGAGTCTCAGAGGCATCAGGGACAGCATTAAACGCACCAGCATTCGAATTATAGGGGTTCCAGAAGAAGAAGAGAAAAAGAAAGGGACAGAGAAAGTATTTGAAGAGGTTATAGTTGAAAACTTCCTTATCGTGGGAAAGGAAATAATCAAGTCCAAGAAGCGCAGAGAGTCCCATACAGGGTAAATCCAAGGAGAAACACGTCAAGACAAACATTAATCAAAGTATCAATAATTAGATACAAAGAAAAAATATTAAAAGCAGCAAAGGAAAAGCAACAAATAACATACAAGGGAATCCCCATAATGTTAACAGCTGATCTTTCAGTTGAAACTCTGCAAGCCAGAAAGGAGTGGCAGGACACATTTAAAGTGATGAAAGGGAAAAACCTACAACCAAGATTACTCGACCCAGCAAGGATCTCATTCATATCTGACGGAGAAATTGAAACCTTTACAGACAAGCAAAAGTTAAGAGAATTCAGCACCACCAAACCAGCTTTACAACAAATGCTAAAGGAACTTCTCTAGGCAGGAAACACAAGAGAAGCAAAAGACCTACAATAACAAACCCAAAACAATTAAGAAAATGATCATAGGAACATATCGATAATTACCTTAAATGTAAATGGATTAAATGCTCCAACCAAAAGACATTGACTGGCTGAATGGATACAAAAACAAGACCCATATATATGCTGTCTACAAGAGATCCACTTCAGACCTAGGGACACATACAGACTGAAAGTGAGGGGATGGAAAAAGATATTCCATGCAAATGGAAATCAAAAGAAAGCTGGAGTAGCAATTCTCATATCAGACAAAATAGAGTTTTAAATAAAGACTATTACAAGAGGCAAAGAAGGACACTACATAATGATCAAGGGATCAATCCAAGAAGAAGATATAACAAATGTAAATACTTATGCACCCAACATAGGAGCACCTCAGTACATAAGGCAAATACTAACAGCCATAAAAGTGGAAATCGACAGTAACACAAGAATAGTAGGGGACTTTAACACCCCACTTTCACCAATGGGCAGATCGTCCAAAATGAAAATAAATAAGGAAACACAAGCTTTAAATGACACATTAAACAAAATGGACTTGATATTGATAGGACATTCTATCCAAAAACAACAGAATACCCTTCTTCTCAAGTGCTCATGGAACATTCTCCAGGATAGATCATATCTTGGGTCACAAATCAAGCCTTGGTAAATTTAAGAAAATTGAAATCGTATCAGGTACCTTTTCTGACCACAATGCTATGACACTAGATATCAATTACAGGAAAAAAACTGTGAGAAATACAAACACATGGAGTCTAAACAATACACTACTAAGTAACCAAGAAGCCACTGAAGACATCAAAGAGGAAATCAAAAAATACCTAGAAACAAATGACAATGAAAACACGAAGACCCAAAACGTATGGAATGCAGCAAAAGCAGTTTTAAGAGGGAAGTTTATAGCAATACAATCCTACCTCAAGAAACAAGAAAAATCTCAAATAAACAACCTAACCTTACACCTAAAGTAATTAGAGAAAGAAGAACAAAAAACTCCCAAAGTTAGCAGAAGGAAAGAAACCATAAAGATCAGATCAGAAATAAATGAAAAAGAAATGAAGGAAACAATAGCAAAGATCAATAAAACTAAAAGCTGTTTCTTTCATAAGATAAACAAAATTGATAAACCACTAGCCAGACTCATCAAGAAAAAAAGGGAGAAGACTGAAATCCACAGAATTAGAAATGAACAAGGAGACGTAACAACTGACACTGCAGACATACAAATGCTCATGAGAGATTACCACAAGCAACTCTATGCCAATAAAATGGACAACCTGGAAGAAATAGACAAGTTCTTAGGAAAGCACAACCTTCTGAGACTGAATCAGGAAGAAACAGAAAATATAAACAGACCAATCACAAGCCCTGAAATTGAAACTGTGATGAAAAATCTTCCAACAAACAAAAGCCCGGGACCAGATGGCTTCACAGGCGAATTGTATCAAACATTTAGAGAAGAGCTAACACCCATCCTTCTCAAACTCTTCCAAAATGTAGCAGAGGGAGGAACACTCCCAAACTCATTCTACGAGGCCACCGTCACCTGATACCAAAACCAGACAAAGATGTCACAGAAAGAAAACTACAGGCCAATATCACTGAGAAACATAGATGCAAAATCCTCAACAAAATACTAGCAAACAGAATCCAACAGCACATTTAAATGCTCATACGCCGTGATCAAGTGGGGTTTATCTCAGGAATGCAAGGATTCTTCAATATACGCAAATCAATCAATGTGATACACCATATTAACAAACCGAAGGATAAAAACAAGATGATAATCTCAATAGATGCGGGAAAAGCTTTTGACAAAATTCAACACCAATTTATGATAAAAACTCTCCAGAAAGTAGGCACAGAGGAAACTTAATAAAGGTCATATATGACAAACCCACAGCCAACATCATTCTCAATGGTGAAAAACTGAAACCATTTCCTCTAAAATCAGGAACAAGACAAGAGGGAGGGGATATGGGGATATATGTATATGTACAGCTGATTCACTTTGTTACACAGCAGGAACTAACTCACCATTGTAAAGCAATTATACTCCAATAAAGATGTTTAAAAAATTGTAAATCAACTCTATTTCAGTAAAAATTTCTTAAAAAAAGAAAAAACACAAAACAAGATGTGACCATTCTAAAAGCAGAACGTGGTACAAGAAGTGGGCCATGGGGACTGGGAGGGGAGCGACAACTTCTGGGTTCCTGGGGATGGCATCGTTTGAGAAAGACCGTGAGAGAAGGCCGGGCAGGTGTAGACGTGGAAAGAGCGTTCTGGGTGGAGGGGTCAGTGTGGGCAGAGCCCAGGGTGGCAGGTGGCCTTGCTGCGTGAAGGGCGGAGCAGACCAAGAGCCCCAAGGGAGCAGATGGAAGGCACTGGTTAGGTTGCTGGGAGGGCGAGGTGGGGCTGCAGGCAGCATGGGGGGCAGAGTAGGGCATCCTGCTGTGGTCACAGGACCTGAGCAGCCTCAGGAGGAAGGACCAGAGCCCCCACCTCTGTTCCTCACTCTCCTGCCTCTCCATCCACCTGGACTCACGTTGGCTGCTGTCCGTCGGGGACGCAGCATCTGGCCCCGGTTCAGGAGTCACAAGGGCCGCCCTTCCTGCAGGGCCCTCGCTCACCTGCTGTGCATGTTTCACCTCGGAGGAAAACCTCCACCCCCCTGATCAAATGGGGTTGAGGTGCGACAGGATCCCAGGCACTTAGCAAAGAAGGGAAGGCGGGGTTCCTGAAATTAACCTTTGAAAGGGCTTTGGGAGACTGGAAACCACGACTCAGTTCTTGTACTTGGCACTTTGATTATTTTGACCCTGTGACCGTATCTTGATAACAGACGTGCCTGTGAGACATCAGATTTGAGTATTTTCATGGCTTACTAATCTAATGCCATTGATCATAGCATGTGTTTCGTGGATTGTGAAGAAATTAACTATTCCAAAGCTGAGATAAACCTTAATGTGATAGATTTAGTGATGATTTTTGGATACGTCTTTATGACTTTTTTTCATTAAAGATTGACGTGATACGTATTGAAGGAAGCCCAGACATAGCAGGGTGACTGGATATGCTCACACGCATCTATGTATCCATCCGAGGGCCAGCACCGTAGTCCTGAAATACTACCTACTCACTAAAAAGAACCGGAGCTCCGTAGAGAAACAGCTGATCTGGACCTGGACGTTTACCGGATGACCCGAGGACATTTCATCACACCACTAATGATGGAGCCAAGTTAAGGAGGCGTCCACTGACCAAAGAAGGGACAATTTGATCCTCCAAATATCATAACTGCAATGGATCGAAACACAACACATATGTTTAAATCCATGAGCTTTCAATGAAACTAAAAAGAATTAAATGGTACCACTGGAGGATGCTAATGAATAATTCATTATTTTGAAAACTAGTAAACAAAGGGAGGGTATCAAATATTTATCCCACCTTTCCAATATAAAGTATACCCTGGGCAGCCAGATACGAGATGAGGAAACTCCCTTTTTATAGAATTAGAATAGGACCACGTTCCAACCCTAAATGTATTAGTGTATCTTGACACGGAGCAGCGGCAGCCGCTACCATTACAAAGATGGACAGTCAGATATTCCCTGTCTTCTGACCTGACAGATAGAAGAGGCACCTAGGAAGTGGACTTGGGTCCCCCCAGTAGGACCGGAATCTGAGCACAGCCCCAGATCTGGTTACAATTTATGGGAAACACAGAGGAGCGTGTTGGACTAAACCACTGGAATGCAACTGGGAAAACCTCCGAAGTGGGAAACCCTGTAGATCAATGACTGTTTCCTAAACAAATAATAAGAAAAAAAGAAAGAAGAAATGCAGTGAGACAAACTGATTGAAATAGACTGAAGACACATTTCAACCAATCACAACATGGGGAACCTTATTCTGATCCCGGCTTGAGCAAATTTTACTTTTTAAACTGAAAAACTATATTTATTTATGACCTCCCATAAGTCAGATATATGACATTAAATGAGACAATTAGAAATTGTCAACAATGGCTAGGTATTTTATGATATTAAGGAATTATTGTTACATTTTTAGGTGTGACGGTATGTAATCGTCATTTTAAAAAAATGATCCCTTGAATATTAAAGATCCACATCTGGAATATTTACACATGAAAATATGTGACATTTGAGATTTGCTTGCGGACAGGAGGTGGGAGGATGGGAGGGATAAGCAAGACCCTTATGAACTGCCAATTGTTGAAGCTGGGTGGTGGGTACGTGAGGGTTCATTATACTATTCTGTCCACATTTACATGTTGACGTAATTTAAAAAATAAAACATGTACACATATACGTACAATCTCAGATTCTTAGAAAATAAAATCACTACTATTCTGAAAAACTAAAGATTTTCTGCTCCTACCTGCAGCGTTTCCACGTGTACACACACCACACACACACGTAAATGTATGTCCCTGCCAACGTCCGTAAGGATGTGTATTCAAGGAGAGCTATTCTAATTGCTTTCCCTGCTAAACAAAATAATGCATTCTTGGAGCCACTATTAAAAACATGAAGTGAACTGAAAATTATGCTGTAAAGTTTAGGAAACTTTCAGAGGTTACATTTGACAAACTGGGATCTTGCCTTTAACAATGACAGGAAGCCGCACAGAAATACCACGTTTCATCTGGTGTGGGTCTTTATCTTATCTTGACAGATTATTGCTGGTTAAATTGTAGTGCTGACTTAAAGGCAGGACTCTTCAAGGGAGTCAGAAATTAAGGCTTCACCAAATGGTAATAAAGCTATTAAAAATGCAAACAGAAAACAGCGACACTGTACAGGTTAGACAGCTAATCCAAACTAGCAGTTTAAAAAGCAGAGCAATTACACTTTTATTTAAATGCAAGGAATATGAGCAGGAATAGAATGAGCAGCCTTGTTTAAATGCATCCTTTTGAATATTTATTAGAAATAATACATGTAGTTAAGCCACTTATCTGATTTCAGTGAATAAGTAAAATGCAAAAGATCAATTTTCGTAATTATACCAAAGAAGTCTGTCTTTCATAAAAATCTCATTAATAACACCATTATTACTGAAAAAATATCTCGGTATTATTATTGTTATTCTAATTATCAGCAAAATGCTACTGATAATGTTGTCATAAAATTCCCTTTTAGTATCCTATTAAGAGAGATAGTCTAAGTAGTGGTTTAAGTTAAATCTAGACCCTAAGTGGCATTATGAAAATCTTCTTTGTGTATTTGGTTAAAATACATTGTGTATAATTACAGAAATTACCACGAGTTTGGCAAACAGGACTGTATGTTCACTTATGTCTGTGTAGGGTGCGTGGTCCCTGAGCCCACAGATCTGACATGCAGGCCTCCCAGATGCCTCCGACTTGGAGAGAAGAGGGGGCTGTTCTTGGAGGTCATGACATTGAGCATCTTTCCACGAAACAGTCTTGCTTATTAACCAAGATCGAATATTATTTTGGAGAAAATCACGTATTATTTCTACTTTCATTCCTTAACGATAATCCACCTGTGCTTACTGAACATGCACCTTTAGAAGCAGCTCTTGCTTTTCCTAGTTTGAGAATCCATCGCGACTTTGGCCTGGATGTCAGGGGAAACGACTCCACTCCTCTGGGCCTCCGTTTCCATCTCAGGGAAACGGTACCCTAGAAGCAGGACCTCCACGACCCTTTGATTCCTGATTGTTTAGCTCAACGTCAAACAATGGTTGCCTGAATCTTTGGCAAATATTGCTGCAACAAAAAAGACAAAACAAAACAAAAAGCATCTCGAGACTTCTCTTTGTGTAATGAGATCTATTAAGAAAAAAAGGATTTGAAGCAAAATTAACTCTGCAGTTATTGTTGGGACTTTGTTCCTAGTTCCAATAAAAAAAAAAAAAAAAAAAAAAAGATTGAAAAAGACGTAGATGTATACAATTCAATGACACAGAAATTTAATCAAAAAAAAAAAAAAAAAAAAAAAAAGATTCAGCAAACTCAAGTGTCTTTGTTTAAGCAGCGTGTTTTCCTCCTAACCTACTCAACCCAATAATCTCATACACAGGCGATAGATAGCCCCCAAAATGTGCAGGACTGTCTGCATTGTGGAAGTTAAATTTCTCTTCTTACTAGACTTGTGAAGACGTGAGCAAGGCCTTTTTGAAAATGGTACAGATGACTGAATAAACAAGCCAAATAAACCCTCTTTTTAAAATTGGAGTATAGCTGATTTACAATGTTGTGTTAGTTTCAGGTGTACAGCAGAGTGATCCAGTTATATATACATATATATTTATTTTTTTCAGATTCTCTTCCCCTATAGGTTATTATAAAATATTGAACAGAGTTCCCTGTGCTGTACAGTAGAACCTTGTGGTTTATCTATTTTATATATAGTAATGTGTATCTGCTAATCCCAAATTCCTAATTTATCCCTCCCCGCCTTTCCCCTTTGGTAACCAAAAGTTTGTTTTCTATGTCTGTGGTAAACCCTCTCATTTTAATACCTGTTGGTGAGCATATCTGAATATCTTTGTGCTGCTGTGACTAAAGGTTGTGAATACTTAAAGCATTTAAATGGTAAGCCCTACTTAGCAAATTAATGATAACATAGCTCTTTGAACTGGAGGAAGTGATGCTTTTTTGAAAATGTAAATGACTGGAAGAAGCCACAATAAAATAAAAAGCTTGTTTTTACCTTTAGCTCAAAGCTGAAAACCTAACGAAATTTTGGAAAACGAAAACTCGAGGCCAACCTGGGCCCTGGCCTGCCTCTCGTGATCATCCCAGGATTATCTCCATCCTTAAGCAGAAGAGGCCCCCTTGGCCCATGGCTGTGACGCCTCCACTCCCCTCTCCAGGAGAGAAGCCCCAGCTCTGCTGCCAGGCGGATGCCAGGGCCATCCTCGAGGCACAAGCTGCCCCAGGAGGTGGGCCAGGGGCTTCCCTCATTTCAGTGGGACAGGAGGTTTCAGGTGTAATTCCACACCGTGGAGGGCAACCTGCCACCCAGACAGCCTCCCTCCGGCATCCCCAAAGGACGCCTCTGGCCACTGCCTGTGCACCTCCAAGAACAGACCTGCTGACAGTTGGGGGAGAACCTTCTACCCTAAACCAAGTGAAGTTGCATCTTCACTCTTACCTAGGGATTGTAGCTCAGCCCTTCCAGCTATAAAAATCCAACCTTTGTTCCTACGTGAGGGACTCGAAACCTCTGAAGACGGTTTTTATGGTGCTCAAGGTTTTCTGTTTCTTGTGCTAAACTCCCCAGTTGCATCTCCCGTCTTTGATGTGACAGGAGGTACATGAGGGTTCGTTATACTATTCTGTCCACATTTACATGTTGACGTAATTTAAAAAATAAAACATGTACACATATACGTACAATCTCAGATTCTTCGAAAATAAAATCACTACTATTCTGAAAAACTAAAGATTTTCTGCTCCTGCTTCTGATGTTCTCACCACATTCATTGCCCTGCTCTGCAAAGATTCAACTCGTCCCAGTGCCTTTCAATTTGATCCCATTCAACTGAGTCTCTGCTGTGTGCCAGGCACAATGCACAGTGATGGACTGACTGAGATGGGGAAGGAAGGAAGGAGGGAGGAGAAAGCAGAGTTCCTGGCAACAGGATGGTTCCAGGACAAGGGAAGTTCAGGGTAGAGAAGAATCTCACCTGGAGGAGGGCCCAGGCATCAAGAACATCTATCTGAGGAGAATTCCCTTAAGCCAAGACCTGGTGATCAGACAAAGGGGAGTGGAGTCTGATAATCCAGCGGGAGGACAGAGGGCAGAGAGTCCACCCTCCTGGGACGTTCCCTCCAGCTCTGGTGAATTTGCCAACCCCCAGGGCAGGTGAGCAGCTGGGCAGATGTTTGGCCCAAGGGAGCCCAGGAAGGTGCAAGGCAGGCAGGCTGGTCAGAATTAGCTCAGAAATATCAAATTTAAATTAAATTTAGAGGGACGTCCCCGGTGGCACAGTGGTTAAGAATCCGCCTTCCAAAGCAGGGGACGCAGGTTCGATCCCTGGTCGGGGAACTAAGATCCCCCATGCTGCGGGGCTCAACTACAGAGCTCACGCCCTGGAGCCCGAGCGCCACAACTGGAGAGAAGCCCACACGCAGCAGCGAAGAGCCCACGAGCCGCAGTGAAAGATCCCACACGCCTCAGTGAAGACCCCGCGTGCCACAACTAAGACACGACGCAGCCACAAAAATAAATAAAATAAAATAAATTTAGAGCATAATCAAAAAAAAAAGAACCCACACATCCCAATTGCCTTGGTACATATACTTTCTACAGCCCTCTCTTTTTTAATTTTAATTTTTTATTTTAGGGGAAATGTATGCTTAGCATCAAAGAAGTAAAAATTATGGTTCCCAACCCTGGAAAAAAAAAAGGAAGCCTCTCTGGCTGCAAGTATGAAGGATAATCTGAGTGAGCAAATCAGGTTAAGGCAGAGTGATGGAGAGGTGCCGTCAAACTTAAGACGCATTTGAAATAGTTTTCCTAAAATCTTTCTGTAAAACTTTAGCCACGTTATGGGTTAAATGGGCTTTGATAAGCTTACCTGGGACCCTAGTTTCACCGTTTAACATTATTTCCATGAAAATTATTCTAAGGTGCTGACAACTAATGTAGAATCGCACTTGGGGTCCAACCTGTTTGGAACCTGAGCACTGCTTACACGCCCACGCTGGCGATGCTCAGAGAGGGAGGGCTCTTCTCCTTGGTACAAGCCAGCTCCCTCTCGGGCCCGGGTCAAGGGCCGATCCTTTCCTCAGCTGACCGAAAACCTCTAAGACAGTTTCCCAGCTGGGAGCTTCGGGACAGAGTTTGTGAACGCTGCACAGGGGCCGGTCGTGGTAAGATCTGAGCTGGTTCCCATGACTCTCAAAGTTAACCAAGAAAAAGGGACAGAAAGGCTAATGCCTGGAGATGGTCTCCCCCCCAATTTTTTTAAAAAGCCCTCATGTTAGTCCAACTAGGAAGGTAGGTCTTGTCTCATCATGGGTGTTGTCCAGTCTTAAGGAAGAGCTCAAGGGTCCAGCCTGTGTGACTGACCGGTATTTTATTTTTAATTTCCAATCTGTCATGGAATAACACTTTTGTAAAACGTGATAAAAACAAATTACTGTAACTGAGCAGGACCCTGTGGGGCTTTCCCGGGAGAGACCTCTCTCCGCCATCACCTGCCTCTTGTTTGTAGGAAAGCTTTAGCCTCCTAGGCCTTTTCCAGGTTCCAAAGAGTAAATTTAACTAGAGAAGTGAGAAAATCCAGAACCAAAGGAAAACAGTCAAGCAAAATAAAATAATAATAGTTTAGCGATAAAACAAAGTCAAGGACCTTTCGCTCCTCCTCAAGGGCTGTAGATAGTATCCTGAGCCATAGCTGTGAGCCGTTTTGCAGGTACTGACTCCCCTGCCCCCCACCAAGGGAAAGTAGTTAACTGCGTGCTGACCACCAGCACGTGGACCCCAGACCGGTTGGAACCAGAAGTTGATGACTGAGATGCCCGAAACTTCCCCATTCCCTCACCGTCAGTCAGAGAATTGTGCACGAGCTGATCAAGCACCATGTGACCCTCTCCCTTCATTTGCCTTTAAAAATCCCTTCCCTGAAAGCCGTTGGGAGCTCGGATCTTTTGAGCATGAGCTGCCCGTTCTCCTTGCTTGGTTCCATGTGGGGAGCCTGCAGTAAACCCTGCACTTCCCTTCACCACAACCCGGTGTCAGTAGATTGGCTTTGCTGCCGACCCAAGTTTGGTGTGATAACATTACTACAAAAGTGAAATAAAAATAACCATCAAGATACACTCTGATTTTTTAAAATTATGAGACTCAACAGACATAGCATTACTTGTGAAATTGCTACAGAAGTTCCTAAATTCTCACTCTGCAGTCCAGCTCTCTCCTCCCAGACATGGTCACCCACCTGTGGGCCGGCTGCTCGACCACATTGGGCTTGGAGACGGTGTGGATTCCAACCTGCCTGTAAAACTGGTCCAACAGCCTGACGCACACTGGACGCTGTGTGGTGCCGTAGTCGTTGGTTTGTTTTCCTTTTGCTGTGTGTTCCAGAAATGGACCTGAAGTTGTGGTCATTTTAGATCCAAAAACCAAGCCTTCAGCGTCCTTCTTTGGGGGGAACATTGTTATTCCTGAAAACAAGCGGTTCCTGGGACATTCGGGGAAAAAGGAGGAAACGGTTATTTCTTAAGTCACGGAGTGGTCTTCTGAGCGATGAATCAGGATGTACACACAGTACCGGTGGCAATGCAGGTGTCCCCACCCCAGCCGGTGGGCGTGAACCCCTGGGGATGAAGTCGTGATTTCATCAGCCACGGAGATGACTTAGTTGTCCTCACGTCCACCAGTGCAGTTGAAACAGGCCTGAGGAGGCTCTTTTTTCCCCCTTCAGTGGGGCTCCATTTGGTTTTCTCTTCGTCCAAACACCTACCACGCGGCTCCTGCATCTCAACAGAACCCCGAGAACAGGCTCCCTGGCAACATCATGAACACTGACTAGGTTTCTAGAACCAAGCAGAGATCTGGAATTCTCGCAGCGTTTTGCGGGCAGCGGGCAGAGGCTTCCTCCACTGGGGCTGAGCCCATGTCCTGGGGTGACCCTGGCTCCGGCCTGGCAGCCTCACCTGCTCCTTTCTATGTGGTTATTTGTGAAGGGATGTGCGGAATCAATTGGATTTTCTTTTCAAAGAAAGGACCTACTGACAAAAGTGACCCTAATGAGTGTCATTAAGGCAGAAGTGCTGTGCTCTCTGTGGCCACCGAGCCGGCCCTCAGGGCCAGGAAAAGCCCAGGCTGTAAGCAGTCCAGTGTCTCCATGGCAACAAGCAGTCAATGTTTAAGTTTTCAGTGTATAAAGGAGGTAATTACTTTCTTCTTTACATTTGTATAGTTTATAATCGCAATAATGCTGCCCCCACCCCCAGGTTGGACAACTCCCGGTGATTAATGACCAACTGGCCATTTGCATTTACTTTTTTCCTTAAGGGCTTTTGATTTCCCTTCAGGGTTTTGAACTCCTCTGGTCACTTGCTAACTGCCAGAAAATGTCCTCCTCGTGGGTCACGAAGGCCACCCCAGGCTTGGTTTTAAAACAAAGGCAAATGGACCAGCATCTCTTGCTGTGTGGCCCCAGGCTGGTCGGTTAGAGGCGTTTCACTCTCATCCTGTGCGTGTTTATGCAGATGGATTTGGGCATTTGAGGAGCAGTGTGTAAGCATGTTGGTGGCGCAACGGGTATGTGCTTGTAAGGACCCGTTCTGTTTAACGCCACGGCACTCAGGCTCCATCACTGAGTACAGTTCTCTGTGTTTTACAAATGAAAACAGCAATACCTCCCTCCGTTCACTCACCGTCCATGCAGGGGCTTAAGCTTTATTTATAACACAAGAAACATTTATCCATCACCAGCCGGGACTAGGTGATGCGTGATTACAGAGCTCCTTTTTGTCCTTAATCGGAAATGCATCACGCCTTGGCTATGTACCAACTTCTTTGCTTTGGGCTGCACACAGGATGTGCTTATATAGTCCGTTGAAAGAGACATGTGTATACGGTAACTCATGCCAAAAAGCACTCTAATGAGGCATCGATGAGGCACCTTGAGGGTGTCTAGATATGCTAGCATCTTTGTCATCTGCAACCACGGCACGGGCAGCAAGAGGACAGCACCGTCTACTGAATGTCTGACTGCACAGGTGCTCCTTAAACATCTAAATGATGAGGCGTTTGCCTGCGCTCAGGGCAAACTTCACGGTGTTTAAATAGGCAGCACTTAATACAGAGATCAAGGACACTGAACAGATGCAGGAAGCACACAATTCTCTGTGGTGTGTGAGCACGGGCTTTGCTGTAGCTGGTGGTTTGTGGAGGGGGAGAAATTTGTAACCCCGAAAGGACATCTGCTGTGGCTTTGAGATGTGAGGGCCCCTGATGACCCAGGCCCCGGGTCTGGACATGTCTGGTGACCTGGTTTTGGGTGGGTTCATGTCGCCATCGCTTAGTATCGGAGGATCTTGGATAACACGCTCCTGCCTGTAGTGGGTGCTTAGGGATTTTTAATTTACTCAGTAAAGCCCTCTCTTTGGTTGTAACAGTCCTGAGATTCCAAGAGTGACGTGCGAATGATTACATCTGCTGCTTTTACTTTTAACTCATTCAGTGTGTGTCGTGTGCCATGTGTAAGGTCTTCAAATGGCAATCCTACAAGTGGTCGCTGTCTAAGTGTCCAGCACGTGTGGCCAGCTGTCTGGCAGTGTGTCTGATGCCCTCATTCTGGAAGGTGGGGCCGTGACTCAACCATGACCTCTGTGTGGCTGTGTGGCTGACAGGATGGGAAGGCCCGGGGCCACCTGTCTGAGCTGGACTTGCTGTACGGCATGCTGATGGCTTTGCCCCTTCCCTTCACCATTCACCAAGGCTCATGGCTCAGAAAGCCACGATGGGAAAGGAAGGGGCTTCGATTCACTGTAGCCGGGAGCCCACTCCCCGTGCAGCTGCCCAGCACCCGGCTGCTTTGCTGGCCCAGCCTTTGTCCTGCCCTGTGCTTGCCCTTCCGGGTCAGTCACTCTGGGTCTTCTGTCCCCGCCCTGCAGTGAGGAGCCGCAGTCACCGCCAGGCCGCAGCTGCTCGGATGTCGGTCCTCCCAGCTCTCTACACACATGACAGCCCTCAAGTGCTGTACTCTAGAAGCAGCTCAAACCACCCTCATGTTCTCTTGGCCGGAGAACGGGTCCCTCTGCCACGTAGGAAGCGGTGTTTTGCTTCTTTGACCCATGAGCGTTGTCAGGCACCTGCCACACGCCGCGCCTGGTCCCGGGGTGTGAGCCTGTGTTGTCCCCTGCACACGGCAGTCAGACTCCAGGGTCGTCCGCGGCAAGTGACACCAAGGCCATGTCCCCTGCTAGGTGGCCTCTGCAGAGGTGACACTGAAGGCAAGTCCCAGTCGTGGACAGAGTACCCTGGGCTGAGGGACCAGCAAATGCAGAGGCCCGGAGGCTAAGCCAGAGTGAGCCTGGACTGACCAGGGTTGGGGGTGGTGTGGGCAGGACCCTGGAGACCGTGGTCAGGGGAGGGTGTCACAGAGGAAGTGTCTTGATGTCACCGGTCATCTTAAAGTTTCTCTGATGCTCTATGGGGACCAGAGGGGACACAGGCAAGGAGGGAGGGGAGACAAGTGGGGAGATGAGCGGGGAGATGGTGGTGTGGGCAGGTGGGAGGGGGGATGGAGGGATGGCGGGGGATGGAGGG
>NW_006793445.1:1352883-1368772 GCF_000442215.2 Lipotes vexillifer
TGGAGGATGGAGGGATGGAGGGAAGTTGGGAGCCCTGGCCTCGGGCCTGAGTGGGGCGGGTGGAGAAGCACTGACTGGACTCATGCTGGCTGGGCACCACGCTGAGTACCTGGGCCTGTGGGGATCACCAGCCCTGGAAGGCGGAGCTGCAGTGCGCTCACCAATAGCAGAGCACTGAACGTGATTTAATCTGATGGTAAAAAGACCCCTGGTGACCTTGCAGTGTTTTGAACAGCAACTATCACTCTGCTACAGACAACAGAGGTGGCAGTTAATTGCGGTTCTAGAGTGACTCATACACTAGTTTTCACCCCAATATTCCCCTAACTGCCATGATATACTTTGAGGAAATGTGGAGGAAATAATGATTAGATGTGGGTCGCTATCACTCGACGGAAAAGAATCACATGCAGGGCCCCACCTCCTTTCTGCTCTGGGGTATTGTCTGCAGATAAAAGCCCCGCCGTCCACTTACCAGCCCTCCTTCAAAGGTGTCCTGGTAAATTTCTGTGGCCCAGTTTCCAAGAACTTAATTAACTTTGTTCCCTCTAACCAAGAGTGGAGCAAGTAAAAGGAACGGCCTTTAAAGGAGCTTTTCTCTCAGCCCAAATTGTAGGTGAGCTTTTTAATTAATTGAACAATTTAACTGAAACAGATGATTTCAGTTAATAGGAGGCAGGAATTTCTGGTGAGTTTTTCTGTATTACCTGTGTGTCATCGGGATCACGTTGGCAATTTCTGTTTGGTTTTAACCATCACTCACCTTTTTTCAGTCTCTTATTTTGTGCTGTGCCCCCTGCAGACGCCTCACCCACTTCCTTGCAGGTTGTTTGCTGTTAACTAGTGGCTGCCACTAACACAATATCCCCCCCCCCCCCAAATCTCACACCTATGGCTTCACGTCCCTTTCCCTCCCCAGATAAAAGAGGGCGTTGCAACCTTTATATCTCTGCAGGGCCTTATTTACCTCTCTTTGTTAAGTGTGTTTTTAGGATTTGTATAGCATGTTCTTCTATTTAAAAGAAAACTTCAGAGAATAACTAGACAGAAAAAGGCACATGTTTCAGGCAGGTTTGCTGTCGAGAGATGGGGAAAAGGAATCTATTTGGAGACGAGGCAAAGAGGAAGGAGGAGGGAGGAAGGAAGGAAGGGAGCAGAGCAGGGCAGTGGGGCGTGGAGGGGCTGAGAAGGGGCCCTCCAGGGCTGGGGCAGCCGAGTGCCGGAGGGAAGACCCCAGCTGCTCGAAGAGCTCGGAGCTCTGTCCCGTCACCTGGCCAGCTGGAGCCCAAGAGGTCTCATCATCAGGACCCCATTTGGGGCATGGAGACCAAGGGAGCGCTCTGGTCAGAAGGGCCTCGGACGCTTTGATGATCCCTTAGTTGCCAATCAGCAGCTAACACACCCAAGGGATTGATGACCAAGGGGAGAGGGGAATCTGACCAACACTACAAACCAACTTGACCTTGACATTCGTAGAGCGTTCCACACAGGACAGTCACCAAGATAGACCACACTGCATGTCGTTAAACAAACCTTAACCATTTTAAAGAATTGAAGTCACAGATATTATATTGTTTGAAATCACGGAATAAAGAAGGAAGTCAACAAAATGATACCTGGAAAACCCCCAGCGTTTTGGACATTAAACAGCACGTTTCTAAATAACCCTTAGGTCAATGAGAAAGTATCAAGGAAACTTAGAAAATACGTATTTGCTGAATAAAAGTTCAAACACAAAATATCAGAATTAGAGGGATGTAGCTAGAGCAGTGCTTAGGAAAAACTAGATTTAAATGTTTACATTTGAAAATAAATAATGTCTCGAACCAAGAAGACGCTATAGCTAGAAAAATAAGAACAAAGTAAACTGGGTTTAGCAAAGAGTTATTAGATACAACATCAAAAGTATAATCCACAAAGGAAAATTAATAAATTGGCCTTTATCAAAATTAAAAATGTTGTTCTGCCCAGGTCATGCTTGAGAGAATCAAAATACAAGGTACAAATTAGGAAAAATATTTGTAAATCACATGTCTGGCAAAGGACTTACATACAGAATACGTAAAGTACTCTCAAATCTCAACAATAAGAAATCAAGCGGCCCGATAATAAAACTGCCAAAACATTTGAACACGTTTTTACCAAAGAAAATATGTGGAATGGCAAATAAGCACATGAAATAAGTGTTCCATACCATTAGTCATTAGGGAAACACAAATTAAAACCACAGTGAGATACCACTCTGGTTAACAGACTTAGTAGTCATATTAAACTGATTAAAAAATTCAGTGACTAGGTGTCCATGAGGATACGGAACCTCTGGAATTCTCGTGTAAACTGGTGCGGGCATTCTGACAGACAGTTTAGAAATTTCTTATAAACAAACAGTCTTATCATAAGAACTGGCAACGCTACTCCCTTGTATTTGTATTTGCCCAAGTGAAATGAAAACCAGTGTTCACAAAAACAAACAAACAAAAAACAAAAACACTTTTGCAAATGCTTTTAGTAGCTTTTTTGGTAATTGCCCCAAACTGTAGAGAACCCACGTGACCCTCGAGTGGGAATGGAGGCTCAAACTGCTTCCTCCAGACAATGGAAACCTAGAAAGCAAACCAATGGAACAAGCTCCCTGGGCTCGCAGCTACATGGGTGACCTCCACTGTGCATACGCCAAGTGAAGGAAGCCAGAACTACAGAGTCAGAGGACAGAGCAGTGGTTGCCTGTGCCGAATGCGGGGTCGGGGGTGACAGCAAAGGGAGTCTGAGAGAATTTGCCGGCGGGCGGGGTGGTACTGATGGAACTGTTTCGTCTTTTAATTGTGGTCGTGGTTACACAGCACTTTGCATTTGTCAAAACTTACAGGACGTGCATTAAAACCGGTGAATTTTAGTGTGGATTAAGTTTTTAAATGTTTTAATAAAAAGAGTGTGTATTAAACATTGATTTGTTCTTCCCATAAAAAAGTTAAACATGATTTAAAAAACAAAACAGAACTAAAACTTAGAAGAAGGCAAGATGACCCACACCTTATCCAGAGGAAACTACAATGGACATTTTGGTGGATTTCTTCGTATTTTTCTACGGCTGCGTAGTCTTAGTTTTTGATTTTTGTCTTTAGCTTGTCATGGATGTCATCCAGAGTCAGCCTCCTGGAGGCTCTAAGTTCTCTCTCCTTCTAGGATAAGATTGAGGTGTCTCGTGTCCCCATCCACCTTGGCCCATCACACCCTTCCTTCACTTTCCGGGCACCGTTCACACGTGCCCCAGGGTCCTTCTTGACGATAACCCTTCATCCTCACTCAGCAGCTCGACGTCAAGGGCCAGCCTCAACTTGAACTGCGTTTCCCACAGTGACGTTCCCTTTTCCCCCTCTTCCTCCCCGAAGCCAGGTGCGCGGGCGCTGTGTGCATGACTTTCTGAAGGTTTGGAGTCCCAGAGCTGTCTTTTTTGGGTATTTCCAATGTTTTCTGGTTTATAATAGCACCTCTATAAATATCTGTGGCTCTGAATCTGTATCTGTATCGAAAAGTCTCCCTTTAGAGTAGACTGTGCCCAGCGTAGGGAAGGATTTGAAACTGAACATTAAGTATCACCTCCTCAAGCATCACTGGCCATTTTTCCCACGAGGAACCTCCCAGCCAAGCCTTCAGATGGCAGCAGCCCCACTGTCGTCTTGACGATGACTCAGGAGAGACCCTGCCCGGAGCCACGGCGTGGAGGTCTTCCCAAGTGGTTGATTCACAGAGCCCGAGAGGACGGGTGTTTGCTGCTAAGTTTGGGGTGGTTTGTTACCCAGCAATTGACAGCTAGTGCAGCGCTCAGCAAAGCAGGGCAGTGAGCCATCGGCTTATCACCTGCGAGTGAGATACTCTTACTTTTGACAATGTGAGATATGAAATGCAAGCTTGGGAGAAAAAGACCCTTCCGCTATGACCAGTACTGAAATACATGGGAAACTAAGACAATTAAGAAAATTTGACATGGTAACTAAAGTAATCAGGTGACTCACGTCATCTCCAGGAGAACGGAAGTCCTCCGTTTCAAAACCTGCTAACTCCTAGGAAACGGATGAAAGCGTTCAGTACAAAAGTATGCTCTTGGGTATAAAGAAAAGTCTTTATTCTAAGGAGTGACTAAGGATTATTGTTAACACTCCATTTTGGTTTTAAAAGTCATGTTCATTGATATGTATATAAACAGTGCATAATAACCTAAGGGCTGAAAAAGATGATTTTTTTTTTTTTGAAATCTCTGACTGGATTGAAAGAAAGAAATTATTCCATACATTATGAAACTTAATGTGAGGTTCTCAAATAATGATGCTGCAGATTAACTAGAGATACTACCTTGGCAGATGTCCTGCGGGCATACAGCACCCTGAGGAGAGGAGAGAACGATGGGCTGTGGCTGGGATGGAAAAGGTGATTCCAGAAGGAAAGAGCTCCATCCTCTGCCCGCTCTTAAAATTCTGTCTTTGTGTCCTTGGTTTCAGCACAGCGCACACTCCGTTTTGTGCATCAGGGCGGGGCCTGTCTCGGTCCCCTGGGGTCTCCAGTGGCCCAAGCTATGCTCCTGTTCCCAGAAACGACAGGATTCTGAAGACCTGGCTCCGTGTCACTCATGGGACATACAGTCTCCAAACAGGTTTGCCTGTCTCCCTCCTTCTCCCATGTGATGCTCTCTTCTGTGATCAAAAATGTTTAAGGAGGGCTTCCCTGGTGGCGCAGTGGTTGAGAGTCCGCCTGCCGATGCAGGGGACGCGGGTTCGTGCCCCGGTCCGGGAAGATCCCACGTGCCGCGGAGCGGCTGGGCCCGTGAGCCGTGGCCGCTGAGCCTGCGCGTCCGGAGCCTGTGCTCCGCATCGGGAGAGGCCACAACAGTGAGAGGCCCGCGTACCGCAAAAAAAAAAAAAATGTTTACGGAGAAAAAGATTCCTGATTTCACCGCACGCACACTCATGCCCCGTAGAATGGAGCTTGCGTTTTGAAATCTGCACCAAAAAAGCAGTTGTTCATTATATTAGTCATTTCTTCCAGCTATTTCCCAAAATAGCTGCAGAATGAGTCTGGTAATTCTTTTTTTTTTTTTTAATTTTTTTTTGCGGTACGCGGGCCTCTCACCGTTGTGGCCTCTCCCGTCGTGGAGCACAGGCTCCGGACGCGCAGGCTCAGCGGCCACGGCTCACAATGGTACTTCTTAATTCAAATAACCAAACCCAGCAGTAATTATACTGTATTTCCACGTACCTTGATAAATTGAGCATGATCACAAAGCAGTTTTATGGCCGTTTTCCCTTAAACAACTGTTTTCATGAAATCTGAAAATGACTATAATTAATCTTTCTATTTGGGAATTTCTGGGACATCCCTGAGTAATTATCTCCAACACCATGTCTCCGAGAACACAATGATGGCTCAGTTTGTCAACGCGAGCCGAGCTGGAGAAAAAGCAAATGCTGCTCATGCCCCAGAAGAGCGACAAGCCAGCGAGCGTCTCCGCGTCACGGGCTCCGTTCGCGTCACACACGCTGATCCCGTGAACACCCCGCTCGCCCACCTACCGCGCAAAGACGGCGAAGTTGGAGCCTTCCAGAGCTGCATCGGTGAGCTTCCGCTGAACACAAAATATCACATCTCCCTTGGTCAGGAAAGCTCTTTGCACCCAGACTCGGAGCTTTTGGCTCAAGACTTTAAAGAGGGGATGTTACAGCTCTTGTCTTCAGATCGTCCAGCTACAGACCGGGTGCTGACCAGTCCGTACGCATGGCAAGGCCAAGGGCCTTGGGCCTTGTATGAAGGTCACAGGAAGGCCTCATCTTTCTAGGAGTGTGGACCAGCCATACTGTCTACAGCACAGACACCTGCCTCTGCCCTGCACCTCCCAGGAGGGCTCCTTATGCTGGTGTCGCGCAGCCCGTGGCCGTCTGGGTCTAGAGCAACTGTGCTTAAAGCACGACCGGGGCTCCCAGAGGATCCCGCCGTCCCATGGGGTGGGGAGAACCATTTATACTGTTCACAGTCATTTATTTATTCAACCAGTCCTGAAAGATGGTCTTTTTTCTAAAGAATGAAATTCAGGGGTGGTAAAAATAAAAATTAAAATGTTCACAAGTTGTGCCAGCCAATCCCTGGATCAGCCCCTGACTTTTTTTTTTTTTTTTTTTTTTTTTCCAAGAGATGTTGCAAATAGCTGGTACACACTGCTTGAGAGAAATGAATGCATTTTTTTTTTTTTCCCGGTACGTGGGCCTCTCACTGCTGTGGCCTCTCCCGTTGCGGAGCACAGGGTCCGGACGCGCAGGCTCAGTGGCCATGGCTCACGGGCCCAGCCGCTCCGCGGCACGTGGGATCTTCCCGGACCGGGGCGCGAACCCGTGTCCCCTGCATCAGCAGGCAGACTCCCAACCACTGCGCCCCCAGGGAAGCCCCAGCCCCTGACGTTTAAAGGGAGAAGCTCATCTTTGCCATGTCCAGTTGGAGGCAGGGACACTGGGACCGCAGTGAGGAAGGGGGCAGCCCTCGTTGGCACCCCTGCCCTGGGCTCAGCCCCTGACCGCCTCTGCTCGTTCCCAGCAGTGCTCTGCGGACACCGAGGGGAGTGAACCCCATTCCTGCAGCTATTGGCTTCCTCCTCGCCTGCCCCCCAGCTCTTCCCTCCCCGTTCCCACAGCCAAGTCCAGCTTGGGCCGGCACCGTCCTCAGTGCTGAAGACACAAGTCAGAGGCAGGGCTCCTGTCCCAAAGGGGTGAGAGGGACAGAGAAATGGACCCATGTCTGCAGTGTACAGTTACAAGCTCGAGCTGAGAAATACCCTCAGGGAGCTTGGAGGAGCCTCTCGGGCCCTGGGGCTGGAGGGGACCGAACGGTCCTGCAGAAGGACACGGGCTCCGGGCCCCGAGCGCCCTGGTGGGAAGATCAGGCAGGGGTGCGGGAGCGCATGCCCAGTGGCTGTGCGGCTGGCGCTGCTCCCCAAAGGCCCCGATGGCACTGAGTCTTCACATCCAATTCGTTCGCTTTGAAGCGTGTCTGCGTGAATCTACGTAGCACCCTGTCTCCTGCCCGGTGCTGCGCTTACTACATGAGGAGTGTTTATTTTGCTCCTCGTTTATTATTGTTCATAGTCAAATTCCAAGCATATGATTTCACCCTGAGAGTGCTGAGGGGGGCAGGAGTGAAAGGGGGACAGTCTGTCACCCCCAGCGGGTGCCGTTATCTGAACCGGCCCAGCGGCCTCACTTCCCAACCCCTCTGGGGCCGGGCCACGTGGCCGGCAGCCGCTGGTCTCGCAGCTGTGAGCCAGAGAGCTCCAGGGGTCTGCGGGGGACACTCCCGGCTGCCGAGCCCATTAAGGCCCCTGAGGTCGTCCCGGCCTCGAGAGCAATCTGGGCACAGGGCAGCGTCGGATTGCCCTCTGACAGCCCCCTGACAGCCCCCTGATTGGGGCTCATCGGCCCAGCAGGGCTCCAGGAGCTGAGAGTAAAACACGCCTGAGCCTCTGTGTCACCCCAGGGGCATCGCAGGGTCCTGGACCTGAGTGGCAGCGCCGGCGCTGCCTTAGTTTAGAATAATTGCAAGGTGGGATCCAGCTAAGCCGACGCGGCTTTGAATCTAATGTCCTCCGGACTGATTGGCAATCACGCTGCCGTGCGTAGGTCGGTGCAATCAGATCTGAAATCATCTCCATCCCGACCGCTGCCGGCACCGAGGCCTCTCTTCCTGCGGCCGGTGCAGCGGCCTGCCAGCCCGAGAAGCGGGGATGGGGAGGCAGGCTGCAAACTCAGGCCCTGGACCGAGTGCAGTTGAGAGACGACAGAGTGGGAGGGTCAGGACCCCAGCTGTAACTGGCTGGGTCCGTGGGAAAATGAAAAAAACAAAACAAAACTGAGAAGGAAACTTGAAAATTCAAACCAAGTGGAGAGCTGGGCCCACTGGGTGTTGCTTGTGTATACAGAGTCTCCTTGTCACCCTTCTGTACGGCCCGTGGATAAGGGGTGGCCAGGGACCCTCCCACCTGCACCTGGCGGTGCCTGCTGAGGCCCCCGCCCCCGCAGAGGCCTGGCTCTGTCTGTTTTCCCTGGAGCTTGCACCGTGTGAACGGAAGTGACGGATGCACAGGGGAGGCTCCTGGGACACCAGCCAGGGCCCCCGGCCCCCACTCCCCTGGGAGGCTGCACGGCTGGGGGCCGGAGGGATGGAGGGGCGTCCACTCCCTTGGCTGTGGCCCCGGCTAGCGCCTCTTTATACCACCGCCTGCCCCGGGTTCGTTTGGTGACACGGCCTCCTTTGTGCCTTTGGGCCTAGGGGTGAGAAGGGCTCCGGGGTCATGATCCCCTAGACCCACGCCACAAGCCCCAGGCCGTGCTGGCCCCCAGTGCCCCCAGCCCACGGGCTGTTCTCTGGTTGAGGAGGTGCCTGCCCTCCCAGGCGCATGTGGGGAGGGGTGGAGGGTCGGCTCCCCTGCAGGGCTTGTTCACGGGGGAGGCTCCGCACCAAAGGAGCACACATGGGGCCTGCACAGCAGACGGCTCCCTGGGAGCTCTGGACCCAGAAGCCCGAAATCAAAGGTCGGCAGAGGGCCAGGCCGCCCTGAAGTCCCCATGGGAGGTCCTTCTGCCTCCCTCCAGACTCTGGCTCCTGCTGTCCATTCTCGGCCTCCCTTAGCTCCTAGGCCTGGCCCTCTCATCCCTGCCTCAACTTCCCGAGGCCTCTTCCCTCTCTGTCCTTCTTGTAAGGACGCCCTACCCTGGTGTGACCTCATCTCAGCTAAGTGCCTCTGCTACGACCCCATGTCCAAATCAGGTCGCGTTAGAGGTTCTGGCTGCAGCATGTCTTTTAGGGACACAATCCAACCCCTAGTGGGGCTGTCTGGCCAGTTGGCCCTTCCCAGAGCCCGGTCTCCCATTCTTCTGCTCTCTGCACATATCAGGCCTCAGTCACCCAATGCCCAATGTGGTGTGGCCAGAGTGCAGTGTCCTCCCTGTTTCAGGGGTGTTCCTGACCCCCTGTCCCATCGCCCTTCATTTTCTTTCCCTTCTACTAGGTCACCTCTGTAATCAATCATCCAAACCAGGGGCCTCTTGGTGCTGGAAGCAGGAGTGGCTGGGCAGCAGGCTGGACACTGGCAGACTCGCCCGCCCGGCCCCTTTCTCTCAAGGACCCAGCTTATCAGGACTGTAGAATTTACCGGTTTTTAAATTCACAGGCATGGACAGCTGGCTGCATATTTTTTTCAGAGCATCTGTACTAATTTGGGGGAAAGGTCACATGATTTCTCAACCCCCAAAATGTGAAGGTCGTCACCGTTTTTTCTCACTAATCAGAATTGATGGATGACAACATCTCTTTCTCTTTTTCGCGTTTTTCCGCAAAGGGCCAGTGGGGCAGGGCAGGGTGGTTGAGAGCAGGACTGGGGCCATGCCGCCTGCACCCGCCACTCACACAGATGGCGCATCAGGAAAGTGGTCACACCCGGGATCCAAACAGCCTCTTGGGGGTGCTTTGGAGATTGTGCGAGGTGATCCCGGCGGAGGCGGGGTGTGCCAGCGCCACCCGGGGCCCTGGCGGGCTGTGTGTGTGTGACCAGCTAGCCCTTTTTGCGTTCTGTCCTCCCACCAGTTCAATCTGAAGGGAAGAAACTATCATCCTGTATCGACACACGACCTCTGTACAAATTAAGGATGTGACCTAATTTTCTCAAAGTGTGTGTTAACCTTTAAGTCTTGGATATTTCAAGGGCCACTTTAACAAGATTTAAAGTGGAAATAATCAGACCAGAATAAGGAACATACAGAGATTCTCTATAGTTTCATTTTCGTTTCTTTAATTCTTTGAAAAATTGACAGGAAACGACACCTATACATATTTAAGCATCAGTTATGTGTTAGTATCTTTATTATCAACTTTTATGTAAAGGCTCATTATAGCGGGAGAAGCTCTTTATGGCAAACCAATTGTTTTTTTAGCAAAACGTGCCTGGGAAACCATCTTCACCCAACAAACCTTGCGCGTGTAGCCTGCTTGCCTTCAGCGCACAGGCTGCCCCTTGCCTTTGCTCAGCTACCCCTTCGCTGCCCCGTCCTCCACGGGCATCTTCTGTGGGTCCCGGTCTTCACGCCGACTCCCCTAAGATGCCCTGGAGCCTGGCTGCCCAAGGCCCGGCCTCCATCCCGCCTTCCTCTGCGCCCATCAGTGCGAGGAACACACGTGAGCTGGCCTCCTCGTGTGGCCTCTAAACGCTGCCCACCTGCTTCCAGCGCTGCCTGGCTTCGCGTTGACCTGGTCAGCTCACCCCCCAGCAGCCCCTGATTCTCTGTGGCCTTTATCTCCATCCTGCCCTCGGGCACCTACTCTTCCCCGCTTCCTCCAGCAGATACCTGTGAGCACCTACTACGTACCTGGCCTTGTTCTAGGCACTGAGGATATTGCAACAAACCACACGGCCAGACACACGTCCCCTGGGTGGGGAGACAGTCATCAAAATGAACCAGGCGTATTTTGGGGTGTCCCCTGATGGAAGTGCCCTGGGGACCAACAAAGAAGAAACAAGGATGGGGGGGTGGCGGCGGATCCAGAGAAGGCAGCCCTGACAAGATGGCCTTTGAGTAAAGAGCTGCCTGAGATAGGAAGTGAGGCTGCCTAAGGGAGAGAAAGCAGCTAAACCAGGGCCCTGAGGGGGACCAGTGTGGAGGTCACTCTGGCCAAAAGGGACTAACCAGAGCGGAGTGTGAATCCAAGATGCGACCAGAGGGGTAGCAAGGGGCCAGATGGTGGTCCACGCACAGCCAGAAAGGGGCAGCCCACCTGCTCACCACCCGCTCTGATCCCTCTGTCTCTGTTTCCGATTGCCTCTCTGTCTCTCCGTGTGTGGCTCTCTGGCTCTCTGGCTCTGTCTCTTTCTGTCTCTGTCTCAGATTCTTGTCAAGGACAGTTCGATTCTCATGGACCCAGGAGCAATCAAGCAAAGCTGTTTAGAACCCTAACTGTCCACAGCCACAAACCCAGACCTACCCACAAACCCCTCATGTCTCCTCCAGCTCAAAACCCTTCGCTGCGTCCTCTCACGCAGAGAATCAGGTCTCCGTTCGCTACCGGCTGCCAAGGCCGCCGTGCTCACCCGGACCCCTGCCCAGCATCATCACCTCCTCTTCATGTGCTGTTCTGCTCCGACCAAAGCCAGGGATGCCCCGCCCCAGGACGCTTGAACACCCACCTCATCCAGCAGCTTCTGCCCTGGGATGCTACCTTCCACTCGTCCCCCCAGGTGTCCTCTTGTTCCAAGATCCTGAGCAACTCCCACCTCCCTCTGGGAGTTCTCCTGACTACCCACCCCAGCTGCTCCTCCCTGATGCCCCGGCACAGGCCGCTGGCACCTCCTGACACCACCTCCTCTTTGTCAGTGCTCTTCCCCGCCTAGAATGCCTTTCCCTCCCCCTCGTCTTTCTCCAGGACTGAGGTCCCTGGACACCGTGATCTCAGCAGGCACAGATGCCCACGGAACGGCCACACTGTGCGCTGCTCAAGTGTTCACGTGCTCTTCCCGCAAGGTTGAGAATTTCTTAAGAGCGTAGATCAGAACCATTATCTCTTGTAGTTTTGCCTCCTGCACTTTGTAAAGTACCAGACAGATAACGGATACTAACAAATACCTATTGAGGTGAACTCCTACCCCACTGCTGTCACCTTTCTTCTGAGAAGGACTCTGTTACTGTTGCTGCTTGTGAGGGTTTGTTAGTTTTTGCAGAGACTAGAAATGCATCAGATCTTCAGAAAGATGCGCTCATGGGCTGAGCTTGGAGAGTCCTTCCCTCCCTTGGTTCCATCTTTTCTCCTCAAGAGAGAAGGGCATGAAACAGAAGCTTCCAAAAGCCACAAACCCGGGGCATATGCTCAGACCCAGGAGGAAGGAGGTGTGTGTGTGGGGGGGGCCGGGTCGTGATCGGGAAGGATGCTCCCCCATCGTCCGGTCTCACAAAATGTGGCTTCTCTGGAGCAGCTCCAAAGGGGCCACAGACGTACTATTCTTCATAGGGGACGGGGCGCCACTGGAAGGGCTGTTCCTGCTCTCCAGACATGACCCTGGCGCTGGGCACGTGGGGGCCTGGCTGGATGACAGCCAGCAAGCGTGTGAAAGGCCAGCCAGGCACAATGCCCAAGGTACTATGAGCCTGTTAGGTGAACCAGGCCCCCAAGCGCTAAGGTCAAATCATCCCAGCGGGAGCTTTGGAGACTCAGGTAAGGAGGGTGAAATACTAAGGGGCCACATCTGTCCCTGTGACCCCACCTTCCCGTGGACACGAGTGGCCCTGGCATCTGGAGCGCTCTGGTGGTCAAAGCACAGATGCTGGGCTTTCTAAACAGACCCCGCACCAAGAACGCTGTTGGGATGGGGGTCCTGTCAGTGCACCCCGACATTCACCCCAGACCGACGAGCAGACCTGGGTGGTCTTCAGCTCTCATTTTCCTGTGAAATTTACTATCTTCAATTTTGAAGAATTCTTTATTCCGGACCTCAGACTCCGATTTATTTTGCTTTTCTATTTTTGTTTCGGCAGCTGTTTTTCCAGAGTTCCTCTCTGCCCGCAGCTGCTGCTCTGCTGCGGTATTTGAACGACCACGATGTTCTTCGGCAAAGCACTCACTTTCCTATTAGGACGCAATCAGGAATTTTCGGGTTTAGGCCGCTGGATTTTCTCCTTGGTTTTATCTCATTACAGTTTATTGCATGCCTGAGCCAGTGCGTTTGCATTAGAAATGAAAGTTAAACCCTAAGATAAAGGCTACCACAGATATCGCCGCCCAGAAACACGTTCTAAATACAGTCGATTTTAAAAGGGTGGCATCGTCTAGTTGTTAGACTAGTCTGTGTCGATTTTTGAAATATATTTTCTAACAGCCATTTTGTTAATCATACCAAATTATCAACGTATTAAGTATCTTTTGTGTTAATAAATAGGTTATAATGGTAACACAAAGGACAAGTCAGTGACCTTTGATAAAAGAACCAAGACCAAGGATCGGATAATGTAGCACCGCCACCCGCCAGAAAGTGGCTACAGAGGCTGACGGGGGAAACTGAGTTATGCTACTGACTTCAGCAAATGTGGTTTCTCTCTTTTTTTTTTTTTTAAAGGAGATGAGGTGGATTTATAACTTTCTTTTTTTTTTTTTAGATGTTGGGGGTAGGAGTTTATTAATTAATTAATTTATTTTTGCTGTGTTGGGTCTTCGTTTCTGCGCGAGGGCTTTCTCTAGTTGCGGCGAGCGGGGGGGCCACTCTTCATCGTGGTGCGCGGGCCTCTCACTATCGCGGCCTCTCTTGTTGCGGAGCACAGGCTCCAGACGCACAGACTCAGTAGTTGTGGCTCACGGGCCTAGTTGCTCCGTGGCATGTGGGAATCCTCCCAGACCAGGGCTCGAACCCGTGTCCCCTGCATTGGCAGGCAGATTCTCAACCACTGCACCACCAGGGAAGCCCCAGCAAATGTGGTTTCTGTGTGAAGGTCCCAAGAACCTTCTTTTCCAACCCTTGGTGTTTTGGTCTGGTCCTAAGGAATTTCATCAGTATCAATAGCAGTTAAAAAAAAAAAAAAAAAAAAAAAAAAAAGAAAGTGTGAAAGCAGTTAAAGAACGTGTGAAGTTAAACAGAGACGGACGAGGCAGGAAGCGGCCCTGCCACAGTGATGCTTGGGTGTCACTCTCCGGGACCCTCTCCATCCCAGAACGCAGTAGACTGTCCAGACAATGTGCCCCTGAATTGGATAAACTTCGGGCTTTCTATGGAACATATCTTGAGGAAAAGAACAATGACCCCACCAGCAACGGATGGGTGTGCAAACCATCGTGCCTGGCTTAGAATTCTAGAAACTTTAGAAATGCCTGCTTTCCCATACAAGTTGCCTAACTTGCAAAAACCTTCACAGTTTGCTTACGGCCATATTAAAATCTAGATAAGACCCCTCATTTACGAGCAGGCACCATTGCTTTCTTATCTGCTTTTGAGACATGTTGTAATAAGTCTTGTTTTTTTTTTTTTTTTTTTTTGTTTTTCTGTAGTGCCTTTTCAATCACTGTAGCTGACACCAGATCATTTCAACACAAGGGACATATCGCACTAGCCCTGTATGAACGTTGACCTAATTTTGTTAATCTTAGATTATTTATCCAGAATATCTTGCCTGTGAATATTTGAAAATGTATAACCATTATAGTCTTTAGGGGAAAAAAGAAAAATGGAAGCACCAATGAAAGTGTTGTCTCCAGTTTTATAACACGATGAAGCACATGAGGCCACACAACACATAGATTAAATAAGCCAAAGAATGGATTCACTGGGACCTTTGCTGGCACATAGAATTCCCACAGTGCCAGTCTGGGCGCCATGAGCCTGAGCCTCTGTGCTTGTTTATCATATTTTGTCCTTTTACTTTCAGGTGATTCTGAAAAAGTACAAGAGTGGAGTTGACAGTAAGTGGCTAAATTCTGAATTCTGGCACTTCTTACAGTAAATTTAATGAGAGCAAACACGAGTCATCTCAGAAATAAACAACCTCACCTATTAATAAACACACCATCCTATGCATCCTAAGTGAGATTACTTGAGTTTCTAATGGGATGTTGATGGCTCTTTAGCAGGCTACATGCTAAATTTTCAGTTATTTCCTTGGAAACTCTGAAAAAAACAACAACCAGGCAGTCCAATTAAAGAATTTAAATTTCTATTATTTTCTTATTAATTGGGCACAAGCCTTGAATAACAAGAGTGACATCTTCCAAGGAATTAATACAAAGAATAAACCATTTCAATGAGCTTTTAGCCACAAAACCTTGATCATTTTGGGTATTCAACAACATTTTCTTTTTCCCTTAGTTAAACTTAATTTAGTCAAAAATAGAACAGTAAATGAACGTACTAATATTGAGTAACATAAAGGTTCTTTTTATGATTAAAAACAAATTTTAAATTTTGTCCAAAATTATCGTGAGATACTTCCAGTTACTGGCGACATAGACCCATCTCACATTTTTTGCTGAATTGGTTTTTCACTACATATATAACTCTCAAGATAAATACGTAAAAAATATAATGTGAGTATAGCAAATATATAGGCATGCAGATTTTTCATATTACAGTTATACTGAATTTATTATAAACAATAGTCTCGGAGCATTCTCTTATCTCTTGCTGTGATCAAAAGATGAAATACAATTTCTGTTTTATAACTTTATTTTTAGAACTCTTGTCTCTTAAAGTGTTAGACTATTTTGAAAAATCTTATTTAAAACTTGAAAAGCTTGCAAGCAGTTTATTGTAGTCTCCTCGACCAAGGTGTGACTTCACAGATTTTTAAACCTATGGGTCAATCATAAAAAAAAAATCTGGAAGGAATTTCCTTCCTGCTTAGTAGAAAGCATTTTCACTGGGTGTAAATTCTGGCTCAAGCTTTCTGTGTTGTTTGTTTTGTTTGGGGTTGCAGTGGTGGTGGGTGGTGGTGGTAATACCTGGCAGGGGGAAAAAATAAAGCAGATAAGTACCAAAATGCTGACCTGAAATTTGAAAATAGCAGGAAAGGGTTTGCTTGAACCTGTGTAGACCTCAGCAGATAACCTGCTGTAATTTACATCTCATCACCACCCAACATTTGTAGCACGATTCTTCCAAAGTTACTTGAGAGTTCATTTCAGATTGCTGACTGAGATCACAATACAGTAATTAGACGGGATTAAAGTTAAAATGGAAAGAAAATGAATCAAGCAATAATATACAATGTGTGATGCCACCCCACCCCCACCACGAGTTCTCATGAAAGAGAAGAAGCCTGGAGAATACGTTATGTGTTCTAGAGTTACAACTGCAACTCTAGCACAGGCGGTCCTGCGCCGCCTCCTG